>NC_072011.1:3565818-3865818 GCF_027791375.1 Indicator indicator | reverse complement strand
AAAGAGGAGGCTGAGGGAGACCTCACTGCTCTCTACAACTACCTGAACCGACATTGTAGAGAGGCTGGTGCTGGTCTCTTCTGACAGATAATTCATGACACAACAAGAGAGAATGGCCTCAAGCTGCAACAGGGTAGGTTTAGACTGGACATTAGGAAACATTTTTAGGAGAAAAAGTGATAAGGCATGGGAACATGCTGCTCAGGAAGGTGGTTGAGTCACCAACCCTGCATGTGTTGAAAGGTTTTTTGGATGTGGTGCTTGGGGCTCTGGTTTAGGGGTGACCCTTGTAGAGTAGGGTTCTGGGTTGGACTTGGCCATCCTGAGGGTTTTTCCACCCTGCACGATTCCGTGATTCTGTGAAGAGAGGCAGATCAGCTTTACCTGACCAAACCCATAATTATTCCTCACAGATTTCATGGGATTTTTTGTCAGTTAAGAATTGTGTGAATTTTCAGTTTGAAATTATTACTTAATTCAAATCTGCAGGCACCCCAAATATCTCCAAGAGGCTTGACTTGCATAGTTGCTCTTGGTTAGGGATAGGCCCTCTAGCTCTATGTGAACACTGTCATATTAAACTGCTGTTCTGGAGCAATTCAATGGCCTGCCCATTCCTGGGGTTCTCTTAAAAGTACCAGGCAAGCAGGTACTTAAGGGAATTATTTCTTAGTCTGATGTTTTCTGCTTCCTGATCTCCAAAGGTACCTCTAACTGAGGATTACCTATGACTAATTTCTCACAAAACCTACGTACAAGGCTCAGAACCATCTGATCTAGTGGAGGATGTCCCTGTCACTGCCAGGGAGTTGGACTAGATGACCTTTGGAGGTCCCCTTCCAAACCAAACCATTCTATGATTCTAATTAACCAATCCATCTTCATTTTGTGAAACTGTTTGTTTCAAGGACATATCATATAGCATATGGCCTGTGTCTTAGCAGGTTTTGCTGTTTATTTGACTGAATGTTCCTAGTACTCTTGTGCTGTAAAGAGGTGATGCTCTCTGCTGTATGTACAGGTCACTCTTTTTTCTGAAATGGGAAAATCATAGAATCACTGAAGGTTGGAAAAGACTTGGAGTCCAACCATAACCCAGCTAACATGACCACTAAAAAATGTCCTGAAGTGCTACATCTACATGCTTCCTGAACACCTAAATAACACAAAGCTACTCTCTCCTTTGTCATACAGCCAGACACACGTGAATCAATTACATAAAAATGAAATAAATGCCTGAAGAATTGTGAAAAAAAGCTGAAACTCTATGCAAACTTAACTACAGAGCTGTGTAAAAGCTGTAATTAATGTAAAAGTTTTTCTAGAGAGGATGAGTGGCTCTCCCTCTCTGGAGATACTCAAGATCCGGGGTGATGTGCTCTAGGTGATCCTGATCTGGAAGAGGGTTGGACTAGGTGATCTTCTAAGGTCCCTTCCAGCCCCTAACATTCTATGATGCTGTGAAAATGTGAGTCCAATGGGGAACAAGAAATATTGAGAGTATACAATGCATAGCAGAGGAAATAGAGAATAATTCCAAGGAACTAGAAAGCATTATACAATGCTGATACTGGGAGATCCCTTTGAATCAAAGCCCACCCACCTTTGGAGATGAGTAGGGCTTAGAACTAATAGAAATACCACTTCCAAAATGCAAACACATTGATATTATCTCTGCCACATAACCTGTACAAATACCTAGAATCATTTAACAATACCATATTCGTGGATTGTGTGAACAGCTTCCAGCATGTTTTTCCAATAGCTCTTTCGTTCCAATGGATCAATGGTTTTTTTCTTTTTGAGCCAGCTATTGAGGTCAATATTTCCACACTCCATTACCATGTAGATATGCTGATCAGTAATTTCACTTAAAAAAAAAAAAAACAAACAACTTGTTAAAAGTTAAGTTTTTACATAAAGAGATCTTGGTTTAATCAACTCAGAGTTTACTCACTAGCTATAAAGGCGAATGATCTTATCACTGTGTTGCTGCAGTTTACTCAAAAGAGCGATTTCATTCTTGTAGCTCCCAACAGTCTGTTGGTCGGCTTCCTCCAGGTTCACGTATTTGACAGCATACAGCTGCTTCTTTTCATTCAGGACCTGAAACACCTGCAATATTGTATCAGTTAGTAATTTCAGTCAGTCCTAGGGCTGGTTTACTGTGGTCCTTCAAATCACCCTGGACAGAATTGTACCTTTTCAAAAGGAAGAAACAACATTCAACTTATCAAAAAAAGGCTCATACCAGTCAATGTAACAACAAAAAATAAGCCACCAGTTACAAGAGCAGCAACTTTCTATCAGAAATTATCTTGCTACCACGTTTCACTAAGTCTATCTGATCACAAGTCTGAAGTGTTCCAGAGAATGCAAAATAACACCTCTCAGAGTCTGACCTGCCACTGTACATCCACACCATAACACCAAGAGGATTTGGAGGTTAGCCCTCATGGCATACAAGAAGAGGCTGAGAGCAATGAGACTGTTCAGTCTCAAGATGAGAAGGCTACAGGGAATCTTATTGCTGCCTTCAGCTGTTGAAAGAAGGTACAAAAAAAGAATTCTTCACAGTAAGGGTGGTGAAACACTGGAACAGGTTGCCCAGGGAAGTCACAGAATCATAGAACTGTCAGGGTTGGAAGGGACCTCAAGGATCATCTAGTTCCAGCCCCTCTGCAGGAACACTTCATACTAGATCCATGGACGTCCCCTCCCTGGAGCTGTTGAAGACCAAGTTAGATGAGGCCTTGAGCAACCTGGTCCAGTGGAGGGTGTCTCTGCCCATGGCGGTGGGGTTGGAACTAGATGGTCTTTAAGATCCCTTCCAATACAAACCATTCCTTGAATCTATGAGAGAAAAAAAAAAAAGGAAATTCCTCTTCAATGGTTCAAGTAGGAGAGGCAACAGGCATAGATAGCAAGGAAAATTCCAATTAGACATCAGGATTTTTTTTCCACCATCATGCAGTCAGAGGAAAAGGTTGTCCAGAGAGGCTGTTGAAATCTCCATTCTTTGTGATACTCAACACTTGACTGCAAAAGACCACACATAGCCCACAAACAACCTGCTCTATATATTTTGGCCTTGCCTTAAGCAGGACCAAGAGACATGCAGGGAAGCTTTCTTCCATCCTATCTCGTTCTATGATTGTACGTTGCTGACACAGGAATCTTTTCTTCCTGGAAACCCCTGGTGACTGGAAGCTAGCCAGTGTGATTTAAATTTACAAGAGCATGAGTCAAGACCCAGAAAACTAGAGACTAGTTAGCTTTCCAGCAGTTCCTGGAAAAGTTACAGCTTGTGCTTTTTGCTATAATTATCTTCTGAACAAGAGATTTTGCCAGAACTATTTCCCAAGCTGCTATCATTCCAAGTTTGCTTAGAAAAAGCAGTTCACTCACCACTTCAGTCATACTTACACTCCCCTTCTCAAAGTTACAGATACAGGGGATTGTCTGTCCACTCCAGGAACTTTCAATCAACCTTACAAGCCACACATTTCCCAACAACATATTCACAGTACCCTAAACAATAGCCTCTCAAAATAAGGTTTACAGTAGCACTGCAGCACATCTCAGAGTTCACTCCACCATAGAAATGATCCTCATACACAATTTACCTTCAGAACATCATGCAGAAAGCAAAACCAAAGTGGCCTCCCTCCACTGTTTACTGAAGTCAAAATCTGACATGCTGTTGAGAGTTGATTGATCACTTTTTTATTCCTAGTTGTGTAGCTTCTCTTCAGTGTTCTGACTACATCAGTTTCTGTTCACTGTTTATTCTTTACTTCAACACAGCCCCTTTATCTACTCCACTAGTTTTACTTCATTTGTTCTCTAAAATGAATAGTAGTGTGCCTAACATCCTGTAATATTTGAAGCATCATTTCCATAATCATCAGTGAATCAGTTATTACTGCAGGGTATCTGAAGACCCAATAAAAACAGCACTGTACCAAACCTACCCTACACGCTGTGTTTCTTCTGCATCCATGACAGATAAAGAGTAATCATAGCATTAAAACCAGCAAGTGTCTGGGTCAAACACTTTGTATATGGATATGGATATGGCACTGATGACCTAAACATGTAAATTTACAATACAGCTGCCACTGTGTTAATGAGTGACTAAAAAAAGATAAAATACCCATCTTACCTTACTTGAACCTCCACTACCTATTTGTTTTAATATTGTATAAACTCTTCCTTTGACAGTAAGGCATTCATGTGAAGGGATAGGAGCTGGAACCTGGGCATAGACAGAAAAGAAAATAACTATTAGTATACATCCAGAAGAACTTGGTAGTGCCCTACTCAGTTGATGAAAACTCAACAGGAGCCAGCAATGTGTGCTTGCATTCCAGGAGGCCAAGCCATATCCTGGGCTGCATCAGAGGAATTGTGACCAGCAAATTGAGAGGTGATTTGTGCCCTCTACATGGAGTACTGCATCCAGTTCTGCTGCCCCCAGCACAAGAACATCAAACTGCTGGAGCAGGTCCAGAGAAGAGCAATGAAGATGTTCAGAGGGCTGGAGCACCTCCCCTGTGAGGATCGGCTATGAGATTTGGAATTGTTTAGCCTGGGGAAGAAAAGGCTTCAGGGAGATCTTATAGCAGCCTTCCAGTACCCAAAAGGGGCCTACAGGAAAGTTGGGAAGGGACTTTTACAAAGGCTTGTGATAGGATGGGGGGGGAAATGGCCTTAAGCTGGAAGAGGGTAGATTTAGAGTGGATATTAGAAAAAATTCTTTACAGTGAGGGTGGTGAGACACTGGAACAAGTTGCACAGGGGGTCATGGATGACCCCTCCCTAGAGGTGTTCAATGCCAGGTTGGATGAGGTCTTGAGTAAACTGGGCTACCGGAAGTTGCCCCTGCCTGTGGTCAGAGGTTAGAACTAGATGATCTTCAAGGTCCCTTCCAACCCAAAGCAATTTATGATTCCACACTGAAGTTAAGATGCTTTAAGTTGTCATCATCTTTTGGAACAAAATAGAAAGTAGTAAAGCTAAAGATCCCCAAAAGAGAAGTATTTGTATAATGATTATCACTTGGCAGATAACATCACTCAAGTCTTATAAAAGATACCAATGCTCTTCACACTGGAAATCAAGAAAAAAAATGCTCTTTAATAAGGCTTCTTAGACCATTATAGACATTCCCCTCTTCACAAATAATGTTGGAAACCAGATTACCTAATAGACTAAGTCACAGCATGCAACTAACTTTAGAACTGTTCTCAACTCTACTACTGAGACCTAACTACTAGCTAACAGACTTCAGTGCTGTGAAGCTAAACCAGCCTGCATTGTCCATACCTGCTACAAACTGTAGAACAGCCACAAATTTTAAATAAGAATCCTCTGTCAGGAAGCTTAAACCCACAGCTGGGGGGAGAGAATCCCCCCATCTAACAAAAAGAGGGAATAATTCTTCATTCTTTTACCTCCCTCAGCTTCTTACAGTTTTTAACACACCCTTCTCTGTGGGTACTCCATTGTAGTAGGTAGTACCAGTATAAAAGTATAGCTGAAAAAAAAGTGACTCTAATTCTTGTTTCTGTCATGAAGTAAAAGCTGAAAAGGCTTAGATTTCAAAGGCTTCATGATTTGCCAACTTGATTTTTCAAGATATGACTTATTTTATTGAAATTCAGTCATTCACACAAACAGGTATTTTGGAAAGTATCCTTATGGCTTATTCTCATTATTCATGCAGTAAGATAAAGAGCAACATTAGGTTAAAACATACATGCAGATATTTAAACTGAAGTAGTCTCCAGTGACTAAACAGCTTAAAATCATTACCTGCAAACCAGTTTGATTTTGAAATCCCGTTGCTGGAGTATGTGGTAGGAAACAGGGGAGCTGGCTGTAGGAAGTAGACATTTGACCTGGTAGAAATTTGTTCTTTACAACTGGTGTTCTGAAACTATAAGAAAAAAGTGTGAACAATATCAGCAGTTAGTTATATTATTTTTAAGATTATTCCAGCAAACAACAAAGTTGAAATCTTAACTTGAAAGTTAACCCTTATTGACTAGCAAAAGCTCAAGCCTCTGCTAACTTCAGTAATTGAGATAACTTCAACTACACTTAAACTATAATATATTTAAAAACATTTCTTAAAAAACACAAAGTTAATGAAATTCTCATTTTCAGATACTAACTAGCACTCATCACAAGCTGGAAAATCAAAGCACCATATAACTAGAATAGCTGGCCTTAAGACAGCAGGATTGTCTGACCCACAGTTAGCTTTCCTTATCTTAGTGTTCTCTTTTCAAAGCCTTTTTAAGATAGAGAAACTCTTTTTAAAAAGTAAGCATATTGAAATAATTCCATGGCCATCATGAGAGGTTTTTTGAGAGTTTTAGCTATATTGTATATGAACTGAGAGATTGTATATCTAAGAAAACTAAGACTGGAATAAAATTTTGTTGTTGTTTTGTTTGGGGTTTTTGTTTGTTTACTTTTTGTTTGTTTTTTTGGTTGCTGTTTGTTTTTTTCCTGTTTATTGCTTCCATAGATTTATCTACCCTTTATTTAGTTATATTTCCATGTTTTTTTCAGCAGCATTTACAGAAAATCATCCTAAGAATCAGAACTGGAGAAATTAATTTATTCCCAACAATTTTATTGTAAAGAATTATAAGAGTTGGGAGAAAAAAAAAAAAAAGAAAAAGCACAAATGCACAGCTCTCACTGAACACAAAAGCACCGAATTCTGCTTATTTACCATGTGCCATTCACACTGTGTGCAATAAGAACTTACAAAGAATATATTAAAAGTTTAAAAAAGCAAAACTAGTATCTATTCAAGGTCTACTTCTTTCAAGTCCCATCATGAAAGAACATGCTTAACTCACTCTATGTATTCTAAATTCTACAGCTACAGAGGTCCTACCAAACTAAAACAGTGCTTACTCTTCATAAAACCTTGACCTACATGATTCATCCTAGAGACTTATAAAAAACTATCAATATATGCACAGGGGGTTATGCTTAAATTAAGACAGCATTTGTTTAGCCATACAATCATTTCCTAACTTTAGTGCTCAGTTCTGTAAATCTATAGATTCCAAAGGCCACAGATGCGTCATGGGAACCGGACCAATAAAGAGTTAAACTAAAACAGCCACAAAACACAACAACGCATCCAAAGAAAGCAGTGTGTAGCAGGGACTTCTGTGTCCAGTTCTGCAGCCCCTATCATATGAAGGATCTAGAGTGTGTCCAGAGAAAGGCTACTAGGATGAGCAGAGGGCTGGAGTTCCTCTCCTGTGAGGACAGAGAGAGTTGGGAGAAGTCTGGAGAAGAGAAAGCCCCAAGGTGACCACCTTCTGGCCTTCCAGGATCTGAAGGGGGCCTACAAGAAAGCTGGGGAGGGACTTTTTAAGGTGTCAGTTAATAACAGGACTGGGGGGGGTAGGAACAAAAATAGAAATGGGTAGATTCAGACAGGATGTTAGGAAGAAGTTGTTCCCCATGAGGGTGGTGAGACACTGGAATAGGTTGCCCAGGGAGGTGGTGGAAGCCTCATCCCTGGAGGTTTTGAGGGCCAGGCTGAATGTGGCTCTGGGCAACCTGATCTAGTGTGAGGTGTCCCTGCCCACACAGGAGGGTTGGAACTGGATGAGCCTTGAGGTTCCTTCTAACCTTGACAATTCTATGATCGGAGAAAGGAGGCAAATGCTGTAATTTAGACCTTGATTTGATAGTGTACTTGCAAATGCTGAAAAGCTGACTAAAGTTGAGAAGTTCCATAAATGCAATCTAAATCTTAAAGTCAGGCAGTTGATAGTAAGTGTAGGAATCACCCATAAATCTTGTTTGTTATCTGATCAGAAACATTTAAGGGACCCTGTTAAAGACTGCTGAAGTCTTTCCAGAGTGACTACCAGTGTGCAGATGAAAGAAGAGGCTTACCAGTCCATATAGTCATTATATGTGGTGCTTGGTGTTCCTGAAACATATGGTGGATCACTTGTCCTAGAAAATGCATCTGGTGGTGATAATTCCTTTGAAATGGGATGACCAGATTTTTCAAGGCTTGACTGTTTTATCTACAAAGGACAAAGCACAATTATTTCAGACAGGGAGCCACAATTAAGAACACAGAAATAGTTTTGTCCAGATGGAAAGGTTGCTGCAGATAGAAAACCACTGCATATTCCTGTTATTTTACCTCTCGAGAGCAGTTTTTCTGTGTCACTTCTCGACCTGGCCATTCTTTCCTGGCACTGACACAGTTTATTTTCATCTGTTCCAACTGCTTTCTGCAGCTGTCACCGGAATTAAGTTCTTGCTGTTGATTTTCCAAACTCCTTGACTCTGGTACCTTCAGCTCCTGATGCAGGACTTTATTTCCTAGAAACAAAAACAAACCACATGATAAGAAAGACTTGGTATTTAGTACTCCAAACAGATTTATCCCGCAGTTAATAGAAATTTACCTCATTTTCTGTATCAGAATAAATGAACAGAGTTGATTCACTGGAATCAGGCATTAAAAGGCACTAATACAATCTTAAGAATTCATTCAGTATTAATAGCATCTCAACTTTCTTCAGAATCTTAGGATACTACTATAATGGTAACAGATAGAGCTGTGTCCTTCAATACACAGACTGAAATGATATAATTTGTGCTACAACATTCTGGGATGCTGAGCAGGTTTATAAAGCACTGAAGATAATCTTCACAGAATCACAGAATGTTAGGGGCTGGAAAGGACCTTGAAAGATCATTCAAGTCCAACCCCCCCTGCCAGAGCAGATCACACAGGAATGCATCCAAGTGGGTTTTGAATATCTCCAGAGAGGGAGACTCCACAATCCCCCTGGGCAGCCTGTTCCAGTGTTCTGTCACCCTCACAGAGAAAAAAAAAAAAATTTTCCTCATGCTTCCATGGAACTTCTTATGCCTCAGCTTCCACCATTGCCCCTTGTCCTGTCATTGGGCATCACCAAACAGAGCCTGACTCCATCCTCTTGGCACTCACCCTTTCCTTATTTATAAACATGAATGAGGTCACCCCTTAAGTCTCCTCTTCTCCAAGCTAAAGAGCCCCAGCTCCCTCAGTCTCTCCTCAAAATATTTCCAATTAGAAGCTTGTTGGCTGAGGCAACCTATAATCCAGTTATAGGTAACGACTATGCTTCAGTAATGACTGAAGCAAAAGGCTAAAGGAACATGGCTCCTCTTGTGGAGATAAAGCCATTGAACTGGTGGAATATTGCAGGGCAGGGCATGAATAGAGCCTAATTTAGACTGGATCTTAGGAAGAAGTTCTTCACTATGAAGGTGGTGAGACTCAAAGAGGCTGCCATGTGAGCTTGTGGATGCCTCCTCTCTGGGGATGTTCAAGGCCAGGTTGGATGAGGCCTTGAGCAACTGAGCATAGTTAAGGAGTGTGCCAGCCCATGACAGGGCATTTGTAGTAGATGATCTCTAAGGTCTCTTCCAAGCTAAATCATTCTATGATTCTAAGAGCATTCCTTTAGTTTTCTTACACCTAGAAAGGAGTATCCCATGCTAAGAAGAAGTTGAGTGAACTCAGCTACTGAAAGACTGAGCTCCTACAATTAGCATCTGATGGAAGCTTGAATGAAGCACAAACAGGGAAAGTACAACCTGACAAGTAACTGTAAAAGATTAGCACATATATTCCATGGTGTTGGTGCTAAGTCAGGAGGAGCAACCTCCTAAATTCTCCCAGCCCTGAGATACTTGCTGTAATCCAAGTTGTTTAGAACATCTTCCAGAAAGGCCACAATGCAAGGTGGTCTCACATCATCCCCATTTCTATACCATGAGGTGACCTCAAATAATAGTCAAACCATGCATTAGATAAATACTTCAGCAGAGCCTAAAGTTATTTCTGGAATACATCAGACAGCTGTTTCTAAAATAAGTTTCAAGTAATTCCCCAAAGCATTTTAACAATCCAGTAAGTATCTCAGGCATGCAAAAGATATCACAACTTCTATTTCTAGAAAGAAATTAGATTTCTAAAAATTACAGCACATGAAACCACATTGTTTAAAGCATCAAAAGTGTAACAGTGTATTTGATTGACACTGAAATGTAACGAGGCTCTAAAGACTACATGCTTGTTTAACACAAGTGTCATTCAAACAAAGGATTCCTGCAGTGTAAGTTAATGAACTGGATTGCATTCAGGATATACAATAGTGAAAAGAAATTAGATTTTTTTTTTAGCAAGACACAGGAAATAAGAAAAGGGGCAAATAATTTGTGCCTTTTGACAAAGTGTTTTCATGCTTTGGGAAACCTCATAGAGAAAAAGTAATTATAAGACAAAAGAAATTTATTCTTGTTACAGTTTGAGAGGGGAACTTTAGCCTAGATTCTGAGCACAAAGACTAACAGTAAAATAAATTATTGGATGTAAAAGGAAAATAATGGTAAGGTCTATAGAATTCATTGGCTTGCTAATGGGGATATAGAGTAGAGGCATAAACAGTTCTCTTTTCTTCTGTTGCTTCTGCTTACAACTTCTCTCTCTTTCTCTCCTGTGGCCTTGCCAGGGGATCTCTGTTTTGACTGCTGTGAGGTAACAGGAAGGAGGGAGGGAGTGGAGAAGGAGGTGAACAGTCCCTCCTGGGTTCATTCAGAGGGGTCTGAAGAGTTTTGTGTTGCTTATCAATCAAAAAAAAAATATATAGTACATACATTGTGTATTTTGTACATATTCATTGCATTTTGTATTTCTAGATTTTAGTTTGCTTGTAAATAGAGCTTCATTTGCTTCCATCTCAAAGTGAACTAGTCTGGCAATCTTTATTTTGGGAGGTAGTTCTCTCAAATTAGTTGGGGAGGTAATTTCAACCCACCACAGTTCTATACTGTGCCCCAAGAGACATGCATATGCTGTGGTAAAACTCAGGTGAAGAATGCACTATATTACAGCAAGTTATGAAATGCCTGAAGTTACATAATTGTAACTTTTATAAGTAAATGTACATGGAGCAGATAAGCTGGCCTAAGATATCTACTCAACAGATGAAACCAAGAGACAGACAAGAGAAGCCTTACTAAAGCAAATAATTGAGATGTATGAGCAATCCTAGTATGATAAATACATTAACAGTAGGAGAAAAAGCAACTTAGACTTTCATGTGCTAATAGGTAAACAGGAGAGAAAATGCTGAACAGATGATATTGGATGTTCTGCATTCAGAGGAAACTGTGAGAGCTTTGAACTGTGTTGTGGTCTCACCTTTATCTATTTACTTCAGCCAAAACAACCTTGGATTAAACCTCAACAAAAGAAATTAGAGCTATGGCATTTATAGGGTAAGCTGGGAGCACACACAAAGGGAAGCCATGTGAGAAGCAAACTACTATAAAAAAAACAAACTAAAGAGACTACCCCTCAAAAACACTGCAAACCTTAGACTGAATTTATCTCAGCCAATATGATATAAAATAGCACTGTTGCCAGAAACTCCAGCAGCATTTTTATACATTCAGGCTGGGAATACTTCACCTGAAACCTTGCACTGCTGCTATTTCAATGCCTATTTGCTACATGTACTCTAAGAGTGATGGACAATGAATTAGCACCATGGCATTGGCATTTTACTTCAAGCCCAGCACTACATACTTTTGGACAATGTTGCAGTGGGGATATTTGTGGGGTTTAGTTGGATTGCTGTTAAGATTTTTCTTTTTAAAAAACAAATGAATAAATTCTTCTCAGTTCTAAACAGACCAACTGTTACCATTTTTCGGAAGAATATTCTGTTTAGCAATTAATTTTCAAAAAAACAAAAAAATCCAGACCAGTAAATTTTTAATGCTTAGTCCATTTTAAGTGACTGAAACATTACACATTAACAGTTACCTTCTCTTTTCATCACAAGATTTGTATCCATTGTGCTTTTGAGTGTTAAAGTTGAATTCATAGCTGTTTCAGAGCTCTTCTCATCTGGTATCTGCAACCAGAAAGAATTTTTTTCTCATCAGGACTAAAGAGAAGAAAAAGCATCTCAAAAAAATAGCAAAGATCTCAAGTATAGTGTCCAAAAGACACCTTCTTATGATAATTAAGGACTGCTGCATCACAAAGTGAATATGCTTCAGAAAACAGTGCAGGGCACCTGGACAAGTACTACTGATACTGTTGTTAAATCCATCACTAAGTTTCCATCACACAGTTACTACAACAAAGACCTAAATGCATTGTAGTGTTGAATTTTCTTTTTGGGGATGAAGACACATGACATGAACATGCAAGGCATAGCTTGAAATTAATCTCTATCAAAAAGTCATAACTGGCACCCCCATAAAAGCACTTAATGAGCTCAGTTAAATGGACTTCACTGAACAGCGTATTTCCCATCATAAAAAAATCATGACTACACTGAAAGGGCTCCTGCAGTCAAGATGAGAGCTGTTTATTCCTGCTTCATAAATCACAGGAAAGATTAACACCCACTCCATTTTCCCATCAGATGTATGGGTCAGGGAAAGCTCTTTCTTAATGCCTGATTATGCATAATGATTTTCAAATCTGAAAATCCACAAGTAATGTCTCTAGTCATAATTGCTTTAAGAAAAACAAAAAAAAAAAAGGAAAAATCTATCTTCTCTTTCATTGAAAAAAAAGGTGTTATTGTTTTCCTTTTGGACAGATAGCCAGAGTTCCTTGTACCTATTTTAAAAAAAGGTTTAGGTTACCTGTAAGCCTCGCAGGTCATATGATTGACCCCTACAAGATTTTGGTTCTGATGGTGGAAAACGTGCAGTGAAGGCTGTACATTTGGATCTGGCTATTTCCCTGTGGAAATAACATTATTCATTATGTCACATGACACTATCATGTAGCCATTGCCTTTTGTGAGACAAATGAAAAAAGGTAGTTTGCAGACTTTTGGCTACAAGTTTCCAACATACATAAAAACAGGACAAGAAGCTAACTATGCAGTTTTTACTCTGTGGTTACATATTTAATTTTTAGATTACCAAGTTCCCATTTCTGCATGAATTTAATCAGAGCAGTTAGAGGGGGGAATAAAAAGTTAGCACAACAGACTTGGTGGGGAAGCTTTCTCCTCTATTTCTAGCTCTGCTACAGTTAGGTTACATACGCTATTTTAGTTGACAGATTCTTCCACTGCTGAAGTTATTCGTAACAAAATGAGCTTAATCCCCCTCCACTCTGCCCTGGTGAGGCCACATCAGGAATATCGTGTCCAGGTCTGGGCCCCTCCGTTCAGGAAGGACCTCAGGGAACTGCTTCAAAGAGTCCAGCACAGACACAAAAATGTTTAGGGGAGTGAAACATCTCCCTTATGAGGAGAGACTGAGGGAGCTGGGGCTCTTCAGCTTGGAGGAGTCTGAGAGGTGACTTCATTCATGTTTATAAATATGTAAAGGGTGAGTGCCAAGAGGATGGAGTCAGGCTCTGCTTGGTGATGCCCAATGACAGCACAAGGGGCAATGGTGGAAGTTGAAGCATAGAAAGTGCCACAGAAACATGAGGAAAAAAGTTTCCCCTGTGAGGGTGACAAAACAGTAGAACAGGCTGCCCAGGAGGGTTGTAGAGTCTCCATATCTGGAGATATTCAAAACCCACCTGGATACATTCCTGTGTGATCTGCTCTAGGTGATGCTGCTCTGGCAAGGGGGGGCTGGACTGGATGGGCTTTCGAGATCCCTTCCAGCCCCTAACATTCCGTGATTCTGTAATCACTTCCTTGATATAATTGCTATCATACTGATTATGTCAAAAAAGAGGACATAAAAATCTGTTCCAAGTTACAAGACAATCTTACATCTAATGTTAGAAACTGGAACACAAATATGTAAAGTTATTTTGAATAAATTTTTGGGGGCTTCAGTCTCCATTTCTTTTAGGTCAACCGATTAGCCAGAACAAGAAATTGATCCCTGCATGCTCTCTTACAAAGAGCTTGAGATAGGAAGTTGGTTATTGCAACACCATTTGCAAGTATAATGACTATTTGTCAATTAATTGTAACATTAACTCCTAATATTTCCACTATCCAAATAACCATACCTCTCCATAACACTAGCTGTAAGTGGGAAATCTGTTGATTTCACATCCTCCTCCTCCTCCTCCTCATCATCATCACTTACTAGTTGAACAGGAACCCTCCCAAAGGGGCAGGCCTAAGAGCAAATTGAAAGTTATCAGATGTGCAAAGCAGAATGAAGAGTTCATAATTCTGAAGTAAAATGATGCATGCTGTACTACCTGGTTGGTTTTGTTTAGTGGTCTTAATGGATTGTGGTTATTCACTAGAGCATCAAGTTCCTGTGACTTCTCCTCCCTGAAGGCAAGAAAAACAAACCACTGTAATGCATGCATGGTTTCATTTCAAAGATATTTTAGAAAAATCAAAGAACAATGCCATTACCCAAACAGATGTCTGGTAACATTAGAAGAACTTTCACCAGAATCATTCTTTTTCATGCTTCTGTGATTTCCAACCGTGCTCTGAGGTCCAGACCCTTGTGTAGTTGGCACTGTAGGTAAATTAGTTAAAATTATTCAGATACTACTGCAGATTATATTTGTTTCTAAAGACTGAAGTTCTTGCATGATAAGTGCCACTTCAAAAAAGATATACTTTTGTAGTAATATAGCATAAATGGGATACCATCATTTTCTACTGATCTAGACAGACAATTATATTTCAACCCTGAAGAAAAGGACTTGGGGGTGCTGGTGGATGAGAAGCTCAACATGAAGCACCAGTGTGCATTTGCAGCCCAGAAAGCCAACCAGAGCCTGGACTGCATCAAGAGAAGTGTGGCCAGCAGGTCAAGCGAGGTGATTCTCCCTCTCCACTCTGGTGAGCCCCCACCTGGAGTACTGTGTCCAGTTCTGGAGCCACTATTACAAGAAGGATCTGTAGGTGCTGGAAGGTGTCCAGAAAAGGGCCACAAGGATGATCAGAGAGCTGGAGCTCCTCTCCTGTGAGGACAGACTGAAAGAGTTGGGGCTGTTCAGTCTGGAGAAGAGAAGGCTCTGAGGAGACCTTCTTGTGGCCTTCCAGTATCTGAAGAGGGCTACAAGAAAGCTGGGGAGGGACTTTTTAGGGCATCAGGGAGTGATAGGACTGGAGGGAATGGAGCAAAACTAGAAGTGGATAGATTCAGATGGGATGTTAGGAAGAAATTCTTCCCCATGAGGGTGGTGAGACACTGGAACAGGTTGCCCAGGAAGGTGGTGGAAGCCTCATCCCTGGAGGTTTTTAAAGCCAAGCTGAATGCATGGATGTGGCTCTGAGCAACCTGATGTAGTGTGAGATGTCCCTGTCCACCAGGGACCCAATCTAGGGTTGGAACTAGATGATCCTTGAGATCCCTTCCAAACCTGACAGTACTATGACAGGCTTGCAACCAGAAGGAGCTTTCCAGAATAAGCACAAAAAGGCCTGCAACAATTGTTAAATATGTTACTACTTGTTCTCCACATGCTATTAGTTGTAAACTGCAGTTAAACACACACAAGGAAGATTCAAGATGTCCAAAGACTGTCCAAGCAATTTAACTTCTAACTACAAAACTTCACTGCTGATCTTAACCTATATGAAGGAGGATGAATACAAGCACCAAAACCACTCAATAGCAGCTTGGGAGAAGTGAGGAAGAAACCTGTGCTCTCAGAACAAGATGAATTTCCAAGTGGACATTTTGCTGGATTAAAAACTGGCTGGGCCCAAAGAGTGGTGGTGAATGGAGGTAAATCCAGTTCGTGGTCTGTTCCAAGAGGTGTTCCCCAGGGCTCAGTTTTTGGCCCAGCCTTTTTGAATGAAGTGATCAGAAGTCAGAACTCTAATGCAAATCCACCGACACTTCAGTAGCTGCCCATGAACACACTGTGTTCAGGTTACAGTACAGAAAAGCTGCAGTCCAAGCAATTTTAGGAGCCTTCAGATATACAATAATCTCTTTTTAAAATTCAAATTAATCTGATTATTCAGACAAGAATCTCCTCCACAAGAAAACTTTTTTCTGACAATCAGAGACCAAGGAACATTTGGAAAAAAAAAAAACCTTATGTAGTATGATCTTCTCCCACACATAAGCCTTGTTTTCCATCAGGATGGGGAATTTGCTCAACGAATAAACCATGGCTATCCACAGCCTCTCAAGAAATCACAATTTAAGAACTGTTTCTCTCAACACTTTTAAATTCTATACCAGTTCATTAAAATTAGACTACCAGAACTTCACCAGCCCATCACAAGGTACACTTCAAAGCTGTGTATATTTAGCCTGTGTGTTTCAGTTACAATTCTCCTCTACCACCAGTAGCTCTTCACATTTTCAGCTGTAAGCTCTATTAGAAAGTATAAATATCTAACAACCACCAGAGGATCACCCTCTGCAGAATTAGGGAAGACTATGGCTCCTGCAAAACCACAGACACTGCATTGAGGATAGAACAAAGTACTGCAGGAATAAGGAGGAATAACAGTTACCAGGACAGGTTAGGGGATGCCCTGATGCAAAGCAGCTCCACAGAGAAAGACCTTGGAGTCCTAGAAGACAGCAAGTTCTGCATGGGACAACAATGTGCCCTTGTGGCCAAGAGAGCCAATGGGATCCTGGGGTGCAGCAAGAAAAGTGTGGCCTGCTGGGCTAGGGAGGTTTTTCTTCCCCTCTACTGTGCCCTGCTGAGATCACACCTGCAATCCTGTGTCCAGTTTTAGGCTCCCCAATTCACGTGAGACAGAGATCTGCTGGAGAGAGTCCAATAAAGAGCTATATGGATGATTAGGGAACTTGAGCATCTCCCCTGAAGAGAGACTGAGAGCCCTGGGGCTGTTTAGTCTGGAGAAGAGAAGACTGAGGGGATCTGATCAATGCCTATCAATATCTAAGAGCATGGGTGTCAAGTGGAGGGGGCCAGGCTCTTTTCGGTGGTGCACAGGAATAAGACAAGGAACAACAGGTTCAAGCTTGAACATAGAAGATTTCAGCTCAACATGAGGAGAAACTTCTTCAGAGTGAGGGTGACAGAGCCCTGGAACAGGCTGCCCAGGGGGCTTGTGGAGTCTCCTTCTCTGGACACATTCAAAGCCTGTCTGGATGCATTCCTGTGCAGAATACCCTGGGTGATGCTGCCTGGCAGGAGGGTTGGACTTGATCACTGGAGGACCCTTCTAACCTCTAATGTACTATGATACTGATACAGAAAGATGCCTGTGTAGAATAAGGATATTACAGATAATTACTGGTTTAGACAATAGCAAATTGAGTTTATACCTGCAAGAGACAAACATTAGATAGTTGTTTGTTTGTTTTTTTTTTTAAACCTAGGATTACAACATGAGTAAACTCAACCAACATTGTAAGCAATTGCAGTTACCTGCTAAGTTCTCTTTCTCTTCATCTGAAAGCAGCTGCTTTTTTTGCAAATAGAAGTTTTGCAGGGCAGTTTCCAACATTTCTAGTGGAACAGCAGAGCACTCCACAGCTTTCTGAAGGAGCTGCTTACACTTCTTCACATTTCCTAAATAGCAAGGAAAACAGACTTAAGAACTCAAGGAAATAAAAAAAATAATCATGGGGCAACATGGCCTTGTTTATTTGTTTTTCATATGTGACTACATTCATGCCAACCTTTGTCCACTTTGCATCATTCTCTGAAGACAAAGTTCATTAGGCACTTTCCCCCTCAGATAACCACTTCATACCATGCCTGGAACTAGTGCCAAATGAATCAGGCAAGTCAATTTTTCACATGAAGTTGAACACCAAGTCACAAAATATGCTTTCTGAACTCAAGTGCATTCTCAGTGTTTGCTCAGTATTGCAGGAACTGTAGGGAAATAACACAAAAATCTAAAATCCAGGGTTGGGCTTTTTTTGGTAGTATCAGCAAGGAAAGAAGACCTTCATGGACTTCCATTTCTATCTGCCCAGATACAAACTTTATTACAAATGCATCATAAAATATCTTTAAATGCACTTAATAGAAATCAAAGCTAAAAGAAGCTATTAAATCAAACATCACTACTTTAATTAAACAGTACTACAGTTAAAATAAGAGGAGTGAAAAGGAAAGATGTTTCACACTTTACTAAGTGCCACAAATAGAGACTGAAAAGAACTGGGGGGAAGAGGGGGTGTTCTAACAAAACATTGCAAGCAATCGATTCACATATATAAGCATGTCCACAGAGCTATTAAAAAGAAATAATCTTCAGAGTCAAATAAAGAAAGAAGTATACTGAAACCAGAATAATTTATTTGGTTTAGAGAGCAGCAGGGCAAAACAAAGCAATGTTAGAGCTGTTAACATCCTTGAAGTCTCAAATGCCCTTTGTCCTCAGTTCAAAGCAGCAAAATGTAAACCACTTTGTTGTTACAGGTACTATATATACACATACTCCTTTCTTATACAATATGCTGTTTCAGAGCACTAGCATTCAAATCTCCAATGATAACTGAAGTTAGATGTGACTGTCACCTCAAGTTCAGACTAGGAGTGGGGAAAAAGAGTGGGGTGTATATATAAAGAACTTATGCTTACGTAGCTTATTTTAAGAACATTAAATGGGTAATGTTGGACACTGAAGCAAGGCAAACAAAAAGTGGGCTATTTAATTTAAAATCAGTTTTGCACCATTTGTTATGACTTGGGGTTTTAACCACAATCAAATACTTTCTTCCAAATTGTTAGCAAGTGGATAGACTTTGTGTTTCTTTAGGAATCCTTAAAGCAGCATTCTATCTTTAGCCATATATAGTAACCACATATTACTTCAACAAGACCTGCTACTCAAAATGAGAGTAATTATTCCTTAGTATTATATACCACATTGAGTAACATGACAAAAACCACCTATGGGAAAAATAAACCTCTCCATTCCCTTAAGAGGTGAGGAACTTCACTTTGTTCCCCCTTACTTAAGAGATGAGGAACCAAGGCACAACAGTAAAGCCACAAGTATCTGAGTTTCAAAACAGTCCACTTCATCACATACAAAAAGCTTGAATGATATACCTAGGCACATTACATAGCCAAAAGCAGAGATTTATGGTCATGAGTTCCAAGCAACAGGCAGTAAAGCTTGCTTCAAGCACACCACCCAAGCCACACTGAAACACAGCTCCTCATCTGGCCTGTTTCAATGAAGTTGTATTTGGCATTTAAATAAAATCAAAATAGAATGGCACCTTTGTGTCATTCCATTTTCAGGTCATACATATTTATAAAGGAAATCAATATCAATTTCCCAACCATAATTTTAGGACTTCGACTTGAGCTTTAGTTCATTATTTTGCTTGACACAGGGAAGTGAATGTAGAATTAATTTTCTTCTTAGTGGAAAGGGAAATCAAGATGAATCCAGAAGAAACTGCCAAGTGGGCCAAAGCACTGTTGACACCATTGGGATGAGGAGGTAACAAAGCATTGCCTTCCTCCTTTCCCTCTGGACTCAGGTGGGCACTCAAGTGAAAGAGGAGCAGCATTCAAAGTGACAATACACAACCCACATATTAATGCTCTTTGAGGCACCCAAGCAGGGACAACATTGCCCAATGTCAAATAGGCCATCCAAGGAGAACAGGTACAAATCAGATAGCATACTGCAGATAAAAAAACAAGCCAATCATAAATGGCTAATTCCTTTGGGATTAGGATCTCACTTTAGGTTGACTGTTTTCTGTCAAAGAGATACTATTGCACGAACACATCCCATAGTTACAGGGTAATTAAATTCACAAGTGATTGGTAACCAGTAGTAATATTTCTACATTTTAAATTACACAACAGGTTTTGCTTACTACGTCTATTTGACAATATCTTTATTATTGCAGTACTACTGTTTTATCTTTTTAACCAGCATGCAGTGCTTACTAAAATTATTAGTTACTTTCTATTATTTAAAAGTTCAACACCACAAGTACATATTAAAACAAGAACAGCCAGACAAGTCACTCCTCTGAAACAAAAACTGGAATTTCAAGTCACAAACATGCAGATTGCCTTATTCTTGTCCTGTGAAGGAGTCATATCCAGCATCCACCAATTATTTTACATGGCACGTATTTCTGCAGGGGGGGGATTTTCAGTCTTTCCTTCTCCATTACAAATCAATTTATTAGTTAAGAAAACAACTGGACAACTTAAGTAGAAGAAAAATGACTATTCGCTGACTGATTTTAATACAGAGGTTCTACTTCATGGGACACACTTTGCACATCTAAACTGTATCCCAAAACACAGTCAAAAAGTACTTGGCTGAAAGTATTTTCCACTGGTAGTGGTTTTATCTACAAGCAACCCAAGTAAATGTAAAGAATAATATCTAATGAGATGTATTCAGAATCCAGAGTATAGAATAGACAGTTTAATCTTGAATTACTTGTGTTTACATTTTGTGAGAATTTCTCATATTAAATAATACACAACAGCTTACATTATACTAATGAAAACCATGAAGAAAAAGAAACCACAAAGTTATGAAAATATATCTCCCATGGCTCTATTCAAAGAAGATGAAAGCTTCAACAGAACATGCTTTTCTTTCTGGACAGAGCAAGCTGTTAAAGGGAAGAGAAGCAAATGACATAAAATGACATGGATCACTGCTCAAATCACGCACAAAAAGAGATTCAAACACAGAAGCCTGTGGGTAGTCAGCACAACTTTTCTAACAATTACCACAGCCACCCTCCCTACACATGACAGGAAAAAAGTGACATAAGCCCTTCGTGGACTATTGGCCCAGAGTACTCATGACATTGTTCTAGATCATAACTAACAAAGACTAGGACAGTCTAGAGGGAGAACTCCAGAACCCCTCACTACAAGAGACATTGAGGTCCTGCAGCAGGTCAAAAGAAGAGCACAAAGCTGGTGAAGGCCTTGAGCAATCCAGTCTAGTGGGAGGTGTTCCTACCCATTGCAGCAGGGTTAGAATTAGATGATCTTTAAGG
The DNA here is from genome assembly GCF_027791375.1 of Indicator indicator. Lineage (NCBI taxonomy): Eukaryota > Metazoa > Chordata > Aves > Piciformes > Indicatoridae > Indicator > Indicator indicator. Next base: position 3,844,854 of record NC_072011.1, on the reverse strand, counting down.
TCCCTTCCAATCTAAACCATTCTATCATTCTGTAAGGATCTGGAATACAGGTCATATGAAGAGCAGTGGAGGGAACTGCAGCTGTTTAGCCTGGAGGAAAGGAGGCTGAGGACAGACCTCATTGCTCTCTACAACTATGTGAAAGGAGGTTATAGCAAAGTGGGGATTGGTCTCTTCTCCCTTAGTATCAAGTGATAGGACAAGAAAAATGGCCTTAAGTTGCATCAGGGAAGTTTAGATAGGACATTAGCAGAAACTGCTTCCCGGAAAGGATTCTCCAACACTGGAATAGGCTTCGCAGGGAGGGGCCTGAATCCCCATCCTTGGAGGTATTTAAAAGATGGGGAGATGTGGTGTTCAGGAACATGGTTTAGTACCAGACTTGGTAGAGTTACAGAATGGTTGGACTTGATCTTAAGGGTCTTTTTCAACTGAAATAATTTTATGATTCTGTGAGGGAAAAAAAACCACACCCAAAACGCTTCATAGTGAAGGAAAAAGGGGAAAAAGAACAAGTGATGCAAAGGCAATCATCCATCACCTTCTAGCAGACAAATGCCCAACCACTGTCTAAGCATCATTACTGTGGAAAGACTATCCTCCAGTTTTTTTATTGCTGAGCATGACGCTATATGGCATGAAATATCCCTCTGGTCAATTCTGGTCAGCTGCCTTAGCTGCCTGCCTGCCAACCTTTTACCCAGCCCCAGCCTTTGGGCAGAAGAGAGATCAAACAAGAGAGAAATCCTTGACACTGTGCAAGCACTGTTCAGCAGCATTTAAAGCACTAGTGCATTACCAACACTGTTATAAGTCACAGATCTAAACCACAGGATGATATGAGCTGTTAAGAAAACTAATTCTACCTGAGCCAGGTCCAGTACACCAATGAACAGGATAGAAAAAGAGGCATCTTAACAAAGGGAACTAGAATTTTTGAGTGAACATCACTCTCCTGTCAGAGTGTCTTGCCTAAAACACTATTCATAGGGCACCACATGCCAAACTACCATTCTGTTTTGAATGCTGAGAAACTGCATCCCCACTTCAGCTGGCTGGAACACGGCGTCTAGGAAACTGACGAAGAAGTCAATGCACAACTTTTATGAAACAGAAGATATGAACCATCTCTGTTGTCTCAACATGACCATTCAACAGGAAACAGAAGAATCAATTAAAATCCAATTGCTACCTACTTAAGAACCTGAGTAACAGGAGAAAAAAACAGAACCAAATTGCACATTTATGATATATTTAGATTTCAAAAACCACAACGAATCTATAGCTGCCGTTCGGAAGAAGTCAGAATTTCTTCTGCAAGCTGGAAGCATCTATAGAGAAATTACTATTCAAATTTGAGCATTACTTTTTCAACACAGCAAGAGCCTTACTCATGCTGCCCACTGAAAGATCTAAGCTTAAAAAAAAAGATACAACAGAAAAGCACTGCCAATTTTCATCTTGGTTAAAAGTTATTCTGAAAAGGAAAAGCCTCTTCAGAGCTGTGAACACATTTGGATTAAACAAAACCACATCTTCTCATGAAATTTCAAGTAAAAACAACAAAATCCAGATTTTTCTTGTAATACCTACTTGTTTCCTTGCAAATTATGTAACAGAAGTTCAAAACAACAAAACCTACAACAACACAGAACAGCAACACCAAACAAGTTTTGGGTTTGTTTTTTATTTAGTGCCTGGTTGGGATTTTTATTTTTACACACCTTGTGATAGCTCAAACTGTGCAAAAGCCACGTGCACAAAAGCAAAGTTCTTGCAGTTCAGTCTGGCCAGATGAAATTGGTCCCGTGCCTCCTCTGGATCTTGAAGGCTGTAAAGACAGCATATCAATAGTTATACAAAGTGAAGAGCCTGAGTAACAAGGATGAAGTTCCATATGCTGGATGACAGCTTCAGGTAATTCTCCAAAAGCAATCCATCTTTAACTATAGAGTCTTAACCTGCCAATGGAAAGATTGATATCTGACCCTTTCCAAAAGCCAGAGTGTGCTTAAATCTGAAGCAGAAAGATCAAGGACTCATTCTTCATCACTGTTAATATTATTTCTCAAGATATGTAGCTGTTTTCATTCGTAACACCCACTACCTTGCACAGAACACACACACATAGCTCTTCCAGGCTACATGCTGGCGTTATCCAGAGAAAAATCATTCTTCTAGATGCATCCACTCCTATACTATGAGGCTGCAAGGCAGGAGAAAAAAAGGACATTGCTTTGGAAACACCAAGTCTGGAAGTGGATCATATTAATCAAGTCAGAAGAAATACTACATACATTATTAGTTACAGGCTGCAGCAATATGGTCACCAAATTTCCCATTCATTTAATCAGCACTGAACTCCAGAATTCCACTTAAGTTCAAGATGTTTTTACATCAAAGAGCTTCTGCAACTGTATCCAAATTGTCAGAATCCCTTAACAGGGAGACAGGTCACTGAAGAGTTGTTTCTGTTGGCACATCTGTAATACCATACATACAGAAAAGTGGACAACAAGAGTACCTATCCAACACCTACCACTATTAAGGGTTATATAGGAACATGGAGTCTCTACAAGACACAGGGAATTCATTCCCTTTTACTCATACTTTGAGACAACAGTCTTGGCAGTTAAATTTGGGAGCACAAGGTAGATTTAAGTCCATTTTCTGCAATAGTAATATTCTATACTTCCAAAATGTACAGATGTGCCACAAAGTCCAGATGAAATAATTCACATTTTAGTTTCTTCACTTCTGCTAAATTTTAATCTTTGTTTTACTTTCAAACAGATGTTGTTAAGTTGAACAGCTGAGATGCTTGCACACAATATACCAACATTCAAGTATTCTACAGCTTCAGAAAATATTCAGGATAGAAAAGGCCCAAATCTACACCACTATGAAATAAATTGACATGACATTTCAATGGACTCTGTCCCCCGTTAACATTTTTATTACTGAAAATCTGAATCAAGAAATACAGGAATTGCTTCCAAAAATTCAACCCTGGTTCAACAGGTTAGTAAAAGGTAGTACTTAGAAGCAGGGATAGTGAAAAATGTATGACAGAGGCTTAAAAAATGAAGTACAGAAAAGCACAACACCAAAAGACAAAGTAAGTATTTCCAGTAAAATTCCATGGAATTAAAAATGAGAAAAGTCTTTATCATGGCTTAGGCATGTTGCTAGACTCCAAGTTGAATAAACTCAGCTCCAATCATCCAGGCACAGAAGACTACATCAGCAGGCAAGGTGACAGTAACAGAATTGAGCTGTAGCCTGTAACTTTCAACAAGCATGTTAAATGTTAAGTTCCTGTAGAAAGCAGCAATGGTTTGAATAGCGATATACAAACCAAGACCTAATGTTAACAGGCACCAAGTGCCACACACTTGGTGGCAGTGTCCAACACCCAGAATCATAACATGAAAGAAGGCCTAGCATAGCTGATGTGTAACAGGGATCATCAATCCCAGATGCAGCTGACTGGTCACCTGTGCCTTTTTCAGAGTGCATTCAAGGGTTCTTCAACCAACCTCACTATCATGATAATTAAAAGTGTTTTGCATAGTCAGAGAAGATACCAGGACAATACAGGTCCAGTGCCAAGAACAGAATAATCCAGCTCTGATCTGCAGACAGTGTTGATGCCAATAGACCCTAAAATTTCAAGCCCTTGTCACTGCTTCTGAAGCTTGTGATGCCCCAGCTTGCTTTTCCTGTTCTCTTAAATGTTCCACCTAACAACAAGCAGAACTCTGTTGAACAGCACCTTTTGTCACCCAAAGGTGATATCAGAGCACCTATGCAAATTGTTGCTTCAATTGCAATAGCAGAAAGTACAAGCTGAAAGCTTATGTTACAGTTTGTTCTGAGGAAATGCAACTAGTCCTTAAACAAGAAGTCCATTACTCAGTGTCTTTAAAGACAGAAGGTCTTTCTAGAAGATCGGCTTTTTTCACAAGAACACCTTACCTCTTCAAGATACTAAGGATTCACAGCAGGTAATTATTCACTCCTGCTTATTTCTCAACAGTAGATTCAACAGATTACTTCCATTGTATGCTTTTAGTAAACACAGATGCAGCAAGATCCATGCAAACGATAGTACAGACAAAGAAGCAGATGATATCTTACTGCAAGATCAAGCCACCTGCCAAAAAGCTAAACAGGAAGACATACAAGAAATGGAAAAAGACTAGCTTTGTTCACTGGAAGACCACCTGCTCAACTCCAAGGATTGATACGCTGCATTACAACTCTTGCTGCAATGATATTTCATGTGACAAAAGAATTCCTTTAAAAAAAAAATGTTATAAATCTGTTCCAAATTATGTCTGAAAAATCTAAGCAACCACACTGCTTGAATTTGGACTGAACAATAGACTGTGACCAAAAAGCATCCTAATTTCCAAATTATAAAAGTATAGAACATTGAGTGATTCTTCTTGTTCGAAGGCAGCTGGTTTAATGTAGCTGGGATAAGTCTTTCCTATTAAGGGAAAAGGCAGACTAGACAAGGATAGACCTCTATGGTTTGACTAGATGGACCACATAACAGCAAATTGTCTACCTCACAGCCAAATCAGCTATACAAGTCCACATGGAAATCAATCCTAACTTACAACATACTGTTTAACACACTGATTACAGTTACCCAAAGATATACCAGATTTCACCCACGTAGCTTCTTTTGAGCTGAAGAATAAAGCTGTGGAAAAAGGGCCTTAAGCTATTTCCCAATGTATGTAATACATAGAACCCAGAAAAAGAAAAAAAAAGTGTTAACATCTCTAAGTCCATCAGCTCTGAACAATCGTGTTTATCAGCATATACAAAACCTGACTGACCAAAGGTGCTCAGAGCTTCAAGAAGCCAATACAAAAACATCCACACTTAAAACGATAATTTGCTGCAGAAACCACAAACAAAACCAGGCTGTTTTTTATCACCAGCCAAATGCAGAATTCTCAATGAGGAGTTCTTGTACTGATAATCTGTACTTACGCTTTCAACTCAGCAAATCTCACAAGGATGCGAGCATAGTTCTCATCCTGGCTATGCTTCTCTGCAGGTAACACGGTCACTGCTTGACTGTAACGCCCAATGAGCCTGTTCAGTAGGCTAACACCCATCTGAGGAATACCCTTTTTCTCCATCTTCAGCAAAAAACACAGCCAATCTTCTGGATTATTTGTTGTCATTATTATTTGATTAACAGTTGCTGAGTTATCTGACAGAAGAAAAAACACAAAAATGAAATTGATTAAAACTGCAGCAAACATGAACACAGAAAAATACTTTTTATAAGCTTTCATGCAAGACAGAGAGGGATTTATTTTCAACATAATTAAACACAGGAGAGATGAAATGTATTTTGTGGTCATCAATACTGAAGAAATACTAAACCTTAAATTCTTTCAATTAAAAGTTCTTTCACTTAACCTAGATTAAGATCTGTTGCATAAGTGAGAACTCCAATAAAAACACTACCTGTTGTATCAGCAGAGATTTTAGTATAGTTAAGCTCATCTGTCACATTGTCTTCATTTCTGTATTTGTTTCTCAAGTCTCTAACTCTATTCATGATTGAAGCAATTTGTGGCAGTCCTCCTTCACTTTGGTCTTCTTCCTCCATCTGCAGACAAAAGGTTAAAATCCAGTGAAGCTCTTAAGAACCCAGTTGTAAACCATCCTAACTGGAATTACCCTGGGAAACCCTCTCCTTTTGCAGCTCAAAACTCAACCAATTTATGCAACAAAAATATTCTCTTCACCTTTGTCAGTGTTGTTAAACAAGTGAACTTCCTTGCAGAAGTCAACTTAAAGGAGCAAAGGGATCAGTCACATCTGCCCAAATACTAGTCCATGGTTCACAGTAGCCCTTTCCAATCAAGTGTATTCAGAGTTTATATAAAATGGGGAGTGGGATATGTTGCCTCAATAGTTATGAGTCTACTGTATTAAAGTACATCTCAAATTCCTACATTAGGATGGTCAAGAGGCAGTCCTCCCCCTAGCCATACACTCCTGCCAACCACTTGAATGAACAGGAGTGGAACAAGCATTTGTCAGACTTCATGGTGACATGGCTCAGTGATAAATCCCAACACAAAGCAACACAAAATAGAGGCAGACTTCTACCTTTTTCCTTGGTTTTTTTTTTCTGCTCTCTCAACTGTGTCACCATATGGACATAAGAAAGGAAAGGCAGGAAGGAGAGACTTTCCTCTGATGACACCTGTAAGGTTGGGTTAGACTACACTCCTTCCTTAAACATTTTTCACATTGGAAGAAAACTTGATAGTATATACTTGAAGTTTTAATATTTTTCTCCATCACAGATACAACTTAAAATAGGAATACTAAGTTTCAAGACATAAAAGATACTTACAACCCATCTTTTAGCATTGCCTCCTCTCTGTGTAGGCCACAGTTTTTATTTAACATAATACATGTATAATCAGACAGAGAAGCACACTCTAAAAATATTATTCACATTATGCTACAATTTTAACATTATCATTCTCGAAAGCAGCACTTAATTGGAATTTGGTGCACTTGCATCACAGATTCTAAACCAAGCATTTTGAAACAGTTCCTTGTCCTAGCTCTCATTAACTTTTGCTGTTGCAAAATTTCACCACCTGTGTATCCAAAAGGATGATTTCTTAGAGATTTCTATCAGAAGAGAGAAGATTCCTTCGAAAGAGCTAGGTAAGGACTTACAAGTTCATATCCAAGTACAAATCAGGGCAGAGTGCATACAGGTATGTCAGAGTGCGTGGAAAGATGAAAGAATATAGGAAAAATGTAAAAACTAAGTTAAAGTAGAAGTTAGGTTCACCAAACATGGTATTTGGGAAGATTGCAGAAGAATTTTTAAGTCTTTTCTACCTAGCTTAGGTATTAAATGCTACATGCAAGTGTTTGCAATTATTTATTAATCTGGTCATTTAAATCTAGGTTTGCAGCTGCTAACATGTCTAAATGAATGCAGGAAGTGTAAAGCACCTCACTCTCAAACCTCAATATTTCATAACATAGGGGTACACAAGACTGATCTGTTGACTAAGTGTCTGACTTTCAGATCACAGACTAGCAAGGACACAGCAAATTGAACTACACTGAAATGATAATTGCCTAACACTTCATTAAAAGACAAGAGCTCCACCAACCAATAAATGCTGAAAACCGCTGTTGTGATAAAATATCTGGTGGGGATGCACAAAAAGCTTGGAGCTTTTTGCCAGCAGAGCTAGTGGAAGAACACATACTCAGCATTTCAGAGGCAGCACAGGCAAGCACTTGAGAAAAAAGGCATTCGCTGCCCCCCTTACTTGAAACTTGCACATTTCAGCACCTTCTCATCCAAAGTACTCTTCCCATCACAATATTCTATTAATATTCTAAAATCCACTAACACAAGTTTTCATGTTCCTTACTATGTACACACATCTGGCAATCTATTGCAGATGTAGTTACTTCCTACTTCAGATAACCAAATCTGTACACCACAAGCAACCAAACTTCTACATCCTCTTTAGCACAAGCTTATCCCATCCTGATAACCCCCTTCCTCCAGGAGACACCCTTATTATTTCAAAATGCCAACACAAACACAGCTAAGAATCTATGCAGTCTGAGCAGAGCAAGAGTGCTAAAATAAAACGAAGATCACCAGATTTTTGCCCTTTTTCCCCCCACAACAAAAACTCTATAATTTCATGAAACACACAGCTTTTCCAACATTGAATGTTCCCCCGACCTGTGGGGAATTAAGCACATATCCAGGGAACCCAGATTCCTGATTATTGTGAAGTAAGGCCCAGAAACAGGGAATGTAACACACCCTGGACAGATTAAATAGCTTCAAACAAAGACTAAGTTTGTTTTTACAGTGAATCTTTGGTATTTTTTCTTCTGGTATAAACAAATCAATGCAAATTTGCTAGAAGCCCCAGAGAGATTAAATCTGGTTTAGATTAATTGCTAATAGAGATAATTAAATGGGATAAAGTAAATTCATCCACTTCTCATTCCACTACCTAAAAACCCAAACCTGGCACCACTTTCAAAAGTGCCAATTAATTTTTTCAAGCATCAATCATCCCTAGTTTGCATTTCTTTAACAGCAGCAGACTCCCAGCTTTCCACAGACTATAAACCAGAAAGATTGTCATGTTTACAGACCTTGCTTATACAGCAGAAGTAGGCATATTTCACTTTCTTCTGTACTAGAAATGGCCCACCAAGAATATCAAATCTACACTTGTCTCTAGAGAAATGCTGGCTTAGTAGGTTCAAAGCAGGGGTTTTGTGGTGTTAACTCCAAGATTTAGTCTGGCAAAAGCACCATCTACATGACCACTATTGAATCTCCTCTTTATGACAATATAGTTTAAGATCTATACTTGAACGGTACTCATTCTCTCTAAGTATGGATGCAGTCAGCTTCTCCAGAATCTGAAGCACCAAGAATGTCAAAAGAAAATTACTTCATGTTTAATAATATGATGGCCTACCATAAGAACTGCAATTGTTAAAAATGCCCAAGTGGATTTTCTTTTTCAAAGCACATTTATATTTTCCTCAACATAAAAGCTTCATTTTTTTTTTTGTAGTGAAAGCTTGCCAAATGTAAATTAAAAAAACAAAACCAACAAACCGAAGAAACCTACACAGAAAAATACCCAAACAAACAAAAAACCCATACACAACAATAACAAAAAACCCACAAACAAAAACAAACTGGAAAAAAAACACAAAAACATTTTCTGCACAAATTTGACCTTAATTGTCATCACTACACATCAAACTTACATTTCTGGTGTGCAGCTTAGCTGTTCAGGGTTCAAAGTGTACTATATGGATAAAACCTCTCCTGCAGAATGTAAATGTCTTATCAAAAAGAATGGATGAGGGTCAGGCGATCTCAGATGATTCCAAGAACCCAACAAGGGCAAGACATGTAGCTCTTCATCCTGAAAAAGTTCCTGTGTATCAAAAATGGAATGGTTAGATGTTGAAAAGTAAATGAGTATGATCATGTCCTGTGAGCTTGCCTAATCTTCATGACATCCCTGAAACAGTTTTCACTAAACCAACAAAACCGTTCTTAATAACAACAGAACAAAAAAAGCTCAGATTACTTTTGGACTGAGGGCAAGCATTTCCAAATGTGTCAGCTTGTTATGACATTTACAGATTTAAAAAGTACACTAAGGGTATATCCACCTGTGTATTGTTATGATTTGTAACTCATCTTTCTACTCATTCCAAAGTTCAACCAAAAGCACATATTCATAGACTCTTTTTGGCTTAATCTGCTGAATGATTACTTTTAAAAAAAGCACATTCAAAATCTGACAAGACAGCAAAGACCTAAAACAGCCACAGGCTGTTACGTAGGCACTCAATAGGAACTGAGCCTCTGAACAGCTACACGGCAGCACAGCCAAGTCTAGAAATCCATACAGAAAAGGAGGTTAGGGACAGGGAACCAAGAAACTGGGAGAACACATATGCAGACATCAGGAAAATATAGAACTACCTCTTAAAAAAAAAATGTAACAAGTTAAAGTAACTTAATTTTCTCATACAGACTCACAAAATAAGAGCCAAAGGACAGTGACAAAAGAGCAGTGTTACAAGTAGATGAAGCTATTGGATTTCACGTCTACTATTTCAAAATACTTACAAAGAGAAATAAAAAAATCCAATCTTGAAATACAGGATTTACTGAAAAAAAAATTAATGCAGTTTCTGAATGGAGCCAGAGGCAGTTTTTCCCTCAAATGCAAACTTTTGAGAAAGTATGAAAATACTTCTCAATCCTTGAACAAAAGGGAAAAAAACTAAACGCTTTTCCGACCCCTGGAATTTACTGATAATTTGCATCCAAGGAAGTGTAGAGAGCTGCAAAATTTAAGCAAGACTCAGAGATTGGTGGGCTTTTTTTCTCCAAGTGAATTGATCAGCCTAGTAAAAGAAATTAGCATTATCCTATTACCTATATTTTCTTATACCCTCACACCGTTGTGGCCAACACCTTAAGTATTTGTTTATCTCTGTTCCTGTGGCTTGAATAAAGCATCTACTCTTGCCAAGATATGCTGAAGAACTTGGAGTTAAGTCCTCTACTCTGTGCAGAGTCCCTGTCTCTACCTATGCCAGCTATGCATTACAAGGAGAGACTGAGGGAGCTCAGGGCTCTTCAGCTTGGAGGAGACTGAGAGGTGAGCTCATTCATGTTTATAAATATGTAAAGGGTGAGTGCCAAGACGATGGAATCAGGCTCTGCTTGGTGATGCCCAATCACAGGACAAGGGGCAATGGGTGGAAGTTGAGGCATAGGAAGTTCCATGGAAACATGAGGAAAAATGTTTTCCCTGTGAGGGTGACAGAACATAGGAATAGGCTGCCCAGGGGCGTTGTGGAGTCTCCCTTTCTGGAGATATTCAGACCTGCCTCAATGCATTCCTGTGTCAGCTGATATAGGTGATCCTGCTCTGGCAGGGGGGGTTGGACTGGATGATCTTTTGAGGTCCCTTCCAGCCCCCAGCATTCCGTGTGTGTGATTTTGGGGTCGCTCTAAATCAGGAACTTTACCTACACACATGTTAACTGACACATTTTCCTCCTCATCACCCCTCCCACATTTAAGCTATCATTCCCTTCCTAGAGCAAGAGCATCACACAAACTGGGGAAACTAATTGTAGCTGCCACCTTCCACAGTATTTGAATATTTATTTTGTTGATACAAGTAGAGCTACCTTCAAATATAGTTATATCAATATTGCTTTACCACACTTCAGTACTACCAAAGACCCTTCACAAAATCACAAAATGGTAGGAGTTGAGAGAGACCTCTGGGAATCTAGTCCACCTCACCTGCCAAGGCTGGGTCACCTAGAGAAGGTCACACAGGAACAGACCCAGACCCTTCCTGCACATTAGGATCTATTACACGGGCATTTAAGCACTTAAAATTTCCTACTCTCAGATCTTGTCACCTTGGTTCAAGGCAAGTAAGAACAGAAACCGGAGACAATAACATAAAACTCTCTTCAGAAACTGCTGCTCATTCAGTTATCAATTAACATTCTGAAAATGATACAAGCAGAAGCTAGTTAGTTTACAGCTTCTTGCCTTCAATCAAAGCAACAATACCTACAAAACTGATAGCCCATGCTCTGAGAGGGTTGGTCTCCTAGGTAAGGGGCTTCTCAGCTCAAGGTTGTATGTATTTTAGCATTACAACGATCTGTTAATGAGTGAAATTCACTCATTAGGAACATATATTGCAACAACTTTACATCTTCAGGGTTTGGTGATAAAAGTTTCATCTTTTAACAATAGGTTCTTGTTTCTTTAAGTGTGTGGCCTTCTGTTTAACGGGAATTTCCAGCACAGGTTAGGTAGGCATCATCAGTCTGAAGTCTTCAAAGACAAAGTTGCTAACAAGGCATGCATTTTATACTGAAAGTGAGCTGCTTTATACCATAAAGCCCCCATCAATGGTCCTTTTAAGGACAGAAAACAAACACAGTATAGCTAACCCTAACTTCAACACTGTCACTGTAACCTAGGCATTTACTCTGTTTCACTCGGGTAACATAAGCAGTCACCAAAACCTAAGTTCAGATGAGTGACAAAGCACTCCAAACCCTCTCCCGCTTCAGTGCCCTTCGTATGCCATATAACAAGACTGAGTTGCATTGCTTTTACCTAGAGTTGGTAACACCTAACTTGTTCCCTACTGCAGCCACTAGCAGAAGTCACCACTTTATCCAGCCACTACTTCCTAAAAACATAGAAATGTGATGGTTTTGAAGCCTCTATCCTAACTTTTCAAAGTGTATACCTGTGCATCATCCTTCCTTCATGGCGTTTACAAGTCTTAAAGAGTAAATGAGAATTTTTTTTAAAGGGAAAGCAAAGCATACAATAAAACGGATCATTTAAAAATATCAGCAACATTAAAAATAATATTTTTTTTAATCTAGTATTAGCTACAAAGACTTAAAGACACAAAATAAGGCTTGCAAATAAGAGTCTACAGCAGAGAAGCAAGTGAGCTGCTGCAGCATTAACAGAAGCTGTATGGCAAGGTTAGAGTTACCAAGAGGCAACAGAGAACAGAGCAGCACAAAACCATTGAGGCACAGTTCTAAAGGCTTAAGGATCTAACTAAAAGACACAACTGAAAGTCGTTTTAAATTCAGAATATCGTTTCAGGTATATCTATTGCTGTATCACCTGCGCTAGGCAGAACTCAACGGGCACACGTTCAAAGTTTTTTCCCCTCTCCGTGTCCACGTGCACCTTCCTATCTCCAAAACAATTTCCATAAATTAACATCAAGCACGTTTCTGCTTTACGTCTATTTCTAGCCAGTGATATACCTCAGCCTAATTGAGGATAACGTGCACAATGGATTGATGTCATCACCCGGCTCTATCTTCATGTATGTTGCCAAGTCTGCAGACAGCTGGATTATCCAGAATGACTTTATCGTTTAATTTCATAACATATCAAACTTGAGTAAGAAAACTACCACTACCAATCTCAAAACCCCTCACCAAACTCAAAGACCACAGAGGTCTTTATATGCCTTAATGATTCTATTACTCCAAATTTCTCGAGAGGAGCAGCTGAGGGAAATGGAGCTGTTTTAAGCCTAAAGAAAAGGAGGCTGAGCAGGGACCTCACTCTCTACAAATATCTGAAAAAAGGTTGGAGCCAGGTGGGTGTCGGTCGCTTCTCCTTAGTAAATAGTGATAGAATGAGAGGAAATGGCCTCAAACTGCACCACGGCAGGGTTAGATATTATCACAGGATCAGAGGATGATAGGGGTTGGAAGGGACCTTTGAAGACCATCGAGTCCAACCCCCCTGCCAGAGCAGGGCCACAGAATACAGCACAGGAACACATCCAGATGGGTCTTGAAAGTCTCCAGAGGAGACTCCACAACCTCTCTGGGCAGCCTGTTCCAGTGCTCTGTGAGCCTCACAGCGAAGTTCCTCCTTATGTTGAGGTGGAACCTCCTGTGTTGAGGAAACTAGAAATTAGAAGAAACTTCTTCACTAAAGGGTTCTCGAACACTGGAAGAGGCTCCCCAGGGAAGTGGCTGACCCCCCAACACCTGGAGATGTTTCAAAGGTGCAGAGATGTGGTTAGAAAAATAGAAATAAATCCCGAGAAGAGGAAGGCGATGAGAACAGGTCATGAAGGAAGAAACAGCCGCCCCATTTCCACAGCCGCAGCACCCTTCGGGGGCGCACGACCTCGTTCTCCACCAAGAGCCACGCCGCAGCCCACCCTCAGGGCCCAGAAGAGCCGAAGAGACCGCGCGTGCACCACCGTCACCCTCAGGCGTGCGCGAGGCAGCGCCGGCCTCCCGCCCGCAGCAGGGAGGGGAGGGCGGGGCCGGGAGAAGATGAACCCCGCGGGCTCCTCCGCCACAAGCGGACCCGGGCACGGAAGGCGGGGGGAGGGGGGGGAGCAGGTAGGGGGGGTGGTACCGCCGCCTCACCGCTAGACGTGCGTCGCTGCCGCCCCCCCCACGCCTCGCTTCTGGCCCGGCCATACTCACGTTTAGCCTCAAGCCGCCGCTACCTCCTTCTCCTGCTGCTGCCCCAGGGTCCGGGACGCGGCTGCGGGTCGAACAAACGCGCGCGCCGCCCTCGGTTTGAATATCACCGACACCCAAAGAGCCCGCCTCTCATTGGTCCGAACGCTCACGGGGAGAGGAAGGAAGCAGGCGCTGATTAGCCGGAGGAGGGAACAACAGCTGAGCCTGCTAGCCTATTGGAGGGAATTTGTGGCGGCAGTGCCATCGATAACAGTCGGGGCTCTTCCCCGCCCCGTTCCTGCCAGCGCCTGATGGGAGTCTTCGGTGCTGCCGGCGCGTCCGGGAGGGGAGCGAGCGGTGAGCATCGCAGGGCTCGTTGCTCGCCCTAACTGTTGAGGAGCCTCTGGGGCTCCCGCACTCCCGCCCGGCAGGGACGGGAGAGTGCTGCCGCGCCGCTCTGCGCTGCGCTGCAGGACGAAAGTGGTGCCTCGCTGTTCAGCTGGAGTGACAGAAACTTGGGAAGAACTTCCCTCAGCGCCGGTGACGGGTGTTTCCCGGCGGGCTGGCTTGCCGCGGGACTGATGGTCTTTATGGGGAGCGGGAGCTCCCACCAGAGCGCTGGTCAGAGCCATCCGGAGCAGCGTGTGGCTCACCGCCGCCCTGGGGTGTTCCGGCATGGCTCCAGTCAGGGAAGGAAAGGGAAATGTGAGCTGCTGCGGTTCGCTTCTTGATTGCGAAGTGCGGAGCACAGAAAAGACATAATGCGAATGTATCTGAAAATACGTCTTCTTTAAGCAATAATCAGGTTTTGAAGCTTCGTGTAGCTGTCACAGAACAGCGAGACTCAGTGGCGTGAGCAACTCCTTAGGATCAGGTCTTTTCTCTACCTTTTGTTCAGATGGAGTCTTTATCACCTGATCATCTCTGCATTGTACCTGAGGCTGCTAAAAGTAGCTCTTTCTGTGAACTGTCCCTTTAGTCTCAGGAGTTAAGGTTATAGTAATACAAATACATTAAGAATAGTGCACCCTCTCAGTCTGCATTCTGACTGTACATATTCATTACTGTGTTCTTTACAGTGGTGAGGTTCTGATGCTTGTAATATTTTGAAGATTGCTAACACTGGTAAAAGCAGTGCAACATGTATATATGTGTATATATATATATATGACTTTTTAATTTGGTAAAGTACTAATTATTAGCTTTGTGTAGGTGCCATATATGACTTATTAATATTACATACGTTGGTCCTTCGTTGAAATTTATCTTCATAGAATCATTCAGCTTGGAAAAGATTGGTCATCATCTCCAACCATTGACCCTACTCTGCAAAGTTCAACCCTAAACCATATCCCCACGCACCACATCCAAATGACCTTAGAAACACACCCAGGAATGGTCACTCCACCATCTCCCAGGGCAGCCCATTCCAAGGCCTGACCACTCTTGCTGTGAAAAAAAGTCCAGTCAACCTATCCTGTTGCAGGTTGAGGCCATTCCTTGTTCTATCACTAATTACCTGTGTGAAGAGACCACCACCAAATTCTACAACATCCTTTCAGGTAGTTGTTGAGAGCAATGAGGTCTCCCTTCATCTTGCCTTTATTCATCTAGAATTTAAGTATCTCATCTAATTTAGTAACGTAAGCTCATACTACAGTCAAGGAAAGTGACATTTCAAGAGAGAAATTCAGTCCAAACACCCAGTTTAAAACGGATGATTCTGTGGAGGTGCCTGTGTTTCTTCCCCTCTACTTCACTCTGGTAAGACCCCACCTGGAGTTCTGTGTCCAGTTCTGGAGCCCCTATTACAACAAGATCTGGAAGTGCTGGGACATGTCCAGAGAAGGGCAATGAGGATGATCAGAGTGCTGGAGCTCCTCTGCTATGGAGACAGACTGAGGGAGTTGGGGCTGTTCAGTCTGGAGAAGAGAAGGCTCCAAGGTGACCTTCTTGTGGCCTTCCAGCATCTGAAGGGGGCTACAAGAAAGTTGGAGAGGGACTTTTCTAGGGTGTCAGGTAGTGATAGGACTAGGGGGGGAGGAACAAAATTGGAAGTGGGTAGATTCAGATTGGATGTTAGGAAGAAATTCTTCCCCATGAGGGTGGTGAGACACTGGAACAGGTTGCCCGGGGAGGTGGTGCAAGCCTCATCCCTGGAGGCTTTTAAGCCAGGCTGGATGTGGCTGTGAGCAACTTGCTGTAGTGTGAGGTGTCCCTGCCCATGTCAGTGGGCTTGGAACTAGATGATACTTTAGGTCCCTTCCAACCCTGACAATTCTATGATTCTCTATGAAATATAGAGCAATTCTAACTCTCAACCAAGATTAAGTGAGATGATATTTTTTCTATGTTGCCTTACTCCTTGCATACATACATTTTTTGGTGGGTTTGATATTTTGTCACGCTGGAGCCTTCAGTGTTACAGCAGAATCTAAATCTAATAAAAATTTAAAGAGGCAGCACAAATTGTATGAATCCTGCTCTACAGCTACATAAGGATATAACAAGTGATTATTTTATTTGCATGAATTTTGGTGGTGTCAAAGGAGAAGAAAGTTGAGCATCTCCCCTATGAAGAGACTGAGAGCGCTGGATCTGTTTAGTCTTGGGAAGACTGAGAGGATATCTGATCCATGTCTATCAATATCTGAGGAGTGGGTGTCAAATGAAGGGGTCTAAGCTCTTTTGGGTGGTGCACAGGAATAAGACAAGGAAGAACAGGTACAAGCTTGAACATAGAAGGTTTCACCTCAACATAAAGAGAAACTTTCCAGTGAGGGTGACAGAGCCCTGGAACAGGCTGCCCAGAGATTTTGTGTCTCCTTCTCTGGAGACGTTCAAAACCCACCTGGATGCGTTCCTGTGTGGACCACCCTTGGTGTTCCTGCTTTGGCAGGGCGGTTGGACTCGATCTCTGGAGGTCTCCTCCTATCTCTAATGTTCTGTTATTCTGTCATGGTATGATGCTGTGGGCAGACAGGAACTAGATTCTCAAGATGGATTCAGGAACTCGTAGACTGGGATTGAGGGCAGAATGGACAGTCTTCCTTGCATATTGTCCATTGAAGAAGAGAGCTTGACTCTGGTGATCTCTTGGCTTTATACTGAATGTGATGTATATGGACTGGAATACCTCTCTGGTCAGTGTAGGGTCACCTGTTCTGTCCACTTCTCCCTGCATGTGCAGCCTTTTACTCTGCAGTCCCAACACAGAACAGAAGATTCAGCAGTGACCTTGGTCTGCACACCAGTCCTTCATACTAACTGTAAACACTGAGTGTTATCACTGCTAGAAGCAGACACTGCCTGTGAAAGCACGCTGGGAATTGCACAAAGTGCAGCCACTTAGAGTCTGAGCTGAAAGGTAAAATCACTGAACAGAATTAGTTCTGTTCTGGCTCAAACCGGGACAGCTCCATGGTCCAAACATCCCTTTTCATCCTGTCAGTACCTTCGCATTTTGTGATGCTTTTCTGTGTATTGCCATCCCATGGAAGACCTTGAAAGTATCTGGGAGTTTTGTTTTCAGCACCTATGCAAGACTAAAAAGTATTATTCAGATCCCA
The DNA here is from genome assembly GCF_027791375.1 of Indicator indicator. Classification (NCBI taxonomy): domain Eukaryota; kingdom Metazoa; phylum Chordata; class Aves; order Piciformes; family Indicatoridae; genus Indicator; species Indicator indicator. The sequence continues at coordinate 3,827,704 of NC_072011.1, read as the reverse complement.
TACCGGAAAACTAAGGCATGGGAAAGTGAGTGGCATACCTTAAGTAATACAGGATACCCAAAATATATTGGGATCTCTGGAGTTGATGTCTAGATAATTCCAGCACAGTAAGAACTTCCTCATTTGAGGATTTCTTTGGCAAGTCAATAGATGCACTAATCTTTGAGGAAAAGTACATTGCCATGTCCAATGGTAGACCTATTACAGTGTCGGCCTCTACAGATTGGCACTGAATACAACCTACTTAGGTGGTTGCTCACCTGCAGACTGGATAATCAGTTATCTGCCATAGATGGCTTTTGAACTGGAGTTCCTCTGTGTTTTGTTCTCTTATCTGGCCAGTACAATGCATGTGTGAGTCCACAAAGGAAATCTGTGATGATAGGAGAGTTGTGGTACCTTCAGTAGGAAGATAATACCCTGCTGTACATTTCGATTTCATCAGATCCAGCTGGTGCTGTTCAGCAGCTTACTTCATAGATGGCCAAACTGAGTTCCAGATTCACGTGGGCTGGAAATAACTAGAAAAGAACAAGAGTTGAGAAATCATGTGAACAGCATGTTGTGCAGGTTCACATCTTTGGATCATGCTGGATCTGTAAGTTGTGTTGCATAGAGTCATAGAATTGTCAGGGTTGGAGGGGACCTCAAGGGTCGTCCAGTTCCAACCCCTCTGCCACGGGCAGGGACACCTCACACTACAGCAGGTTGCTCACAGCCACATCCAGCCTGGCCTTCAAAACCTCCAGGGATGAGGCTTCCACCACCTCCCTGGGCAACCTGTTCCAGTGTCTCACCGCTCTCATGGTGAAGAATTTCTTCCTAACATCCAATCTGAATCTACCCATCTCTACTTTTGTTCCGTTCCCCCTAGTCCTATCATTACTTGACACCCTAAAAAGTCGCTCCCCAGCTTTTCTGTAGCCCCCTTCAGATACTGGAAGGCCACAAGAAGGTCTCCTCAGACCCTTCTCTTCTGCAGACTGAATAATCCCAACTCTCTCAGCCTGTCCTCATAGGAGACGAGCTCCGGTCCATGCATGTCCATGTAAAATGAATAGAAGAAACTTACTTTGTGTATATGTGTATATATATATATATATATATATATATATATATATATACACACTTTCATATGCAGCTTCTATAAGCTTAGTAACAGAAAAGAAAAAAATAAAATCAATGAGTTGATTTTTCCAGAAATCATCTGCTGAGAAAAGGAGTAGAGGTAGAAAGGCTTGGAAGATGTTAGCATCCAAGAAGGTAAAATCAAGGTCCAACAAGTCTAGACAGGGTCAAGCCTTCAGACACTAAAAGCAACAGGGAACACTTCCTCTGCCCCTCAGGAGCAAGCAGGACCCCATACCTACAACACCTGTTACTTTCCAGCTGCTTCTTTTCCCAGCATCCCCCTTCAACAATTATATAAACCCTGGGCTGATGACAAGCTACCAGATCTGTGTTTCCATCACAAGACTTCCACTATTTTCCTGACATTTAGCTAAGGCTTAGGGATTTGTTGCCTTCTTTCCCCCTCCCTTCTTCCTTATCTATGAAAAGTGGTGATGATAATAATGGATTTGTAATCATTGCAGTTCCTCGGTACGTACATGCAGTTATTGTCATTATTGCATAACTAATAATATATTTCTACTGGAATGAAGTGTCCCATTATGACTAGAAAAAGTAGGGTTCACATTTATTTAAGAAGCCAATCATTAATACCCCACCCTCTGAATTACCAGACAATGTATTATTATGCTACAGAGATTGCACTTCTGACCTATCTGTATTAAGTACCTTAAAAAGGAAGTAAATAAAATATTACTGAAACTGATAAGTGAATGGGAGGAGTTGGAATAGAAGTGAGTAACATGTAACAACATTAGGATACCACATAGAACCAGAACAGAAAATAAAATTATAAAAAACAACCCTGCAAGAATTAAAAAAGGATGACTAAGTGGGCAAGGCAAGTATGGAATCATAGAATTGTTTCTGTTGGAAATGACCTCTAAGATCTTTCATACAATCATAGAATCATGGAATTGTTAGGTTGGGAAAGGACCTCAAGGATCATCCAGTTCCAACCACCCTGCCATGGGCAGGGACACTTCACACCACAGCAGGTTGCTCACAGCCACATCCAGCCTGGCTGCAAAAACCTCCAGGGATGAGGCTTCCACCACCTCCCTGGGCAACCTGTGCCAGTGTCTCACCACTCTCCTGGGAAAAAATTTCTTCCTAACATCCAATCTGAATCTACCCATTTCCATTTTTGTTCCATTCACCCCCTGTCCTATCACTACCTGACACCCTAAAATAATCCCTTCCCAGCCTTCTCGCAGCCCCCTTCAGATACTGGAAGGCCACAAGAAGGTCTCCTCGGAGCCTTCTCTTCTCCAGACTGAACAACCCCAACTCTCTCAGTCTGTCTCCATAGGAGAGAAGCTGCAGCCCTCTGCTCATCCTCGTGGTCCTTCTCTGGACATGTTCCATCACCTCCAGATGCTTCCTGTAATAGGGGCTTCAGTCCAGTTGTCAACATAAGACCACCATGGCCACTAAGCCATGTCCCAAAGTGCCATGTCCACATGCTCCTTGAACATTTCCAGGGATGGTGACTCCACCACCTCCCTGGGAAACCTATTCCGGAAACCACTCTTCCCATAAAGAAAACTTTCCTAATATCCAAATTTCCTAATATCAAATCTAAACCTCCCCTGATGTCAATATAGCTGATGTTACACAGGGACATAAGGATGGCCTCCAGAAGCAATTGCCATTTCAGCAATTAAGGGCTCTACCACAATTCTCATGTAGCTTGCTTTTCACCTTTACCTGTTTTCTCCTTCTTTTGGGAAGGAATAGTTGGAAGTCACTGCTTCCAGAACACAGGTAAAGATTGCAGTGTACTTCTTTAATCCCCATGAAAGCAGAATGTGTTGCAGCCCAAACACAGGATCACAGGATATTAGGGATTGGAAGGGACCAAGGAGAACTCTGTCCACTTTGCTCTCGGTCCCAGTCCACGAGCTCCAGAATCCAGTTCCTGTCTGCCCACAGTATCACAGCATGATAGAATCACAGAACATTAGAGGTTGGAGGGGACCTCCAGAGATCATCAAGTCCAACTCCCCTGCCAGAGCAAGACCACATAACCATATTGTGGTGATACTGTGATACTGTGATATCCCACACAACTTCCATTTGATGTACTCTGCTACAGGGAAGGTATCCTCAGACAGTGGGGTAAAGGGAGTCTCTCAAACTGGTTAACCTCTTTTCTCAGCAGTATGATCAAAACATTCAGGCCAATTACTGTCAAATCCTCTCCTGCCCCTGGAAATCAATACATTCATTTCCACCTTGAAAGTTCTCTTCAGTTTTCCCAATAATAATGAGAAATCAACTCATCATGGTCAGGCATTGGAATGTGCTGCCCTGGGAGGTGGTGGAGTACCCAAGCCTGGATGTGTTCCAAGGTGGTTTGGATGTGATGCTTGGGGATATGGTTTAGGGGTGACCCTTGTAGAGTAGGGTTGTGGGTTGGACTTGGTGATCCTGAGGGTCTCTTCCAACCTGATTGTTTCTGTGATTCTGTGACTGTTAACAACATTCAGCATTTCACATTTTTCTCACACCTGGCATTAGTGTGAGGCTCCAGTGACACAAAGCATTCATCTGCTTATTTCAACAGGAGATTTTCATGTGCTAAATGATCTGTGAGCATGCACCAACCACAACTATGCCAAAAATTACAGATCTGCTAACAAAGAAACCTGTCATTTCAGCCAGGATGGCAGGGACATGAATTCAGATCCCTTTGCTGCCAGAATTAGTAGAGAGATCTGACTCAGACTTTTCTGTCTTCTTAACAGCCTGAAGACAGACTGCATCAAAAGCATCACTGTGGCTCCTGATTACCATATTATCACAGAGTTATTGGAAAGAGTTTGGAAAAGCATTTAAAAATTCAGGCAGCTGGTAAAAAACAACATGAGGACAAAATTAAATGCAATTTATTTCTGAAACCAGCAAAGAGTAACAATGCACCACACTATAATATTTAATTGGACCAGTAATTAAAGTTACCTGCAGAAGCAACAGATTCTAGTACCATGCAGATAGAATCACAGAATCAACCAGATTGGAAGAGACCTCCAAGATCATCAAGTCCAACTGATCAGCCAATCCTAACTACTCAACTAGACCATGGCACTAAGTGCCTCCTCCAGGCTGCTCTTAAACACCTCCAGGGATGTTGACCCCAACACCTCCCTGGGCAGCCCATCCTAAAGGCCAATCTCTCTTTCTGGGAAGAACTTCTTTCTAAGATCAAGCCTAAACTTTCCCTTGCATAGAATCATAGAATCATAGAATCGTAGGATCAGAGAATGATAGAATGGTCTGAATGTGAAGGGACCTCCACAGGTTATCCAGTTGAACCCCCTCTGCAGTCAGCAGGGACATCCCCAACTAGATCAGGCTGCCCAGAGCCTCATTGAGCCTCACATTGAATATCTCCAGGCATGGAGCCTCAATCACCTCCCTGGGCAACCTGTTCCAGTGTTCCACCACCCTCCTGCTAAAGAAGCTGTTCCTGACATCCAATCTAAATCTGCTCTGCTCTAGTTTGAAGCCATTGCTCCTAGTCCTGTCCCTGCAGCCCTTTGCAAACAGTCTCTCCCCATCCTTCCTGTAGTCCTCTTCAGGTCCTGGCAGGCTGCTATTAGGTCTCTCAGGAGCCTCCTCATCTCCAGGCTGAACACCCCCAGCTCCCTCAGCCTGTCCTCGTAGCACAGGTGCTCCAATCTCCTGAGCATTTTTGTGGCCCTCCTCTGGACTTTCTCCATCAGGTCCAAGTCCTTCCTTTATTAAGGGCTATAGACCTAGACTCAGTACTCCAGGTGAGGTCTCACCAGAGCAGAATCACCTCTCTGGTTCTGCAGGCAATGCAGCTTTTGATGCAGGCTGTGGTTTGCCTTCTGTGCTGCAAGCTCACACTGCCTGCTCCTGTCCAGCTTCTCACCCATCAGCACCCCCAAGTCCTTTTCCACAGGGCTGCTTTCTATCACCTCCTCCCCAGTCTGTATTGATAGTGAGGATTGTTCCAATCCAGGTGTAGAACCTTGCACTTGCTTTTGTTGAACCTCATATGGATCACCTGGCCCCACCTCTCCAGCTTGTCCAGGTCCCTGTGGATGCCATCCTGTCCCTCTGGGGTATCAACAGCACCACTCAGCTTGGTGTCATCTGAACACCTCCTGATGGTGCATCCAATCTCACTGTCTATAGCAGTGATAAAAATATTAAACAGCACAGGTCCCAGTACGGACCCCTGAGGGACACCACTGTCACTGGTCTCCATCTGGACTTCGAGCCACTGAGCACCACCCTCTGGATGCAACCATCCAACCCATTCCTTATCCACTGAACAGATAGGTCAACTTTGTGTTGCATCATCTTAATGTTAATGTCTTGAGCACACTTTGGAGGTACATTGTAATTAATGTTCATCAGTACTGTTGAGAAAGTGGACCCTGCTATTTCTAATCATATAGGAAACAGGGATTCATCAGACATTGCCAGACAGGAAGATGGAGGAGATACAAACTGTTTGTTGCAGTCTCAGAGAAATAGCTGTTTGTGGCTACTGCTTCAGTTGTACAGATAGCTTTTTAATTACCAATACAGCCAAATAATAACAGGATCACAGGATGTTAGGGGTTGGAAAGGACCTTCGAAGCTCTTTGAGTCCAACTCCCCTGCCAGAGCAGGACCATAGAATCCAGCACAGGTCACACCGGAACACATCCAGATCAGTCCTGAAAGTCTCCAGAGCAGGAGACTCCACAACCTCTCTGGGCAGCCTGTTCCAGTGCTCTGTGACCCTCACAGTGAAGAAGTTCCTTCTCACGTTGAGGTGGAACCTCCTGTGCTGGGGTTTATATCCATTGCTCCTTGTCCAATCCCAGGGTGCAAGTGAGCAGAGCCTGTCCCCTCCCTCTTGACTCCCAGCCCTCAGGTATTTATAGACATTTATTAAATCCCCTCTCAGTCTTCTCCTCTCCAGACTAACCAGTCCCAGGGCTCTCAGCCTCTCCTCAGAGTGCAGTGCTCCAGTCCCTTCAGCATCCTTGTAGCTCTCCATTGGACTCTCTCCAGCAGATCCCTGTCCCTCTTGAACTGGGGAGCCCAGAACTGGATGCAATATTCCAGGTGTGGCCTCCACAGGGCACAGTAGAGGGGGAGGAGAACCTCCCTGGCTCTGCTGGACACGCTAATCCCACCAATACTCTCCACAAAAAACACAGGGTGTGGAAACTGTCTTCTGTCATTTTCTCTGCTGTTAAATTATTTCTCTCAGTTTATTTTCTTCCATACAGTCAGTAGTTGCCTTGAAGTTCATGGTGTCATTTTTAATGTTTCGAGAAAATTAATACTTTCTCTTTTTCCCTCCATTTTTTAAAGTGTGATAGATATTAAATTAAAGCTTATTTTCCAACATCTTTACTTTGGTCAACTAAAGAATAATCATTTAAAGAAACTGTGAATGTTTCTTTGGCTTTTGTTCTGGGATATCTCCCAGTAACTAGAAATGAAGAGGAGGTTTTATTTTTACCATATAAACAGTGAAGCATGGTAAGAAATACCCTGCATGAGGAGAGGCTGAGGGAGCTGGGGGTGTTCAGCCTGGAGAAGAGGAGACTTAGAGGGGACCTTAGCACTCTCTAATATTACTTAAAAGGAAGTTGTAGTCAGGTGGGGCTCAGGCTCTTCTCCCAGGCAACTTGTGACAGGACTAGAGGGCATGGCCTGAAGCTGCTCCAGGGGAGGTTTAGGTTGGATGTTAGAAAGCAATTCTTCATGGAAAGGGGATTTGGACACTGGGATGAACTGCCCAGGGAGGTGGTGGAGTCACCATCCCTGGAGGTCTTGAAGAAAAGCTTGGATGTGGCACTTGGTGGCATGGTTTAGCTGATGAGGTGGTGTTGGGTCATAGGCTGGACTGGATGATCTCAGAGGTCTTTTCCAGCCTCAACAATTCTGTAATTCTGTGACTCTGTGAAATTAGATCTCTTTCAGCTAAAAATGGAGAGAGTGAGCAGCTTATGAAGTACCTGGAGAGTCAGTCTTGGTTAGAAGCAGAGGCTGATCTGATTTGGCACCTACAGCAAGGCACCCACATGATGGATCCTTGTGGTGCCATCTGATCAGGGATTGTTACTATTGCTGGAATTAGAAAATGGATTGTAAACTCCAGCCAAAGAGAAGCAAAGTGAAATTACAGAATAGACAGAAAATTGGTTGAAATGCTGTTTCTGTAAAGCACGAAGTTAAAAATTGAAGCTGAAGGACAAAAGTCTGGTCACCAATACTCAGTTATAAAAAGGGGCTAAAATAATGATACTGGATGATGTTTTCCCACAATCAGAACTGACTTTTCCAACAAAAATTTGATTCAAAGTGACACAATGAAACAAAACTAGTGGAAGCTGTTTCTAGGCAGATTGGCCAGAATGTAGCCTCAGGAGATATTTAGAAGAAAGATTGATCCAAGCCTGCCAAACACAAGGTGCATTTTAAGATCTTATTACTAGGAATAAATATGTATCTGATTTTTATCACAGCTGTAAATACCAGTATGAGAACCAAAAGATCCACCTCAGGACATCCTTATTGGAGCTCTTAATTTTAGCTCATCTTCAATGAGCTAACCTGGTTATTGAGAGCAGTCCAAGGGCAGCAACAGGAGGGAGCAGGAAGGAGGTTACTCAAAAAGTAGCCCATAGATTAATGGCACAAAGGAACCAATCACCAAGAGTGATTTAATCAGAAGCATGAGAGCTGAATTTAGCAATTAGCAAATGTCCAGACACTGACATAGTACTGATAAAAAAGAGATTAGAAGACTTTGTCCACCCTGCTTTCCATTGGGAATATGAGCATTGAGTGTATGAATGTGTGCACAATTTAGCTTTAATCATAGAATCATAGAATTGTCAGGGTGGAAGGGACCTCAAGGATCATCTAGTTCTAACCCCCCTGCCATGGGCAGGGACATCTCACACTACATCAGGCTGCTCACAGCCACATCCAGCCTGGCTGCAAAAACCTCCAGGGATGAGGCTTCCACCACCCTCCTGGGCAACCTCCTCCAGTGTCTCACCACCCTCCTGGGGAAGAATTTTTTCCAAACATCCAATCTGAATCTACTCATTTCTATTTTTGTTCCATTACCCTTAGTTCTGTCATTACCTGACACCTTAAATGTCCCTCATGGCAAAGGCTTTTGCCTAGAGAAAGGCTGCAGGAAAGCAAGTATACAAGTAGTTATCTACAGCACTTTGTAGTAGGAGCAGGGGTTCAGGTCTGTTTGTGAGAGCCTTGGTCTTCAGGTTTGGTCTTCTAGGTTCACTTTTAGGTCCTGCATTTGCAGTATGTGAGGTTGTCTAGTCTGGAGAAGAGAAGGCTAAGGGAGATCTTATCGTTCTCTACAGGTAGCCCATTAAGCTGTGATTTTGGGAAGCCCATTACATGTTTATGGCCTCAAGTTGTGCCAGGGGAGGTTCAGATTGGATATGAGGAAAAATTTCTTTACTGAAAGAGTGGTCGGCCATTGGAACAGGCTGCTCAGGGAGGTGGTAGAGTCACCATCCCTGGAGATGCTCAAGAAGCATGTGGACATGGCACTTTGGAACAGGGTTTAATGGCCATGGTGGTGTTGGGTTGTGGTTGGACTTAATGATCTTAGAGGTGTTTTCCAGCTGAAACAATTCTATGATTTTATGATTTTAAACAGTGATTTGTAAGAAATAAGAAGAAGTCATAGAAGTTTGTAATGACTGATTTGAGAAAACAAGCTGCCCTGGGAGGTGGTGGAGTCACCATCCCTGTAGGTGTTTAACAAACATGTGCACATGGCAGTTTAGGACATGGTTTAGGGATCATGGTAGTGTTGGGTTGATGGTTGGACTGGATGCCCTGAAGGTCTTTTTACAGTCTTAATGATCCTGGTCCTGGCCATGCTGCAGCTTACACAGTGAAGACTTACATATTTCTTATGGTATCTTCTCATTATCTGAGAAGGTAATGGCAAGCTCTGGTTGCATGCATTATCCCAGTACACACTCAGCTTGCAGATCTGGCACAGACACACACAGACACAAGTCCTATCTCCTCCCCCTGTGTGTAAAGGGAGGGAGGCAACCAGGGAAAATGAGGGATGCCTCCTGCTCCCACATTCCTTATAGCAGGGTGAGGTAGCTTAGGAATGAAGGAATGCCAGGTGCCCGTGGGTCATGTTGTATGTTGTGCTCTGGTTGTGGTATGCATATCCACTTCCCTGAGAGGAACTGATGCCATGGTATGCTTCAGAGACTTTTGGTATTACACAATGTTAAGAGACTCTATGTACAAGGAAAGTTTTGACTGCAGCAACAAGTTTCTCCTTCATTTTACAAGCACATAACCTCATTTTAAGGCACTCAGCCAATATATCAAAGAAAAAAAAATAATCAAATGTGGGCACAAAACCAACAGCGTGCAGAACAACTGAAAAAGGATTTTAATAGAAGAGGAGGGAAATGTCCTCCTTTTATCTGGGCACCTGGTTAGGATTTGCTATCATACAATCATAGAGCAGCTTGAGTTGGAAGGGACCTTCAAGATAATCTAGTTCCACCCCCCTTGCCATGGGCAAGGACACCTTCTACTACACCATGTTGCTTAAAGCCTCATCCAGCCTGGCCTTAAACACTCCCAGGGATGAGGCATCCACAGCTTCCTTGGACAACCTGTTCCAGTGTCTCACCACCCTCATAGTAAAGAACTTCTTCCTAATGTCTCATCTAAATCTACCCTGCTCTAGTTTAAAACCATTGCCATTGTCCTATCACCATGGGATGGTTTTAAGACTGTCTTTTCAATTTTTCTTCACAAAGTTCAAGCAGAGAAAGTGAAAGAATGTAAATAAATCACTATTGGGTGTAAGAAAGCAAACTAATGATTATTCTAGACACTTCCATTGGAGAGAGAAGTGTTTAAGAATCTCTACTCCAAACAAGGTTGGGGAGTTGGGCAGTCTTGGACTTGGCTTGCTCGCTCGGTTTCTGTCTGCCTGCTTCTTCTTCTTTTCTGGCTGAAGATAACACCCTGACCTTGACAAGCTAAGTCTAACAGCCTCTCTGCTTCTTGACTCTCTGCCTTCTGCCAGGGTTGTCTGGGGGAATTCCTTCTGGTTGGGAGGGAGGCCCCTTGGGGGAAGCAAAAGGGGCTTGGTTGTGCTTTTCTGTTGATTGTACATCTTTGTAAATGTTGTGAATTGTGTCTATTTGTACAGATCCATTGCATTTCATCCTAGATTGTAGATTTGCTTGTAAATACAGCTTCATTTGCTTCAGACTGAGCTCGCCTGGTTATTTTTGTTGTGGGAGAGGGATTTCAGCTCTCACACTGTTACACACCACAAGTTCTTATAAAAATCCCTCACCAGCTTTCCTGTAGGCCCTCTTCAGGTCCTGGCAGGCTGCTATTAGGACTCCCCAGAGCCTCCTCTTCTCCAGGCTGAACACCCCCAGCTCCCTCAGCCTGTCTTCGTAGCAGAGCTGCTCCAGCCCCCTGATCATCTTTGTGGTGCTCCTCTGGACCTTCTCACTGACCACTTCAATTCCACCTGTGTGAAGTGTTCTGAGCTGTCATTTGCCAGCCAAATGGAAAATTTAGGCAAGCATGAGAAGAGGTTAAACTATGAGAGGAATTCCAAAAAAGCAAATTGTTTCACGAGACCTTCCCCACTCCAAAAGCCTCCTAAGAAATGACATAAGCCAAAGAGTAACTGTACTGGGTTCCACATCTGTTTGGGAGGGTTTTTCAGTGTTTGTTAATCTGTCTCTTCCATGAGTACCAGATATAGGAATAAAAAGAAGTGGTACAACAGAAATGCTATGTTGCCCTCTTTACACAAAGTCAAATACAATCCACAGCTGTAAGCCACTAACAAATCCAGTGCATAACGCTGGATACTGCACTGAAATCATAGTCACAGAATGGTCCAGGCTGGAAGGGACCTCCAAGTCTCACACAGTCCAACCTCCCTGCAGTCAGCAGGGACATCCCCAACTAGATCAGGCTGCCCAGGGCCTCATTGAACCTCACCTTGAGTATCCCCAGGGATGGGACCTCAACCACCTCCCTGGGCAACCTGTTCCAATGTTCCACCACCCTCATGCTAAAAAAGCTGTTCCTAACATCCAATCTAAATCTACCCTTCTCTAGTTTGAAGCCATTGCCCCTCGTCCTGTTACTGCAGGCCTTTGCAAACAGTCTCTCTCCATCCTTCTTGTAGCCCCCTTCAGGTCCTGGCAGGCTGCTATTAGGTCTCTCAGGAGCCTTCTCTTCTCCAGGCTGAACACCTCCAGCTCCCTCAGCCTGACCTCGTAGCAGAGCTGCTCCAACCCCCTGAGCATTTTCATGCCCCTCCTCTGGAGCCTCTCCACCAGGTCCATGTCCTTCCTATATTGAAGGCTCCAGACCTGCACACAGCACTCCAGGTGAGGTCTCACCAGAGCAGAGCAAAGTGTCAGAATCACCTCTCTGGATGTGCTGGCAATGCAAATTCAAGAGCCTTTTCCTGTTCTGTTACAACTCATCCATGACAGCAGTAAAAAGGCTCAGTGGCCATAGACCATTCTCTAAGACATGTCCACAGCTTTTACTTAGCCCAGTACTTGTAGAATTCAGCAGAACATCTTCCAGTGCAGAGGAGGGCAACAAAGCTGGGGAAGGGCTGGAGAATAAATCTTATGAAGCCTTCCAGTGCACCCACTTCCAGAAGCTGATCTTGAGGCCCATCATCGTTGTGGTCTTTTCTTTTTCCTCTTGGCTATTAACCTGCAACCTCTCAGTCACTTTCACCACCATCCTCTAGGAAAAGGATTCCAACGCCTCTGTTCAAGGTTATGTCATAGCAGGTGATGGTGACTGAAGGAGTTGGTTGCTCACACCAGCAGTTAACCCAAACCATACCATAACCCACATAGCAACATAAAGGTGACTTTAGCATTTTATTGGCTGCCTGCCATAACTGCTGAAGTGGGTAGCAAAGGGAGAGGGCCCTTCAATTCAAGAAAGATGTTGAGTTGCTCAAACGTGTCCAGAGGAGGAGGGCAACAAGGCTGGGGAGGGGTCTGGAGCACAGCCCTATGAGGAGAGGCTGAGGGAGCTGGGGGTGTTTAGCCTGGAGAAGAGGAGGCTCAGGGGAGACCTCATTGCTGTCTACAACTCCCTGAAGGGAGGTTGTAGCCAGGTGGGGGTTGGTCTCTTCTCCCAGGCAAGCAGCAACAGAATAAGAGGACACAGTCTCAAGCTGTGCAGGGGGAAGTTTAGGCTTGATCTTAGAAAGAAATTCTTCCCAGGAAGAGAGATTGGCCATGGGAATGTGCTGCCCGGGGAGGTGGTGGGGTAGACGTCCCTGGAGGTGTTTAAGAAGAGACTGAATGAGGCACTTAGTGCCATTGTCTGGTTGATTAGTTAGGGTTGGGTGATCTGTTGGACTTGATGATCTTGGAGGTCTCTTCCACCCTGGTTGATTCTGTGATTCTGTGAAATGGAAAGTGAAATACAGAATAAATGCCAACACATCAGGAAGTCATCCAGTACGTGGAAGAGTGACAAGAAAAAAAAAGTAGGGAGAATAAAAACATGAAGGGAATTGTTTAAGTGTGGGTTAGATGAGTGAAGAGTGAGGTGGATTGAGAACTGGCTGAATGACACAGTTCTGAAGGTTCTGGTCAGTGGTGCAGAATCTAGCTGGAGGACTGCTGCTGCCAGTTTTCTCCAGAGGTCAGTACTAGGTCCAGTGTTGTTCAACATATTCATCCATGACCTGGATGAATGCATGGAGTGTACCCTCAGCAAATTTGCTGGTGATACAAAACTGGGAAGAGTGACTGACACACCAGAAGGCTGTGCTGCCATCCAGCATGACCTGGACAGGCTGGAGAATTGGGCAGAAGGGAACCTCCTGAAGTTCAACAGGGGCAAGTGTAGGGTGGTTCTTGTAGCCTTCCAGTATCTGAAGGGGGCTACAAGAAAGCTGGGGAGGGACTGTTTAGGATGTCAGGGAGTGATAGGACTGGGGGGAATGGAGCAAAATTAGAAATGGGTAGATTCAGATTGGATGTTAGGAAGAAATTCTTCCCCATGAGGGTGGTGAGACACTGGCACAGGTTGACCAGGGAGGTGGTGGAAGCCTCATCCCTGGAGGTTTTTGCAGCCAGGCTGGATGTGGCTGTGAGCAACCTGCTGTAGTGTGAGGTGTCCCTGCCCATGGCAGGGGGTTTGGAACTGGCTGATCCTTGAGGTCCCTTCCAACCCTAACAATTCTATGATTCTATGATTCTGCACCTAGGGAGGACTAACCCCATGTATCAGCTCAGGGTAGAGACTGACCTGCAAGCAGCAGGTCAAGCAGGGAAAGCAGCTCTGCAGAGAAGGACTTGGATGGACAACATGTTCACCATGAACCAGCAGTGTGATTTGGTGGCCAAGAAGGCCAGTGGGGTGCCAGGCTGCACTAAGAATGTGACCAGCAGGTCAAGGCAGGTCCTCCTCCCCTCCCTCTACTCTGCCCTAGTAAGGCCACATCTGGAGTTTTGTGTCCAGTGCTGGGCTCCCCATCTCCAGAGACAGGGAACTACTGAAGAGAGTCCAACAGAGGACTACAGAGATGATTATGGGACTGGAGCATGTCTCTTATGAGGAGAGGATGAGAGGCCTGGGACACTTTAGCCTGAAAAAGGGAAAACTGAGAGAGGATCTTATAAATGCTTATAAATATCCTAACAGTGGGGGTCAAGAGGATGGGGCCAGCCTCTTTTCAGTGGTGGCCAGTGATAGGGCAGAGGGCAATGGGCACAAATGAGAACATAGGAAATTCAGTCTAAACATAAGGGAAAAAAACTAACCACCCCTCAGTCTCTCTCCATCACATTTATTCACCAGGCCCTTCCCAGCTTCCTTGCCCTCCTCTGCCCTGGCTCCAGCACCTCCACATCTCTTTTGTATTGAGGTGCCCCAAACTGGACACAATCCTCAAGGTGTGGCCTCCCCAGAGCTGAGTCCAAGGGGACAATCACCTCCCTGCTCCTGCTGGCCACAGCATTTGTAGTACAGGCCAGGATGCCAGTTTCAATGCCAGTGTGTGGGACAGGACAGGACCCTCACCCCATCATTCTGTCCTCAGCCTGCCTGGCTACCTCTGTCCCAAGTTTCATGCATGACTGATGTGAATCCAGCCCCGTGCACACCACACCTCAGCCTATTTACCTTGAACAGGGCGGAAGAAAGCAGCATCTTACACTGTTTGTACTGATTTGGGAGCCACACCTTATGATTACCTTATCTTTGGGCTATGATTGTGAGGCATCCTCTGGTATTTACATTTATGGCTCTGGTTTTCTGTGCAACCTGAGATCCAAGCAAGCTGCAGCTGCCTTTCTTCACCTCGGAATCGGGGGCTGTTCTTTCCCTGTGAGGCTGTTATCAAGCCACAGTAATTGATGTTTATAAACAGAGGATATCCTATAATGAGACAGATACATGAAAAGGATTCTTACTATTCATAATACAAGCACATTCTGCTTGTATGTACATAGAGAATGTACACACTCAGGTAGAGGAACAAGTGCAGAGGAGGGCAAGGGGAAGAGCCTGGAGAATAAATCTGATGAGGAGTGACTGAAGGAGCTGGGGATGGTTAGTTTGGAAAAGAGGAGGCTGAGGGGAGACCTCATTGCTGTCTGCAACTACCTGAAAGGAGGTTGTGGAAAGGCTGGTGCTGGTCTCTTCTCATAGGTAATCAGTGACAGAACAAGAGGGAATGGCCTCAAGCTGTGACTGGACATCAGGATTTTTTTTTTTCCCAGCAAGAGTGGTCAGGGATTGGAATGTGCTGCCCAGGGAGGTGGTGGAGTCCCCAAGCCTGGATGTGTTTCAAGGTGGTTTGGATGTGGTGCTTGGGGCTATGGTTTAAGGGTGACCCTTGTAGAGTAGGGTTCTGGGTTGGACTTGCTAATCATGAGGCTCTTTTCCAACCTGAATATTTCTGTGATACATCCCTCACAACAAGTGAGGTTTATCTGGACTGTATCAAAGGGGAAGTTTAGTTTTCTTTAGTCACTTGACACTTAGGTATCTCATGTAGTGATAGTTCCAGGCTCCTTTTATTATTGATACAGGCAGAAAAACCTCAGGCAATGGCTTGTTTTACCTAAGCAGCATATAATGCACCTTCCTCTGCAGACATCTATTTTTCCCTGCTGGCTGTGGAAACCTGGAGTAGTTCACAGAAATTCCCAGAAGAGGTTCAGATGTGTGAACTAAAGTGACATTAATCACAGAGTTACCATTTTGCTCTGTCAGCTGCTGCTGTGTGATATTTATTCATAAGAATGATATGGCTAAGGCATCACCTCTGGAATGTGATCGTATTCATTGTACCCAGCACACAGAATCATAGAATTGTCAGGGTTGGAAGGGACCTCAAGGCTCATCCAGTTCCAACCCCCCTGCCATGGGCAGGGACACCTCACACTACAGCAGGTTGCTCACAGCCACATCCAGCCTGGCTGCAAAAACCTCCAGGGATGAGGCTTCCACCACCTCCCTGGGCAACCTGTGCCAGTGTATCACCACCCTCATGGGGAAGAATTTCTTCCTAACATCCAATCTGAATCTACTCTTCTACTTCTGCTACTTCTAGTTTTATTCCATTCCCCCAACCTGACATCCTAAAAAGTCCCTCCCCAGCTTTCTTGTAGCCCCCTTCAGATACTGGAAGGCCACAAGAAGGTCTCCTGGGAGCCTTCTCTTCTCCAGACTGAACAACCCCAACTCTCTCAGTCTGTCTCCATAGCAGAGGAGCTGCAGCCCTCTGATCATCCTCGTGGCCCTTTTCAGGACACCTTCCAGCACCTCCTTTCATTCAAGTTGGACAGGCACATAAGAAAATTTTTACAAGCCTGTACCCAGCTCTGTTATTGCACATGTGGGTTGCTATTACACTGTGTTGTTAGTGTAAAGACATGACACTGGAGAATCACCTGGAAACTCCCAAGTCCTGCAGGCATGAGCTCAGGTTTCTTGGCTGAACACGTGGGAAGCCCTCACCACAGAAATCGAATCCGCTGCGAGAATCTATTTAAACCTAACACCGAAGCTGAGCTCATGGTTGGAAAAAGGAGAGGAGGATTAGAAAGAGGTAAAGGAGATAGAATCACCTCAGCTACCTATTTAAACAGTAGTAAGATCAATGAATCACTATTATAGTTCACTATACCTATACAGGAATATTTTCTTGGCAGTCTTTACAGGGTCAGAGGATGTTAGGGGTTGGAAGGGACCTCCAGAGATCAGTGAGTCCAATCCCCCTGCCAGAGCAGGACCATAGAATCTTTACCCATAACAAGGACCAGATACCATTTTCCTCAGCCTCCCTTCCCATGGCCAAAGCATTTTTCCTGCAAGCCTGTCAGAGTGTTTTGAAACTCCCAATGTCTGACTATAAGACATTTTTATCTAAGCTCATGTTGCAAGGTCTTTATGGTCCAGATAACCATAGTGAAGGAACCATGCTTTCTAGAGCATGGAATGATGAACCACTGGACCACAGGATGTTAGGGGTTGGAAGAAACCTATGGAGATCATTGAGTCCAACCCCCCCCTTGCCAGAGCAGGACCATAGAATCTAGCACAGGACACACAGGAATGCATCCAGATGGGTCTTGAAAATCTCCAGAGAAGGAGACTCCACAACCTCTCTGGGCAGCCTGTTCCAGTGCTCTGTGAGCCTTACAGTAAAGTTTTTCCTCACACTGAAGTGGAACCTCCTGTGCTGGAGTTTCTATCCATTGCCCCTTGTCCTATCACAGGGTGCAATTGAGCAGAGGCTGTCCCTTCCTTCCTGAACCCCAGCCCTCAGATATTTATAAAGATTTATTAAATCCTCTCTCAGTCTTCTCTTCTCCAGACTACACAGCCCCAGGGCTCTCAGCCTCTCCCCATCAGGCAGGTCTGCAGTCCCTTCAGCATCCTGGTAGCTCTCCATTGGACTCTCTCAAGTAGATCCCTGTCCCTCTTGAGGGAGCCCAGAACTGGATGCAATATTCCAGGTGTGGCCTCCCCAGGGCAGAGTAGAGGGGGAGGAGAACCTCCCTGGCTCTGCTGGACACACTCCTCTGGATGCACCCCAGGATCCCATTGGCCTTCCTGGCCCCCAGGGCATATTGCTGTCCCATGCAGAACTTGTTGCCCACCAGCACTCCCAGGTCCTTCTCCTTGGGGCTGCTCTCCAGCAGATCCCCTCCCAACCTGTCCTGCTGCAGTTTATTCTCCCTTCCCAGATGTAGGGCTATATACCATACACACATCTATTAACTTTTGGCTGCATGCAGCCTTTTGCATTTCAAAGGGAACTGTTCATTTTTACTTTTAATTTTACGTATCCAGTGTCTGATGTCTGTTTTTCTATTGCATTACAGCAATTGAAGGGAAGGGAAGGGAAGGGAAGGGAAGGGAAGGGAAGGGAAGGGAAGGGAAGGGAAGGGAAGGGAAGGGAAGGGAAGGGAAGGGAAGGGAAGGGAAGGGAAGGGAAGGGAAGGGAAGGGAAGGGAAGGGAAGGGAAGGGAAGGGAAGGGAGGGAGGGGAGGGAAGGGGAGGAGGGGAGGGAAGGGGAGAGGAAGGGGAGGGGAGGAGAGGAGAGGAGAGGGAGGAGAGGAGAGGAGAGGAGAGGAGAGGAGAGGAGAGGAGAGGAGAGGAGAGGAGAGGAGAGGAGAGGAGAGGAGAGGAGAGGAGAGGAGAGGAGAGGAGAGGAGAGGAGAGGAGAGGAGAGGAGAGGAGAGGAGAGGAGAGGAGAGGAGAGGAGAGGAGGAGAGGAGAGGAGAGGGAGGAGGGGAGGGAGGGAGGGGAGGGGAGGGAGGGGAGGGGAGGGGAGGGGAGAGGAGGGAGGGAGGAGAGGAGAGGAAGGAGAGGAGGAGAGGGAGGAGAGGAGAGGAGGAGAGGAGGAGAGGAGAGGAGAGGAGAGGAGAGGGAGAGGGAGAGGAGGGAGAGGGAGAGGAGGGAGGAGGAGAGGGAGAGGGAGGAGGGGAGAGGGAGGGAGGGGAGGAGGGAGAGGGAGGGAGAGGGAGAGGGAGAGGGAGAGGGAGAGGGAGAGGGAGAGGGAGGGAGGGAGAGGGAGAGGGAGAGGGAGAGGGAGAGGGAGAGGGAGAGGGAGGGAGAGAAGCTCCCAAATTCCCATCCAGCACAAACAGCTCTGAGGCTGTGACCATCGCAGCTGCTGCCACATGGAGTGTGGAAACTCAGAAACAAAAAGTGAAATCAACGAGGCACAGACAAAAAAGAATGAAATGAAAGTGCTGCATGCTGGCAAGCTTGTACTTACATTTACCTCCTGGTAATACCATCATGCACTACCCAACACTTCCTTACGCTATGTTCCTAAAAGCAATTTTCTAGCAACATATACAGAAAGCTGTACAAGTCTGTGCAAGGGATGGTGTGAGAAAGAGTACCAACCTCAGCTCACCAGACTGGAGTGCTGAAGTGACGAAAGTGATGGAAATTAACATATAGAGTCAAAGGGAGGGAAGAGAAAAGTTCTGGAATTGAAGGCAAATCACAGAAGCATTTAGGTTGGAAAGGATCTCAAGATCCTTCTCTAGGACAAAGGGCAATGGATATAAACTACAGCACAGGAGGTTCCACCTCAGTATGAGGAGGAACTTCTTCACTGTGAGCATCACAGAGCACTGGCACAGGCTGCCCAGAGAGGTTGTGGAGTCTCCTTCTCTGGAGACTTTCAAGCCCCATCTGGATGTGTTCCTGTGTGACCTGTGCTGGATTCTATGGTCCTGCTCTGGCAGGGGGTTGGACTCGATGACCTCTGCTGGTCCCTTCCAATCCCTAACATCCTGTGATCATTTAGTTCAATCCTCTGAGTTCAAGGTTGTCTAAGGTTTGAGCACAGGATTGAACTAAGTGATCTTGAGATCCTTTCCCACCTAAATTCTTCTATGATTACTCAGGCTTTTTGGTTGGGATCTGAATATCTTTTCCTTGAGTGCAAGCTCTGCCCATTACCTCTAATCCTTCTTCTGTGCACCTCTGAGAAGCATCTGGCTCTGTCAGGATGTATCTGTAAAAAGTAAGTATAGAGCTCTTTCTGAAGCCAACTCTTCTCTGGGCTGAGCAAACCCAGGTCCCTCAATCCTTCCTTCTGCATCATGTGCTCCAGACCCTGACCCTCTCAGTGGTCCCCCAATAGGCTCAGTATCTCCAAGGCTTTCTTGTAATGAGGAGCCCAAACCTGCACACATCATTGCAGATGCTGTCTCACAAGTGCAAAAGGCACAAGAGGGAAAAAGCTCCTCCCTTGTCCTGCTGGCACTTAGTAAATCCATACTGGTTTGTCCAATCACTTTTTTCTTCCTTATGTGCCTGGACATGGCTTACAGGATTTGCTCCATCAACTTTGAAAGGCCTGAGGTAAGGTCACAGTATCACAGGATATTAGATGCTGAAAGGGACCTCCAGAGATCATTGAGTCCATCCCCCTGCCAAAGCAGCATCACCCAGGGGAGTCTGCACAGGAACTCATCCAGGAGAATTTTGAATATCTCCAGAGAGGGAGACTCCACAACCCCCCTGGGCAGCCTCTTCCAGTGCTCTGTCACCCTCACAGTGAAAATTTTTTTCCCCATGTTTCCATGGAATTTCCTATGCCTCAGCTTCCACCATTGCCCCTTGTGCTGTCATTGAGCATATTTTGGGACAAGGCCTGAGGCAAAGCAAAGCTGTGTGGCTAGATGTGGCATTGATACCATGTGCTCAGCAGAGAAAAATGTCCATTTTTTGTGCACCTTCTCATAGTCATTAGCTGCCTTTCAAAAAGCACCACCACAGTTTAGGGTGGCACCTTCCTTTCTGCAAGTCCATTTAGCTGCCATGTAGAGTTCTGACTCCTACCTTGGGCACAGGTGACTTCATTCCCACCAGAGCTTTGTAACCCTGCTAGAGTCTTCCTGAGCATGACTTGCCTCTTGCACTAAGAATGGATGGCTCACAGGCTAACACCAAGCCCAGCACCACGACACCCTGCAAAGCCCAGCAGGAAGCAGGGTGTGCCTGCACCACAGCAGCTCTGCCTGGGGATTTCCCTGCCTATCCCCAGGCAGGAGAGATGGAATTATGGCAGCTTGGGCTCAGTGTGGACAAGACCTTGTAGAAAACACTTTCAAGGTCCCTTACAAGGTAATGGCTTCTTTTTTCCTGATTTCAGCAGCTCAATATTCTTGTGTTTTCTTATCTTTTTCTGCTCTTGATTCATTCTCTTAAAATCCAATTGTGTTACACACACACACACACACACAACTACTACAAAATTTGCTGTTGAGAACATTAAAAAGCTTTGGAGCACCAGCTGCATGAAAATAGCAGGAAACTCTCACACATTTTGCAGAAAGTTTTGTAAATTCACTGTGCAGCATAGGAAATGGTATAAGATTGTAGAGTCAGAGAGCACACTGGGCTGGAAGGGACCCTTGAAAGTCATCTTGTCCAACTTCCCTGAAGCCAGCAGGGGCATCTTTAACTCGATCAGGTTGCCCAAGGCCCCAGGTTTGACCTTGAATGTCTTCAGGGATGGGGCCTCCACCACCTCACTGGGCAACCTGTTCAGTATTTCACTCCTCTCACTGTAAAGAGCCTCCTCCTAATGTCCAATCTAAACCTATCCTGCTCTAGTTTATAACCATTGCCCCTTGTCCTGTCCCTACAAGCCCTTCTAAACAGTCCCTCCTCAGCTTTCTTGCAGCTGCCCTTCAGATATTCATATAACAGAATCATAGAATCAGTCAGGGTTGGAAGGGACCTCAAGGCTCATCCAGTTCCAACCCCCCTGCCATGGACAGGGACACCTCACACTAGATCAGGCTGGCCAGAGCCTCATCCAGCCTGGCCTTAAACACCTCCAGGGATGGGGCCTCAACCACCTCCCTGGACAACCCATTCCAGGCTCTCACCACTCTCATGGGGAAGAACTTCTTCCTCACGTCCAGCCTGAATCTCCCCACTTCCAGCTTCATTCCATTCCCCCAAGTCCTGTCACTACCTGATGTCCTAAAAAGTCCCTCCCCAGCTTTCTTGTAGCCCCCTTCAGATATTGGAAGGCCACAAGAAGGTCACCTCAGAGCCTTCTCTTCTCCAGACTGAACAGCCACAACTCTCTCAGTCTGTCCTCATAGCAGAGCAGCTCCAGCCCTCTGATCATCCTGGTGGCCCTTCTCTGGACACCTTCCAGCATCTCCAGATCCCTCTTGTAATAGAGGCTCCAGAACTGGATGCAGTACTCCAGGTGGGGTCTCACCAGAGCAGAGCAGAGGGGGAGAATCACCTCCCTTGACCTGCTGGCCACACTTCTCTTGCTGCAGCCCAGGCTCTGGTTGGCTTTCTGGGCTGCAAGTGCTCACTGCTGGCTCCTGTTGAGCTTCTCCTCCACCAGCACCCCCAAGTCCCTCTCCTCAGGGCTGCTCTCCAGTCAGTCACTGCCCAGCCTGGATTTGTGCTTGGGATTGCCTCGACCCAGCTGCAGGACCTTGCACTTGGTCTTGTTGAACCTCATGAGGTTGAAATGCTGCTGTGACGTTTTAGATGTTTGTCTTGCCTGCAACTACCTAAGGGATCTTCAGGTTCTTTCCAAGTAGGGTTCTGAGGTTCTTGCCCTAATCTATCATGCCTGAATATGAAGCTGGAAAAACCATGACCTTATACCAATGAGTGGGCAAGACTCAGCTAACTTAAGGGAGATCTCAGCATTTTTATTCTATTCCATTCCAAACAACAGGAAGTGGCATTGCCATTCTCTAGGCTGGATTTCACCACATGTAAAATGCAGTTAGTCACAGAATCCCAGAAATATTCAGGTTGGAAAAGAGTCTCAGGAGTACCAAGTCCAACCCACAACCCTACTCTACAAGGGGCACCCCTAAACCAGAGCCCCAAGCACCACAGCCAAAGCACCTGGAAACACATCCAGGCTTGGGGACTCCACCACCTCCCAGGGCAGCACATTCCAATCCCTGACCACTCTTGCCATGACAAAATTTGTTTCCTAATGTCCGGTCTAAATCTACTCAGTTGCAGCTTGAGGCCATTCCCTCTTGTTCTATCACTACCTACCTGTGAGAAGAGACCAGCACCAACCTCTCCACAACCTCCTTTCGGTTAGTTATAGACAGCAATGAGGTCTCACCTCAGGCTCCTCTGTTTCAAGCTAACCATCCCCAGCTCCTTCAGTCACTCCTTATCAGATTTATTCTCCAGGCCCTTCCCAGCTTCCTTGCCCTCCTCTGCCCTGGCTCCAGCACCTGCACATCTCTCTTGTCTTGAGGTGCCCAAAACTGGAATGAATCCTCGAGGTGTGGCCTCCCCAGAGCTGAGTCCCAGGGGACTCAGAGCCACATCCAGCCTGGCCTTAAAAACCTCCAGGGATGAGGCTTCTACCACCTCCCTGGGCAACCTGCTCCAGTGCTAAAGATGTTAAACAGAAGCAGTGCCCACTGTGAGCCCTGAATAGTCCCTGCTTATCTCCCTGTGGTGTTGCATGGCTGACCTGCTGTTTATAAAACGTGCAACCCTGTGGCAAATGCTTCCTCAGGATCCTCTGAGGATAGGAAAACAAGAGCCTCTAATGAGGACTGGCACTCAGGCTGTCCATCAAGAGCAGGTAGATCTACAGCATATCCCCCTGGCAGGGCGAAAGGTGGAGCATGCACCAGGTCACACCAGTTCAAAGGCCCAGAGGCTGACCCAGCCTTTAAGAACCTCCTTTACCACACAGTTTTTGCCCTCCACACACCACGCAGAGAAAGGGTATGCCCAGCCCCCTCCTTACCACCCAGCCCCACGCAGCTAACCGCTGCAGACAGCGTAACAGCACCTGGCCTTGCCTCACCCAACCCCTTCCACCTAACTTACATTGCTGTGAGCAGCTTCTGCAGGGGACTGTGCCCTACATTTCAGGCCATTAGCTGTGCAGAAGGAAAGGTGCAAAATCATCCCTACAAACAGCTACACGCCTTCGGGAGGCCGACACACCCAGCCAAGTGGGTGCAGCACCAGTGACACACACCTATGGAAGAGGCTGGATTTGGTGGTAGTGAGCTGCAGATCTGACCATACATGTTGCTGTCGTTTCAACACAGTGCCCTCAAAACATCAGCTGATGGCTTGGCAGAGCCCTTCTCCAGCATGTACACAATAGGGAGCCCTCGTTGCAAAAGCCTCCTCGCCGCCACACCTCGCAAATGATAGATGCTGTGACGGATAGCACTGCAGATAAAAATCTCAGCTGAGCAGGAGCATGAGAAACCAGAGAAGAAAAGTATCAGGAAGGCAGAACAAGAGAGTGTGAGTCCAGGCTTTTATCGTCCTTGAGTCCATGGAACAGGGAAAGCTACAAGCGTGGACTTGCTGGGTGTGCAGCACATCTCAGACACTGCCTGTACCACATCAGAATCATCATAGAATTGTCAGGGTTGGAAGGCACCTCAAGGATCATCCAGTTCCAACCCCCCTACCACGGGCAGGGACACCTCACACTAGATCAGGTTGCTCAGAGCCCCACAGAGGAATTAATTATAAATTAATCTCTCAGAACGGGGCTAGGAAACAGTGGGTTAATGGCTCCTCTTCTGGACCAGTACAGAACAGCAGCTGGATGCAGCCCAGCATTACAAGCCAACACTTCCAGTCACTTGCCAGACTTGTAGTAAATGAGGTTAGTTCTGCAGTTTAAAAACTCCAGACTTAATGATCTGGAGTCAAACTGATGTTGTATATACTTGGGAATAACACCTGATGTAGCATGGGAGACAGCTGTTTACCGCTTTTGAAAGTCTCCTTTTCTGGAGACTTTCAAAACCCACCTGGATGCATTCCTGTGTGGACTGACCTGGGTGATCCAGCTTTGGAAGGAGGGTCAGACTTGATGATCTCTTGAGGTCCCTTCCAACCTCTAATGTACTGTGGTACTTCCCTGGTTTTCATCTCAGAACCAAATTGGGTGGAAAGATGGAGAAGAAACATCAATATGTCCTGTGGAGACAAAAGTTGTATTTACTAGGAATTCTTTATGGTAGTGCACAGGAATAAGAGAAGGAACAACAGGTTCAAACTTGAACATAGAAGATTTCACCTAAACATGAGGAGAAGCTTCTTTGCAGTGATGGTGACAGAACCCTGGAACAGGCTGCCCAGGGGGGTTGTGGAGTCTCCTTCTCTGGAGACTTTCCAACCCCACCTGGATAAATTCCTGTGTGGGCTACCCTAAGTGATGCTGCTCTGGCAGGGGGGTTAGAATTGATGATCTCTTGAGGTCCCTTCCAATCTCTAATGTTCTGTGATATTAAACATATTTTAATTCTGATGTTTCAGACAGAACCACAGCAAAAAATGGTTGATGTTCAAAACACAAAGTTGGTACAGACCAGAAATCAAATCCAGTACTGGTGCTGGCAGATCCAAGTGAGGTCAAATCTAATGTGAACTTACCTCAAATGTCAATTTTGGCCCCAAAGCCTACATTGAGTATTAAAATCTCTGAAGACTTTCTGATGCATCATTCCAATATAGCTGGTTTGGAACAAAGCTGGTTTGATGCAGCTGAATGTATGCAAGGACAGATGGCATCTACCAGGAAATGTAGAAGACAAATGCACTGGATCTGGTTCACATCCTGTGGAAGACTCCCTCTGCAAAAACTGTGTAATCCCTCTGTGCCTTGAGTTACCTCACCTCAAATTATGGAGTTAAAAACATGTTATGCAATAAACAAACAACCAAAAAATAAAATTAATTGGTGCTGACAGACACATTGTGGGCTTTAAGGTTATTGTTTTAAAGAAATTATGGTTGGTTGGAAATGGCTCCTTTTAAGCATTTCTAGGATAAAGCTGCCTCCAACCAGCCTCTGTGCTGAAGCAGACAGCATTTGGACTATTGCATATGTGCACACTTAAGCCTGCACTTGTTGATTCAAAGACCAGACAAGCTTTTATTTTGCACAGCTAGCAGCCTTTGTAAGGCAAATCAGCTGAAAAGCTTCAATGCAAGGAGCAAGATTAATCTGACAGTCTGTGCAAGATTATCTTGTGCATGGCAAACTGATGTGCTAATTTATTTCATCATTTCCCCCCTCAAAACCTTGATGGAACTGAATGAAAAAAAATTTTGAGACTTCTATAGTTAATCAAAACACATTTCTAAAGCTAAGGTCTTTCAAATAATTTTAATCTGGTTGTGCTTAATGCATATAACATTTTGTATGGTTTCATTAGTGGCAGGTGATTAAGCTGTCCCTTACTGCCTGGGGTTAACATTTAGACCTCCTGTCAAATGCATTAATCAAGCACTTCCCACATTCTCTCACCAGGGAAAGTCCCTGGGCTTGGTGATTTTCTTTGTAGCAAGGCAAAGATCTTTCACTGCTACTTTTTGTCTCTGGGGGAGCTGCCTTGGAGGGGGTCACAGGTGGCAACATACGAAACCCAGGCTGCTTGCTTTCTACTATACTTCATAGAATCATAGAATCAGTCAGGGGTTGGAAGGGACCACAAGGATCATCTAGTTCCAATCCTCCTGCCATGGGCAGGGACACCTCACACCAGAGCAGGGTGGCCAGAGC
This sequence comes from Indicator indicator, assembly GCF_027791375.1. Classification (NCBI taxonomy): domain Eukaryota; kingdom Metazoa; phylum Chordata; class Aves; order Piciformes; family Indicatoridae; genus Indicator; species Indicator indicator. Next base: position 3,801,963 of record NC_072011.1, on the reverse strand, counting down.
CTCATCCAGCCTGGCCTCATAAACATTATCCAACACGCCTGCATTTCATTTTCCCTTTACAACTCACTGCTAACCTGAAGCAAAACCTGAGTGGGGATACTTTCAGTGAGTGCAGAAGCATCTAACACTTTATGCACTGATCCTCTGGACTTTTTATCATCTCTGCTGCTATTTATTTACGTCATGAAGGAGCAGAAAATGGCTTTAAATAGTTCTTAAATTAGATATTCTATTGGTTGGTTTGGTTTGCTTAGCTTTGCTTTGCTTTGCTTTGCTTTGTTTTGGTTTGCTTTGCTTTGGTTTGGTTTGGTTTGCTTTGGTTTGTTTTGGTTTGCTTTGGTTTGTTTTGGTTTGCTTTGGATTGGTTTATTTTGATTTGGTTTGGTTTGTTACAAAAACAGTCTGGAAGGAATACAAATGGTTTGCACCTCAAATGGGAACTGGGAGGAGACCTTCCTTGGGGCAGGCTGTCCCACAGCTTCCGGTCTTCTCCCTCACCTTTCCTGAAGCACACAGACTTGCCTGCTGCCAGCACAAGCACCCTGGAGTACTGGACAAATGGTTGGATCACAGGTGGACATTTGTGTGTCCCTCTAGGGTCAAGTGCCCCAGGCCTGCCTTTTCTGAGTGGAAATCTGCCCACCTAGAGTCATAGAATTGTTAGGGTTGGAAGGACCTCAAGGATCATCTAGTTCCAATCCCCTTGCCATGGGCAGGGACACCTGAGATGTCCAGGCTTTAAGAAACTGTAGATTACCACAGAGAAGATGACAACACTGACTAATGAATGATATTTTTAATTTTTTTTTTTTTTTTTTTTTTACTACCATGCTGCAGATTTCCTCAGAGGCTGCTTCGGTGCTGTGCCTTTGGATGCCTTCCTCCTTCTGCTGACCGTAAGTAGAAGACGTGGCTCTCGGAACCACCACATCCTGCTGGATGCAGCAACATCAGAAACTAACTGGGATGTGCTTGGAAGCCCTCAGAGAACCTAATTTTAAAAGCATACCCATGTCCTTGCAGGCTTAAAGATAAACTAATGAGAAGAGCTTGCCATAAACATCATGGGGTTTGAAGCCAGTGTGAGGCACAAAAGAAGTCACTCTGGTTAGGCTGTTCACCTTCACCCTGCTCTCCAAGCTCTGCAGCTCTGTTGTGGCTCTCCTGGAGGCTTAATTGCTCTGTAAATTTATCTGTATACAATCATATTGCCAATATAAAGGAATTAATTGCAACCAAGTTATCTCATCTGAAACAGATGAAAGAGAAAAACCAGACCATGTAAATATTTTATAAAGAGTAATTATTGGTGTCAATTGTGGGAAAAAAATACTTCCACAGAACAAATAAGTAAACATTTTAATAAGGAAGCCTATTCAGACTATAATATAAATAATTCTTCTTACTAATATTTATTAATATTGCTAATATGTTGTGTTCCTTTTTTATGTTCTTTGGTAGACTGCAGATCTTTGCTCCTTGTGCTGGTGGAATTCTGCTTACTTTACATCTCACCTGACATCAGGGACAGCAGGGGAGTGCAATCCTTTGTTGCCTTGATTCATTCAGGAGCCCATTCCACTTCAAACATGTGGCTAAAGCAAACGGTCACACACAAGGATTACAACTCAGTTCTTCTGGTTTCCTTTTGACTTAAATGACAGCACCAAAATAAGTTCTGAAGCCACACTTCAGACAGTGCTAACCACATGGCAAGTTTATAACTACCCAACAACACACCACAGTGGTTTCACCTGAAGGAGGCACAGAAACCACAGCTAACATTGCATTGTCTGCCTGCAGCTTGGGAAGCAGGTTGGTGTTCAGCTTGCCCTACCCAGTGACAGATCTGTTTCAGAGCTCTCAGCAGCCCTACTGCCACGACCAGTGCCATCAAAATAAAATGTTATTCAAGCCATTGTAATTCATGCAGAGTTCTGATTGCCTCTTCTCAGAGGGAAGGATCTGGAGGTGCTGGAACTTGTCCAGAGAAGGGCCACGAGGATGAGCAAAGGGCTGCAGCTCCTCTCCTATGAGGACAGACTGAGAGAATTTGGGCTACTCAGTCTGGGCAAGAGAAGGCTCCGAGGAGATCTTCTTGGGGCCTTCCAGTATCTGAAGGGGGCCTGCAAGAAAGCTGGGGAGGGACATTTTAGGGTGTCAGGTAATGACACGATTAGGGGGAATAAAGCAAAACCAGAAATGGGTAGATTCAGATTGGATGTTAGAAAAATTCTTCCCTATGAGGGTGGTGAGACACTGGAGCAGGTTGCCCAGGGAGGTGGTGGAAGCCTCATCCCTGGAGGTTTTTAAGGCCTGGCTGGATGTGGCTCCAGGCAACCTGCTGTAGTGTGAGGTGTCCCTGTCCATGGCAGAGGGGTTGGAACTGGATGATCCTTGATTTCCCTTCCAACCCTGACAATTCTGACTCTAAGCAGTAGCTGTCTGCACATCAGCAGGTGATAACCTTGCTTTGGCTCCAACCTCCAGGCAGCATTGGGGTACATTGGACTTCCCTGTCCATCCAGGCCTCCAAGGGTTGACACAGCTCCTCTTCTTTTTCCCAGTGCAGGTGATTCCTACTCCCAAACACCTGCTGGTTTTTGAGCTCCAGGCACAGCAGCTCTGCTCACAGTGATGCAACCAGCGATGGCCAGCATGTCTCTCCCACCCATAGGATCCAGGGCAGTCCAAGGGCTGAGTAGAGGGTAACCCTACCAGAAGGATGTGTGAGCTGTGCTCACCAAACCCAAGTGACAACAAGTGACACGGATGCTGGTGCTGCACTGGGGGAGGGAGAGGTAGATACCATCTGATCTGCTGCCTGCCAGGAGGAAAGCTCTCAATTTGGGTGGAGAAGCTCCCCTGCTGTCCCTCAGCGGGGAAACCATTCCTGAGAGTGTCAAGCAGCCATCCCTTCCAACCCCTAACATCCTGTGATCCACATAATATGGATCATGGGAGAGGGAAGGCGAGAGACAAGCTGGCAGAAGACAAGGGACAAAGAGCGTGAGGAGCAGCTGGTGCAGCCACACCAGGCAGAGGGTTTGTTGGGGTTGGAGGTGCAGAATGAATGAACTGGGATTGCACCCACAGCCTGGCTCACCTGTGCCATGAAGGCTCCTTCTCCTGCAGCCCCTAACCACAGCGCAAGCAGACAAACCTCTCTGTGCCATTAAGTGACCATAAAGGCTTTGATCGGGAGCTGGAGTGGAAGACACTGCGAGAGACATCTCGGTGGTGCCTTGAGGAGGCTGAGCAAGTTGCTGGTCAGGGAAACGGTACCAAGCAGCGCCAGTGAGGCAGGGAGATTGTGAGATCCTGCTGCGGCTGCTGGTTTTGTCAGCGCTGGGAGGGGAAGGGATTTTAGCGGAGGCTGAACAGCCACCACCCTTCGTAAGAGAACAGCCTTACATAAAGTGACCGCTGCTGATATCGCTGCCTTGGCCTGTCCGTCAACGGGAAGCGAGGGGGAAAGGAGAGAAGAAAAATCCGAACTGCCTTAAAAAAATAAAAAAATATATTTATTTCCCCGACCTATCCGATAATAAAAGGCAAATCAAGCATCCGTTTTCCACTCCGGGCACCCACGCGGGACGGCGAAAGGGTCGCTAAGGGATGGCCATGGGTCGCCTGCACCTGTTCCCGCCGCAGTCCCCTCCGCCGGTAACGGCAGGGCTGCCGCCCTGCGCCTGCGCGGGGCCGGGGCCGGGGCCGGGGCCAGTCCTCCGCGCACCCCCGCGGGCAGCCGCCGGTGGCCACCGAGCTGGCGGCCACGTGACGCGGGCGCAGCGCATCGCATCGCATCGCACCGCACCGTGGACGGTGCTGCGGAGCCCGCGGCCGCCGCGCCGGTTCCTGCTACCCATTCCCCCACCCCCTACCACTACCAACCCTGCTGCTTCTTCCCTCCTTGCTCCTCTTCGCCCGCCTCCGCTTCCTCGCCCTCCTCCTTGCCCGCGGGGCACGGGAGTCGGTGACGGGAGCGAGGCGGAGTCTGGAAGAAAGATACCGAGAGATAGAGATTTAAATCACATCCCCGGCTGTAGAAGGGCAGCAGCAGCAGCAGCCCCGGTGCAGAGGCACGGACGCGAGCGCCGAGATAAGGTCTTGCCGGCTCCGCCGCTGCTGCTGCTGCTCACCATGGGTGCCGCCGCCGCCGACCCCCCCCGCGCCATGGGCCTGGTGTCCAGCGTGGTGAACGATACCCTCGAGTTCTACCGCTGGACCTGGAGCATCCGAGGTAAGGCGCCGCGGCGGCTCCGCCATCGCTCCTCGCCCGCTGTCACCGCGGCGCAGCGGCTTCAAGATGGCTCCGTCTCCCGGGAGACGCCGCCGCGCTCCGCCGGGGGTTGAGGGTGGCCGCCGGACCCGGGCCTGCCACCGCATCTCGGCGGTGGGTGAGGGGCAAGACCCCCTCCGCAGCTGCCTCTCCTCCTCGTCCTTCTGGGTGTGCGTGGGTGCGCTGGTTGTTTATCTGTCCTAATCCCGTGTAACGGCCCGGGGTGCGCGGGGCATCCCTGCGCCGTAAGGTGAGGGTGTCCCCTGAGAGCTGGAGCTAGCAAGATCCGCTTCCCGGAGCCGTCGTTCCTCTGGTTCCTTCGCGCACCGCAGCGTGCTTTGGGGGTAGCCATACGTACGCGAATCCGCTGCCAGAGGTAAGCGGAGGCTGCCGGTAAATCGGTGCCGGAGCTCAGGGCCAAGCCTTTGGCTTCTGCGGCAGGTGGGAGCCCTGTGTGACAGCATTGCGTGGAGTTCAGCAGGATCAATGAGGGGACGTTGCTCCTGCCAGTGCTGAAACTTCTCATCTTGGCGTTTGGCTCAATTCTGCCGTTTTCCGTTTCCAGTATGCTGCTGGTTTTTGTTTTTTTTTCTTTTTTTTTTTGGTATGGGCATCCCATGACTGCAATTGTGGAAGATGCTGAAGGAAGAGGAAAATATCTCGGACTATGGAGAAAGTTAAAAAAAAAAAAGAAAAAGAAAAAAATAAAGCAGCTTTCAGTGCTGGAGCAGCGGCAGATGGGATGGTAACTTGCTACAATGAGCTCTGGAAGCGTTGCCTTGCGGGAATGTCTCTCTCTGGTTGATCAAACCAAAAGGAGCAGGGGGAGAGTTGCAGCTTTCATAGTTGCTATTGTGAGTAGCCTTGGGCAGCTGACAGAAAAATCGCTTCTCTGGATGTTCTTTTGTTTTGTTTTGTTTTTTTTCCCCCGAGTTGTCCATGCAGCACTGAGGTCTAGGTGGTTTTGCTTTTTTAATTTTTTTTTTTAAACCTCCAAACGAATGGAGAAAAAAACAAAAACAAAACCAACAACCTCTGGAGTGAAATGCAGCTAGGGATGTATTTTGTGGCAGAGTAAGTGAGAGTCATGGGGCCTTCATTACAGACGGGAAGCTCACTGCATCAGCAGTCTTTTCTTTTCCGCCCCCCTCCCTCCTGCCATCTGTCAGATAATAAATTAATCTTATGTTATAGAAGGAGAGAGCTCACTTTTTGTTGTTTGGTTATTTTTTCCCCCTCCTCACCATTTGCTACACTCAGGTTTGGTTTTCCCCCCCCCCCCTGTATTTTAAAAAAATAAGCCTGTGTGGATATTGTTTCCTTCTGTGTTTGAAACCTGCCAGAATATAAGAGCAAATAAAAATGCTTGCAGCAGCATTGCATTGTAGTCTACCAGTGTTTTCTCTCTGTCTCTTGTAACACACAATTTTTTGTAAACTGCCAGGTGATGCATGAAAGAGATGCTGGTCCAGCAGCCTTTACAGATGGATATAAAAATAGATGTGGGGACAAAGCTGATAACCCTTATGGATTGCTTGATTTGTTTGGAAGTGAAAAAAAAAAAAAAGAGAGACTTCCAAAGTTCTGATATATTTCCTGAACCTCAAGCAGGTCATTTAAGTCTGTGTATGGATCATGTTTGTTGGAACCAAAAAAAAAAAAAACAAAGGGAAGAAAAAAAAAACAAAGGGAAGAAAAAAAATTACCAAAGGGATGAAAAAGATTTATGTGGGGAAGGTAAAGTTAAGTAACATAAATTAATGCTAGGTGTAGAGCATATTTTGTTTCTTTTTTTTTTTTTTTGAGGAGTGTTAAGCAGCAGTAAGATGACACTGTGATGTCATCCTGAAGTCTTTCAGAATTTTGCATGAGTAAGTGAGTAAATTTTTGCTCTAAGTCCAGCAGTGTTGCTGTTAACACAGGGATCCACTGTAATGAGGAAACTGGTTGCATTTTGCATAAGAGGTGGAGAGTTTCTTGTTCAGGTTGGGGGTTTCAGCAGATCCCTGTAAGGATAGCTCTGGATAGAGCCAAAATCACATCTGAAGTGTGTTACTGTTCTTGTTTATTCCTAATAGTATGTAAAACAAGGTCCTCCTGTTAGAGTTGGGTATGGATATGTGAAATACATAATATCAGACAATCTGGTTACAAGGTAGCTCTGGGTAAGGAAGTAGCATTTACAAAGGGCTGCTGCATCGCTCTTCCCTGAAGTCATCTGCTGCAGCATAGGAGGTTGCATCTCAACATGAGAAGGAACTTCACTGTAAGGGCCACATAGCACTGGAACAGGCTCCCCAGAGAGGTTGTGGAGCTCCTTCTCTGGAGATTTTCAAGCCCCATCTGGATGTGTTCCTGTGTGACCTGTGCTGGATTCTATGGTCCTGCTCTGGCAGGGGAGTTGGACTCAATGATCTTCCAAGGTCCCTTCCAACCCTGGTCCATCCTGTAATCTTAATGCCCTAAGTTCCACTTAAATAGCTACTCAGTTTGCTGGTTTTTTGTTGGGTTTTTTTTTTTTTTTGGGGGGGTGTGTGTTTCTTTATTCAGAAAAAAATAAAACCCAACCACTTGTCTCCACTTGCCATCTCTGAGTGAATATATGTTAAAACCACCACTTTCAGCACCGGCACACGAATTCGTGCAATTCACCTTTGTGTCAAGAGCTGTGGCAATGAGGTTGCACAAGAGAAAACACAAATTATGGCATGCAAGACCATTGCCTAACGTTCCAATATCATTAAATAATAATAATAAAATAAAATTAAGGAAAAAAAAAACCAACAAAAAAACCCTATACCACGCAGCAAAGTTGCTCAACGAATGATGCCACGCAATAGCATTACACAAGGAGTCAGGCTGAAACACTACTACACAGCAAAATTACACAATGAAATGTGAAGAAATTGTATTCCCACTACTACTCCTACACACAAACTTCTCATTCATATAAACCCAAATATGCTTTTTGGGGTTTTTTTTCCTCCCTCTCCAGTTCTCACTTCCATTTATTTTTTTTTTTTTTTTATTGGACACCCAAGTCTGTCTTTAGCCCTGTTCTCAGTCCTCAGCAGGATTGTCCTGCTGGCAGATGTTTTCTAATGAGACTTGTGTAGAACTGTGCCAGGACATCCCACAGAGTCTTTTCCTGCTTTATTTTTGTGCTGTGAATATTTGGTCTTTTTTTTCCTCATCTAGTGTGAGGTAGTTCCAGGGGGCTTGGAACCAGATGATCCTTGAGGTCCCTTCCAACCCTGACAGTTCTATGATTCCTCCCTTGCTTTATATTGTTTGAAGAACAACCACCCTGTTCTGAGACCAAAAAGAACCCCAAAAGACTTAAGTATAGTAAGAGCCTAACTGGATTGTTGTTTGGTTTTTTTAATGATGTCATATTTTTATTTATTTATTTTATCTTTTTAGCATTCTATGTGCTATCCCAAGCTAGTTTGTGGTTTTCTTTTGCAGTTTGTGTTTGGAAATAATAACAATATTCTGTGACCTTTTTTTTTCCCTCTATATAGATCAGATACATTTTTCAGACTTAGCTTGATGGTTTTATTTGTTAATTTGTTGGAAAACTGCTCTTGTTTTGTTCTTTTTAAAATTTATTTTCCTTTATTTTTTATTTATTTTCCTTTCTTTCCTTTTTAATTTATTTTCCTTTCTTTCTTTCTTTCTTATTTTCCTTCCTTCCTGTTTTATTTTCCTTCCTTCCTCCCTTTTTTTTATTTTCCTTCCTTTCTTTCCTTTTTTAATTTTCCTTTCTTCCTTTCTTTTTAATTTTCCTTCCTTTATTTCTTTTTAATTTTCTTTCCTTTCTTTTTTATTTTCTTTCCTTCCTTTTTTTTAATTTTCCTTCCTTTCTGTTTTTAATTTTCCTTCCTTCCTTTCTTTTTTTATTTTCCTTCATTCCTTTCTTCTTTTATTTTCCTTCCTTCCTTTCTTTCTTATTTTCCATATTTGCTTTCTTTTTTTATTTTCCTTCCTTTCTTTCTTTTTTTTTTAATTTTACTTCCTTTCTTTTTTATTTTCCTTCCTTTTTTAATTTTCCTTCCTTTTTTTAATTTTCCTTCCTTTCATTTTTAATTTTCCTTCCTTTCTTTTTTATTTTCCTTCCTTTTTTTAATTTTCCTTCCTTTGTTTTTTTAATTTTCCTTCCTTTCATTTTTAATTTTCCTTCCTTTCTTTTTTATTTTCCTTCCTTTTTTTAATTTTCCTTCCTTTCTTTTTTTAATTTTCCTTCCTTTCATTTTTAATTTTCCTTCCTTTCTTTTTCAATTTTCCTTCCTTTCTTTTTTTAAATTTCCTCTCCTTTCTTTCTTTTTTTAATTTTCCTTCCTTTCTTTTTTTAAATTTCCTTTCCTTTCTTTCTTTTTTTAATTTTCCTTCCTTTCTTTCTTTTTTTTTTTAATTTTTCTTCCTTGACTATCTCTTTAGACCTCTTTCATGAAAGCCTAAAATCCATATTCATGTAGAAAGGCTGAAGGAGACCATTTAGGAAGCCTTCAACACGAAGGAGGTAGAAAGGACAAAGACGTGGTCTTAGCAGTCATCAGGACAAAAAAGAAAAGGTGGTCAATGGAACAGTTACTATCAGGAATGATGATCTAGGAATTCCATGCCATTATTTCCATGCCATGGAGCTGGTTATGTGTAATAGGTAGGGCAGGGTTTCCTTCTGTCTCTCGGCTCAGGTAGCCGGTTGGGGTTAGATCTGTCAAGAGGGATTAAGGGTATGATTAGATGACTGAGCAAGTGACTTAAAGGGAGGTTCCAGGCTGAGTCCAGGGGAACTATTAAGATAAGTAACTTGGGACACAATCCAGGGAAAAAGAGTGTGGAAATCTCAAAACATGGGTGAAGAGCCCATTGGCATCTGGGGAGGGGGAAGCAGGAGATTTGTGGCTTGAAAAGGGGCTTTGTGGCTGGTAAGGGAGATTTGTGATTTATTTTGGAGGAGCTAGTTAATTTGGATATATTGAGCTAAAGAACAGAAGGCTTTACTGACTGTGGGTGAGAATGATTTTCTCTGAGCTTGAAGTCAAAAGGAGGCAGTGCTATGCCAGGCCACGTGGGACTGCTTTGGAACAGCAACTATTTACAGCTGTTGCAGTTAATAAGATTACAGACTTTTTCCATCAGGAGGAAAGGAGAGAGGAGAAAGATGCAAACTTTCACTTCGGTGGTAGGATAGGCTTCTAAGTAGCATCTTGTTCACAAGCAGTATCAATAGTAGCTAGAATCAGTTGGGTCAGAGGTATGAGGCAATGAGGATGGGAAACACAGGAAACTTGGAGCTGCTTGCATTAAAAGTGAACCAGCAGAGCAGCTTCCATGGGAACTCAAACCTCTGCCAGGAAGATCTTGGGATCAAGTTAAGAATGCTTGAGAAGCTCAGGTTCAGCTTCATTTCCAGTCCAGGGAACAGAATTGGAAGAAAACATTTCTGTTCTTCCTTCGTTCTTTTCTTCATGAAGAAACCAAGTGTGGTCAAAAAATCCTGAGTGATTGTGCTTGAGGGAAAGTTCCTTGGGGTGGTTGGCAGAACAGTCTGAGTGCAAGCAGAATGTTGTTGCCTTTGAGGATTTGTACCAAGGCTAGAGACAAGTAGACTCCCAATGGAAGCTCTTCAGAGAGAGAGAGAATGAAGTGCAAGATGAAGATTCCTGAAGCTTGTCTAACAGAAACAAAGTAGAATGTGTTCCTAAGTGTTCAGAGGGCTGGCTGAGCATCAGAGTTGGTGACTGGACACAACACTTGTCTTGCAGATATAATTTTCTTCTCCAGGGAACAGTTCTGGGTAAACCACAAGGACTGGACAGGGAAAAAGACAGCAGAAACTGCAGAAGCCAGCTTAATTGAGTTTGGCTGTCCTGTGGCAGAAACACAAAGGAAAACCTGTGGCAGAAGCAACACGTGGAGAAACTGATGACAAAAGTAAAGGATGTTCAAGGCTAGGTTATGCAAATCTGCTGTCAACCAAACTGAACAATAGGAGTATCCCAGAGGACTTGAAGCATTTCATTAAGCACCACATTTAACTGCCTGTCAGTAGAGGGAGGGACATTTATTAGTGAAGAAGAAAACAGCTGTTGGTGTTGAAGACAATTTGCTGGGTGTTTGAGGGAAATTCCACCCACATTTCATTACCAAAAGATTTAATCAGGTTGCAGAACTCAAAAGAGAGATAAGCAGAACAAAACAGATAGCAAGCACCTTTGGAAATGGAAATTCAGAACAGTGTATTACTGAAATGGAAATGTCTGCTTGGAGATTTTTGGATCACCAAGCTTCAAGAACTTGAGCCTGAGGGAGTCACTTGAAGCAATGTTAATACTGTGGATGGGAAGCTGAGTTCTAAAGAGGAAGACTTCCCTTTCCTAAAATAAAGGAAGAAGAGTTGCAGGTGATCCACTGCAACTGTCAGCTCCAGTAAAGAGAAGAAAGCCTTCAAAGAGCGCCATCAAGAATGTGACACAAGCTTCTGCTTAAACACTCATCAGCAGGCTGCAGAAATGAAACTGTTTGGACAAATCATCAAGAACATAACTGGACTTGTGAAAATTCCCTTTAAGGCTGTGTAGGTAGCACATCCTAATCTTTGTAGGAAACAAGGTGTCTGTTAAAGCAGATTCGATGGAAAACGTTTGGGAAACTGCCTTTGTACAGAATTGACCCAAGCTGGTTGCATGGCCTCAGTATCACTACTGCAGAAGGCCACGTGCCTGGATGTTTAATATTGCAGCACATCCTAAATTACTCCTGTGGAGCTGTTGGCAGATCATGTTTCCCCAGCTAAGGCTGCATGCCATTAGTGAGGACCACACACTGAAACAAAGGGTGAAGAATCCTTGAGCAGTGGAAGTATCAGTGGCATGAAGCAGATGTAGTCATCTTTGGGACTACTCTGGATATCACAGTATCACAGTACATTAGAGGTTGGAAGGGACCTCCAGAGAACCCTAACCCTAACCCAACCCCCCTGCCAAAGCAGCATCACTCAAGGTAGTCTGCACAGGAATGCATCTAGGTGGGTTGGGAAAGTCTCCAGGGAAGGAGAGTGAAAACTCCACAACCTCTCTGGGCAGCTGTGGTAGTTTTAGGCTATGCCATTAAAAATTTTTCACAGGTCTTGAACAGAAAGTAAGAAAATGTAGATAAATCATTATTGGGTATAAAAAGGAAAATAAAGATAGTTTTACACAATACCATTTGAGAGCTCTCTACCATAGATTTAGTGCCCCAAACGATCTCATTCTCCTCTCTTCCTTGGGCTGGGAGGCACTGACTTGCTTCTGCCTGACCTTGGCTGCATTGTTTTGAGTGCTGTTAACCTCTCTGCTTCTGTCTCTTGTCCCTTGTGTACAGGGGGGTAGGGGAGGAGGCAGGGAAGAGAGAAGCTGTTGCAGCTCCCCTGGTCTTTGGCTAGGGGGGGTCTTGTGCTGTTTATCAATCGTAAATACCTGTAAATATTGCAAATATTGTATATTTTGTACATACTCGTTGCATCCCATTGTAGATTGTAGCTTTGCTTGTAAATACAGCTTTCATTTGCTTCCAACTGAGCTGGTCTGGCAAAGTTAATGTTGGGGGGGGGGGGGAATTTTCAACCCATTGCTGTTCCAGTGCTCTGTCACCCTCACCATAAAGAAGTTTCTCCTCATGTTGAGGTGGCATCTTCTATGTTCAAGTTTGTCTCCATTGTTCCTTGTCTTATTCCTGTGCACCACCCAAAAGAGCCTGGCCCCCTCCACTTGACACCCACCCCTCAGCTATTGATAGGCATTGATCAGATCCCCTCTCAGTCTTCTCCAGGCTATGTAAATTGGTGGAGCATAGTGGTTTAACTGCTGCTCATAGATAGCTGTGTCCAGTTGGAGAAACTTGACTGGAAGTTGATTGTGGTGGTTGTTTTGTATTTATGTGGTGCTCAGGGTGAAGAGGCATCTAGCAGGGTTGCAGTTATACCTGTGGAAGACCAGAAGAAGCTGCATTCAATGCACACCATACTGTCCTGTGCAACCAGGAAATATTGTCAAAGGCTGCATAAGGACAATTAGTAGAGGAAGGTGTAGAAAACATAGGATGTAGTTCCTCTTAAGGTCTTGTAGATCAGGAACCATGAGGGCAAGACTCCACTTTGTCTTCTGCTAACCCAGAGAGGTTATTTGGGTTACTCCATTCACATGGAAAAGATTAAGGGAGCACTTAGATCCAAGGTGAGGGAATGAATAGGCTCCCAGCAAAGGTGGAGAGGACTTTGGGAGGAATAAATTGATAGGATGTAGGACTGAGGGCAGTGTGGGAGAGGCTATGGTGGGTACTTAAAGAGTTTCTGAAGGCAAATAGGGCCAAACATGAATGGCCTGAAAAACTGTGGCTAAATGAGAGTTCATTCAGTTAAAAAGAATTAGACTTAAAGAAAGAGATCTTTGGCTTTTAAAGAGTTGGTCTGAGGAGAAACTTCTTTCCAGTGAGGGTGACAGAGCACTGGAACAGGCTGCCCAGGGGGGCTGTAGAGTCTCCTTCTCTGGAGACATTCAAAACCCACCTGGATGCATTCCTGTGCAGACTCCTCTGGGTGATCCTGCTCTGGCAGGGGGGTTGGACTCAATGGTCTCTGGAGGTCCCTTCCAACCTCTAATCTTCTATGATTCAATGAGTGGAGTGTCAGGAGCACAGAAGGTGGAAGTGGAATCTATCACAGGCAGATCTGATCTGTGAGGTAGGACTCCTGTTAGGTGGCAGGGCTTTGCTTTCTCAGGCTATATTTGAAACCAAACCTGAGTTCCTAGGGAACTCTGGTGTGTGTGACCATCTATGTGACATCTCCTTTAGCAAGGATGTAGGTGGGGAATATGTACTTCCTGGACATTGCTTAGGTTGCAAGTGGGTCCAACCATGCTCCAGTTTGTCAAGATTCAAATGCTTCTGAGCATATGGACTTCAAGGTCTTGTGGCATTTTAAGGACACAAATGAAGGCAGCTCTGAAACTCAAGTCTGCTGAGACATAGGTGTCATCTCTGGCAATTTTCAGGACTGCACTCTAGTCTGTAGGTAAAGCAATAAGCAGTTCCAAGGCAAACCTAGAGTCAAACTGAGTGCAAGGTGTTAAGGACAAGGGGCAATGGATATAAACTACAGCACAGGAGGTTCCACCTCAACATGAGGAGGAACTTCTTCACTGGGAGGGTCACAGAGCACTGATCAGGCTCCCCAGAGATGTTGTGGAGTCTTCTTCTCTGGAGACATTCAAAACCTGCCTGGATGTGTTCCTGTGTGACCTGTGCTGGATTCTCTGGTCCTGCTCTGGCAGGGGGATTGGACTTGATGATCTCCAGAGGTCCCTTCCAACCCCTAACATCCTGTGATCTGTGAACTCTCATTGTGTGTGCTTGGCTCTCAAGATCACAGAATCACAGGATTAACCAGATTGGAAAAGACCTTCAAGATCATCAAGTCCAACCTATCACCCAACACCATCTAATCAACTAAACCATGGCACTAAGTGCCTCATCCAGGCTCTTTTTAAACACTTTCTAGGGATGCTGACTTCACCACCTCCCTGGGCAGCACATTCCCATGGCCAATCTCTCTTTCTGGGAAGAATTTCTTCTTGACATCCAGCCTAAAATAATAAACCTTAGCTAGTGTACCCTCCTCTCATGAAGGATGAAGGGGAATAAGCTACCTCAATTTGGCTGCAAGGTAATAGTATGGCTGCTCTTGGTTGTGTCAGGTTAACTCACTTCAGTGCCTGCACCTCAACTCTTTATGTGCTTGAACAGTTTCAGTGGTTTGATCCTTAACTCCCACCCTGGAATGGTCCTCTCTCAGTGGCATTTCTGCTTGTACCATGAGATTCTTCCCTAGTTTCACACTGTCCCTCTACCTCCTGCATGTACTCCCCTGCTCCAGTGTAATCATGGACTCTTGGACTATTTCATTTGCTTCCCAATTTTCACAGAATCACAGAATTATTGAGGCTTGGAATAGACCTCTGAGATCATCAAGCCCAGCCTAAGACCCAACACCACCACATTGACTAAACCATGCCACCAAGTGCCACATCCAATCTTTCCTTAAACACCTCCAGGGATGGTGACTCCACCACCTCCCTGGGCAGTCCATCCCAGTGTCCAGTTCCACTTTCCATGAGGAATTGCTTCCTGACATCCAACCTAAACCTCCCCTGGAGCAGCTTCAGGCCATGCTCTCTTGTCCTGTCACAAGTTGCCTGGGAGAAGAGCCTGAGCCCCACCTGACTACAACTTCCTTTTAGGTAGTTGTAGAGAGTGCTAAGGTCCCCTCTGAGTCTCCTCTTCTCCAGGCTGAACACCCCCAGCTCCCTCAGCCTCTCCTCAGCAGCCTTTCCCTCCAGTCTCTTCCCCAGTCTGGTTGCTCTCCTCTGGACCTGCTCCAGCACCTCAAGATCTTATGAGGGGCCCAGAGCTGCACAAAGTACTTGAGGTGAGGCCTCACCAATGCCTTATCTCTTTCTGCAGTGTCTCAAAATGTCTTCTTCCAGCTCTTATGTATGTTAGGCTTCAGCTGACATGCTTGACCATGATGGTTTTCTTTTCCTTTTTATTTGTTATTCTTTATTTCTTTACTTATCATGCCCTTTTTCCTCTCTCCCAGTTACAGCAAAAGGAGAGAATATTTGATTGCTTTCTAAATGCTTACAGAATGTTGCTCAAAGAAGGGAATTTGTAACCCATAATCTTTCACTTTTTCTGTTGAGTCAGTAAATCTTCTCTGTCTAGACAAGATTTTATCACAGTATCACAGTACATCAGAGGTTGGAAGAGACCACCAGAGATCATTGAGTCCAACCCCCCTGCCAGAGCAGCATCACCCAGGGGAGTCCACACAGGAATGCATCCAGGTGGGGTTGGAAAGGCTCCAGAGAAGGAGACTCCACAACCCCCCTGGGCAGCCTGTGCCAGTGCTCTGTCACCCTCACTGGAAAGAAGTTTCTCCTCATGTTGAGCTGAAATCTTCTATGTTCAAGTTTGAACCAATTGTTCCTTGTCTTATTACTGTGCACCACCCAGCAGAGCCTGGCCCCCTCCACTTGACCCCCACCCCTCAGCTCTTGAGAGACATTGATCAGATCCCCTCTCAGCCTTCTCTTCTCCAGACCAAACAGCCCTTCTATTTCTTGAGCATTGTTGTAACACATTGTTTTAAAATGGTTTAAGAAGTTGTTCCCCTTGAGGGTGGTGAGACACTGGCACAGGTTGCCCAGGGAGGTGGTGGAAGCCTCATCCCTGGAGGTTTTTGCAGCCAGGCTGGATGTGGCTGTGAGCAACCTGATGTAGTGTGAGGTGTCCCTGCCCATGGCAGGGGGTTGGAACTGGATGATCCTTGAGTTCCCTTTCAAGCCTGACAATTCTGTGATTCTAAAGGGAAAAAAGGTAGGAATGCAGGGCTAAAGTGAATAACCAGGCTATGAGTAGGAGACTTCAAATTTTTTGTAGTTTCAGTTTACTGTTGAGTGGTTTACCAGGAAGAGATGTGCCCAGGAGAAATACTGACACACAGAGTGCTCCTAAAGGCTTTCCTATTTAGGTTAGATTTTCCTCTACTCCATCAGTTTCAGTGACACATGAAGAACTTCTGATCAGGAGTCAGAAACTGTATTGCAGAAAGCATTAGAGGAGCTTAGATCTGGGGGCCAGGTGCTACAAGATGAAGAATATAAGAGACAGAGTGGGAGCAGTCATTTGGGTATGACATTATCTACTTGCCAAACTGATGGGTTTCCTGCTGTATGCTTAGTGGGTGAAAGATTCAGACCCTGAGAATTCTTCTGCTCACCTTTGAGATCTAAGAACATTTTCTCATTCAGTTCATGTTTTGAAAATCAACATTTCAAACTCAGTCACTTTTTTGTTTTTTCTTTTTTCTGTGTGTGTGTGTGTGTGTTGATTTTTCTCCCCTTCTCCCCCCTGGTTTGTCATTGTTTCTGAGGTCAACTAAGGAACTAAGTTTTAAATGTTTTGCAGTGTTATTTTTCTTTGGAGGCTTTAACTCATGCCTGTGTTAGAGAAACAGAGGACCTAATGCACCTTACAACTGTAAATTTTACTTCTGCCTCTGAACTTTGAAGATAAAAGCTAATATATATCAAAATCTTCTTTTGTAGTTCTTACTCACAACAGAATTCCCACCTCTGTAAAACCAAACTGATCACAGAATCACAGAAACATTCAGGTTGGGAAAGCCCCTCAGGAGCACCAAGTCCAACCAACAACCCTACTCTACAAGGGTCACCCCTAAACCATATCCCCAAGTACCACAGCCAAAACACCTTCAAACACATCCAGGCTTGGGGACTCCACCACCTCCCTGGGCAGCACATTCCAATCCCTGACCACTCTTGATGGCAAAAAAATTCTCCTACTGTCCAGTCTAAACCTACCCAGTCACAGCTTGAGGCCATTCCCTCTTGTTCTATCACTAATTCCCTGTGAGAAGAGACCAGCACCAACCTCTCTAAAATATGAGACAGCAATGAGGTCTCTCCTCAGCCTCCTCTTTTCCAAACTAACCATCCCCAGCTCCTTCAGTCTCTCTTCTTCAGATTTATTCTCCAGACCCTTCCCAGCTTCCTTGCCCTCCTCTGCCCTGGCTCCAGCACCTCCACATCTCTCTTGCATTCAGGTGCCCCAAACTGGACACAACACTCCAGATGTGGCCTCCCCAGAGCTGAGTCCCAGGGGACAATCCCCTCCCTGCTCCTGCTGGACACAGCATTTCTAATCCCATCCAGGATGCCTTTGGCTTTCTTGGCCACCTGGGCACACTGCTGGCTCCTCTTCAGCTCCTTGTCCATTATCACCCCCAGCTCCCTTTCTGCCAGCTGCTTTCCAGCCACACTGCCCCAAGCCTGGAGCATTGCTTGGGGCTGTTGTGCCCCAAGGTCAGGACCTGGCACTTGGCCTTGTTGAAGCTCCTCCTGTTTATGTTGGCCATGGATCCAATCTATCCAAGTCCCTCTGTAGAGCCTCCCTACCCTGGTGCCCATCAGCACTCCACCTAACTTGGTGTCATCTGCAGCCTGATGAGCTGATGCAAGCAGGAAAAGCTCTGCAGCTTCTTGCAAACATTCTCAGGCAGTTTTCTGGCATTTAGTTAGATTTCACTTGCCCTTGCTGGGTTTCTTGTGTGTTCATTGCATCTAGGGGTCTCTAACCATCCATCTGCAACCCCAAACCATTCTGTGCTGCAAGAGTAGCAGTGGAAGTTGGTTACATTTGCTGTGTATTTAAGCATCAGAATCCTTCCTCTCTCTGAGCACATTGGCAAGACACTTCTCAGTGCTGGATTTACTGTCCCCTGTCTGCTGAGTATGGAACATGTCTCTCTGCAGTGGGTAAGGCCTTGCAGGGTTGTTGTTAACCTGTTCTTGATGACCCTTCATGGTTTTTAAGGGTGTTTAGTTTTTAAGTGAGGGAATCTAATTAAAAAAACCAAACAAACTCTCTGTGGAGAAGGTTTGTTCTATGACCATCCTCTTTGGCATCATAAAACCCTGAATCCTACTAGCTGGGCCAATTGTCTGATCTCTTACTGCAACATTAAATATGCATGAACCCTGTGTTTGTATTACTGCTCACTGCTACCCTTGCAACTATCTTCATGGTACTAAAGCCCACTCCTTTTGTATGGACTAATGACATCTCCTCTCTGAGCTCTCTAGAGTTTTTGGCTAAGACCAGAGAAATGTGGATGAAAGTTTCCATAAAGAAAGAAAACAGTGGCAAAGGGAAACTTGTTGAAGTGGATTTTATGCAGCACTTTTACTTCACTGGAAATATAGAGATAGAGGCTGGAGCAGAGAGTTCTGCAACTAGTTCATAAAATTGGGTTGGTTGGGGTTTTTTCCATCATTTTTCTTCACCTGCTTGCTTAAATCTTACAAGTTAGAGTAAAGCTATGCAGGTATCACTGCACTAGGGAAAGGGTTTTGCTTTTGTGATGTTTGGAACAGTAAGATTTGACAAATGGAGGTAATGCTTCCATGCCTCCAGGGCTTACTATCTTGCAAATCTTGTGTAAGCTTCAGTGAGGATTATGTTTTTATTACTCCTTGAAGCGTGGTGTTGGCACTGTCCCCACAAATAATCATAGAATCATAATTGTCAGGGTTGGAAGGGACCTCAAGGATCCTCCAGTTCCAACCCCCCTGCCATGGGCAGGGACACCTCACTTGATCCATCCAGCCTTTTAACTGAGCTGAGGAGGCACCAGAAGATCCAAAGAGAAAGGACTCCTTCAACATCTCCATTTTTAAACCTTTTTTTGTTTGTTTGATTGTTTTGTTTTGTTTTGCTTTTGTACTAGAGGGAAAAGTCATACAGCTGTAAGAAGTTTGCAGCTGTGACAACACAAACAGGAATCATAGAATCATAGAATTGTCAGGGATGGAAGGGACCTCAAGGATCATCCAGTTCCAACCCCTCTGCCATGGGCAGGGACACCTCACACTACAGCAGGTTGCTCACAGCCACATCCAGCCTGGCCTTAAAATCCTCCAGGGATGAGGCTTCTACCACCTCCTGGGCAACCTGTACCAGTGTCTCAGCACCCTCATGGGGAAGAATTTCTTCCTAACATCCAATCTGAATCTACCCACTTCTTGTTTTGCTCCATTTCCCCTAGTCCTATCACTCCCTGACATCCTAAAAAAACCCTCCCCAGCTTTCTTGTAGCCCCCTCCAGATACTGGAAGGCCACAAGAAGGTCTCCTCAGAGCCTTCTCTTCTCCAGACTCAACATCAGCAGCAGGGGAGGTAAATAAAAAATCATTTATCCAAGGTGATTTTCTAGACTTGAGAATCATGAAACTTGATGGTGAATTGGTATGGCTCCTGAACTTCACAATAATTCCATTATTATCCTTGTCTTGAAACAAGTGTACAGGCATAAAGACAAATATGGTTCTAGAGAATCAGAATTGTTAGGGTTGGAAGGGACCTCAAGGATCATCCAGTTCCAACCTCACACTAGAGCAGGTTGCTCAGAGCCACATCCAACCTGGCCTTAAAAACCTTCAGGGATGAGGCTTCCACCACCTCCCTGGGCAACCTGTTCCAGTGTCTCATCACCCTTATTGTAAAGAATTTCTTCCTAATATCCAGTCTAAATTTATCCTCAAGCTTCAACCCATTGCCCTTCATCCTGGCACTGCAAACCCTTGTAAAAAGTCCTTCCTCAGCTTTCTTGTAAGCCCCCTTCAGCTTCCTGAATGCTGCTCTAAGGTCTCCCCAGAGCCTTCTCTTCTCCAGTCCCATGTTTCAGCTGTTGTTGTTTCATTTGTACATTCTGAGGCTTTAGTTGGTCAAAGACTGAGCTTTCTTTTTCCTTGGAATCTCTGCAAACTGGTAGCAGGAAGTGTACTTTTAAGTGATTGTGATGCATTACTCCATTTAGATTAAAAGCCTAGGCTGTAATCATCTAGAAGCTTGAGTCCACTTTCAGCTGGGCCAGTCTGCAGTGGTGGTACAGCCACAGTGAAGCTTGTATGGTAAATCTGTAGTGTTTCAAACACAGAAAGAGAAGGGTGCTGTGTAGAAGCATAGAGTTGTTTCTGTTGCAAAAGACCTCTAAGATCGAGTCCCATTGTCAACCTAAGGCTGCCCTGGCTGTGGGCCTCCATGGTTTGGGATCCCCAGTTCAGTGTTGGGCTCCCCAGTTCAAGAGAGACAGAGACCTGCTGGAGAGAGTCCAAGGGAGAGCCATGAGGATGCTTAGGGGACTTGAGCATCTCCCCTGGGAAGAGAGCCTGAGAGCCCTGGGGCTGTTTAGTGTGGAGAAGAGAAGGCTGAGAGGGGATCTGATCAATGTCTCTCAATAGCTGAGGGGTGGGGGTCAAGTGGAGCAACAGGTACAAGCTTGAACATAGAAGATTTCAGCTCAACATGAGGAGAAACTTCTTTCCAGTGAGGGTGACAGAGCACTGGAACAGGCTGCCCAGGGGGGTTGTAGAGTCTCCTCCTCTGGATGCATTCCTGTGTGGACTACCCTAAGTGATGCTGCCTTGGCAGGGGGGTTGGACCTGATGATCTCTGGAGATCCCTTCCAACCTCTGATACACTGTGATACTGTGAAAGCATGTCCTGAAGTGAATATTAAACCCTAACCAGAAAGATGTGGAGGGAGGGAAAGCACTAAAATACTGCAAAGCAATTTAAGAGGAAACCTTTGTAAATGTTTTAAGGCATGCAAAGCTTGGGTTCTCTCATGGGTTCATGTATTGTGTTTTCATTTTGGTGATATCCCTCAACTGTAGTGCTAGTGGAGCTACCAAGATGTGTGAAAACCTTGGATTATTGTTCACAGGCCAATAACTATCTAATTAGAGAATCCTGGCTTGCCTTGATATTGTGGAATTAAAATCTCACTCCTCTAAGGAGATCTTTCTTAAACTTGAGGTTGGGCTTTCAGAGGACTTCTTGCTAAAATAAAGAGTGTAATCTTCTTCAGAGTTCTCACTGGTTATAACCACTTTTAAACAGAGAATCACAGCAACATCCAGGTTGGAAATGACCCTTGGGATCATCGAGTCCAACCATTGACCCTACTCTACAAGGTTCACCCCTAAACCATATCCCCAAGCACCACATCCAAACCACCTTGGAACACATCCAGGGTGGGTGACTCAGCCACCTCCCTGGGCAGCCCAACTAGCCAGGGGCTCCTGCATGGGCTGCACATCAAGAGCTGCCCTGCTGAGGTGCAGTTTGCACTACCTTGAGTGCAGCTGAGGTGTGTGAGCCAGGTCTCCTGATTTAGAAAAGATTTATACAGATAGGGCTGATAGATTTCTTTCCAGTTTTCTCCAACAGTAGAAAGTGAGACAGGGGACAGAGACACTTCTGCAGTGCCTTGAGGTCTCTCTCCCACCACATGCAGTTGATGAGCACTTCCCAAGCCTGTCAGCTCTGCAGGCACACCGTTACTGCTCTGGCAGGTGACAGAAATGCTCTGTTCTGTGCATGTCCCAGGACTAATTTGCCAGTGCACAACATCCAGGACGTCTCAATTTAAGGCAGCCTCATCCACTGCTCTCTAATAGCTCCAAGAGGGCTGGGGGAGAGCACCCAAATCCATCACAGTGGCTCCTTGTGGAAGGAGTCACAGTGAGAGAAAGGTCTGGTGACCCTGTGCTCACAGTCCAGAAAGTGAGGAGCTCCAACTGCCACACTCTGGGGGCTCTGCTATCCTCCTCAGGGCAAGCAAATCTACATTCTCTCTGCAACTACCTGAAAGGAGGTTGTGGAGAGGCTGGGGCTGGTCTCTTCTCACAGGGAATTAGTGATAGAACAAGAGGGAATGGCCTCAAGCTGCCACTGGGTAGGTTTAGACTGGACATTAGGAAGAAGTTTTTCATGGCAAGAGTGGTCAGGGATTGGAATGTGCTGCCCAGGGAGGTGGTGGAGTCCCCAAGCCTGGATGTGTTTCCAGGTGGTTTGGATGTGGTGCTTGGGGATACTGGTTTAGGGGTGAACTTTGTAGAGTAGGGTTGTGGGTTGGACTTGGTGATCCTGAGGGTCTTTTCCAACCTGAGTGTTTCTGTGTGATTCTGTGATTTAAGGAGGATTAAATTCTCTCCTAAGCAGTTCTTTTCCCACTGTGTGTATTCCAAGCACTGTAACAATTGCATTTCAAATCATTCTGCTTTGCATTCAGCTGGCAGAGCCTTGCCCAATTTACAGTAAGGTCTCTCACCACAAAATCTTCAGTGACAGAGGTAAAAGCAGAACATCAGGAGCAGAAGGAGCAGTCAACCATCACTCCTGCAGTGCCTTTAGAAAGGTAATTGGACAGATGGATGTGCTGGATTGGCACTGTAAGTGTCTTTGCTCTGAGAATAGTATCAATAGCTATTAATAACTTTGAAAGGCTCTCCAGATAAATTAGTGAGCAGCGACCTTATAGCTCAGGAATACGTAAGGAGGTAAAGTGAAAATCCTTTAGGAATGATTTAGAATCTAACAGGAGTGCCTGGAATATTATGAGTCCTGTTCTGTTAGTTGTGTACTTTTTTTTTTTCTCCCCCTCTAAAAGTAATGTTTAAATTTGGAGATAGTCACCATTGTGCTGTCTGGGGATTTCTCCTGATGAATTTAGGGGCAACTCTGCATTTGCTTGGTTTCTTTAAAGTGTGTATTTCTTGTGGAAGGAAGAGACAAAAAGAGATCATTGGCTCAGTAATATAACCACCTAGAATCCTCTTTACTTTAAAGGACATGTTGAACCACATTTAACAGAGGCATTTGCATGTTAAAATACTTCTGTGGAACACACTGTAAGTTTCTCCTGGCTTTTGACTTCTAGATCACCCTCAGTGCAGTCTCTCTTAGTCATTTGTTTTCTTTTTTTTCTATATAGGTTAATTATGTCCTCTTTGGACGTTACCAGGTAGGATATTCAGTCCTTGTTCTTGCTTTGGAAGAAGAAATCTGAGGGGTTTATGGTTTTTCCTGTGAATTGCTCCAGATAAAGAATTACATCTTGCAAGGGTAGATGCTCCAGGTCAATTTGTATTTTCTATCTATCTATCTATCTATCTATCTATCTATCTATCTATCTATCTATCTATCTGTCTATCTCTCTCTCTTTCTCCACACACATCTATGTACACATCTATATTTATATGTATATATACACATATTTTTCTTGTAAATATATGAAATATTTTTCTTTCCTTTCTTTCCTTTCTTTCTTTCTTTCTTTCTTTCTTTCTTTCTTTCTTTCTTTCTTTCTTTCTTTCTTTCTTTCTTTCTTTCTTTCTTTCTTTCTTTCTTTCTTTCTTTCTTTCTTTCTTTCTTTCTTTCTTTCTTTCTTTCTTTCTTTTTCTTTCTTTCTTTCTTTCTTTCTTTCTTTCTTTCTTTCTTTCTTTCTTTCTTTCTTTCTTTCTTTCTTTCTTTCTTTTTCTTTCTTTCTTTCTTTCTCTTTCTTTCTCTTTCTTTCTTTCTTTCTTTCTTTCTTTCTTTCTTTCTTTCTTTCTCTTTCTTTCTTTCTTTCTTTCTTTCTTTCTTTCTTTCTTTCTTTCTTTCTTTCTTTCTTTCTTTCTCTCTGTCTTTCGTTCTGTCTTTCTTTCTTTCTCTTTCTTTCTTTTTCTTTCTTTCTCTTTTTCTTTCTTTCTTTCTTTCTCTTTCTTTCTTTCTTTCTTTCTTTCTTTCTTTCTTTCTTTCTTTCTTTCTTTCTTTCTTTCTTTCTTTCTTTCTTTCTTTCTTCTTCCTTCCTTCCTTCCTTCTTCCTTCCTTCTTCCCCCTCCTCCCTTCCTTCGTTCTCCCTCCCTCCTCCTTCCTTCCTTCCTCCCTTCCTCCTCCCTCCTCCTTCCTTCCTTTCTTTCCTTTCTTTCTTTCTTCTTTCTTTCTTTCTTTCTTTCTTTCTTTCTTTCTTTCTTTCTTTCTTTCTTTCTTTCTTTCTTTCTTTCTTTCTTTCTTTCTTTCTTTCTTTCTTTCTTTTCTTTCTTTCTTTCTTTCTTTCTTTCTTTCTTTCTTTCTTTCTTTCTTTCTTTCTTTCTTTCTTTCTTTCTTTCTTTCTTTCTTTCTTTCTTTCTTTCTTTCTTTCTTTCTTTCTTTCTTTCTTTCTTTCTCTTTAAAACTTCCAAACTCAAAATGGCAGGAAAACTGGGGGTGCATATAAATATTGCCTGTTTTTTCCCTTACATAACAGTCTTTCCCCATTGGCAACGTGTTAGCAGTTGCCTGAGCCTGCTGTGGATTTGCCTTTGCAATAGAGTGCAGCTTTAAGTGTTTCTCCTAAAACTTCTTCCACCTTATAAAAAAGAAAAGAAAAGATGAAGGCATCGTACTAGGGGGCTGTGCCATCACAGCAGATGTTTTATTTGTGGTCAAATTAGAATCTAGGTCTTAGGATTTGAAAGACAAACACATTAATCCCCTTGAAAGATTCAGTCAGTCTCTGTCAATTCTAATCAGGCATTGGTCATTTTGTTTCAGAGCAGTTGAAGGGATTCTTTTGTTGTTGTTTTGTTTTCTTTTAATTCAGGGAGCTGGCCTTTTTATTTCAAGCCTTGTTTCATCTTGCAAGGTAATGATGTACCTATTGCTTGAAAAAATTACTGCAGGAATTAATACACTGATACAGTCCTGTAAGCTAACACAGTCCTCTGTAATTTGCAGAAATCATTTGTGGCCAGCAGCAGCAGCTAGTGAGCAGGGCACAAAGTTCTGCCAGTTTTGCTACAAAGGTGGTGGGCAGTGGGAGGGAGGTGAGTCTTGGAGTAGCTTGGGAGGTTTGTCACGTCAGGGAAATGGAATTATCTTGATTACAAAGAGGGTATCCAAAAAGAATTTTTGTGCCAAGTGTCTGTGTGTGAGTGCTTTGTCTGTGTATAACGTGGACAAGCAGGGCTGCCTGGTGGGCTGAAATCAAGCTGCCTTTGAAAACCTTCTGTGCAGCAAGAGTGGTGCTTGGGGCTGACTTAAAGCTGACCAAGTTACTTTGTATGAACCAGGCGAGATCTTGTGATGAACCGGTTTCTAAGTCGAGCAAGTTCAGGGATGAATTGGAGCACAGTTTTGTGATGCCACAGTGTTAGTGAAAAATTATCATATGCAGAGTCTATCCTGAGTGCCCTTAAAATGAATGCAAGGTGGTGTGCTTAGCACAGCAGGGAAGAGAATAAACTCTGTAACTATTTCTGTGCTTCTGCTTGGCCAGGTTGTACTCCAGAACAGAACTGGCCATAGGATTTCCTCTCTTATAGGCATTTTGTCTTCTAAGTGTAACAAATTAAGAGGAGTGTGTCCAGCAGATCCAGGGAGGTTCTCCTCCCCCTCTGCTGTGCCCTGGTGAGGCCCCACCTGGAATATTGCATCCAGTTCTGGGCTCCCCAGTTCAAGAGGGACAGGGATCTGCTGGAGAGAGTCCAACAGAGAGCTACCAGGATGCTGAAGGGACTGGAGCACTGCCCTGTGAGGAGAGGCTGAGAGCCCTGGGGCTGTTTAGTGGAATAGAAAAGACTGAGAGGGGATTTAATCAATGTTTATAAATATCTGAGGGCTGGGGGTCAGAAAGGAAGGGACAGGCTCTGCTCACTTGTGCCCTGTGATGTGACCAGGGGCAATGGATAGAAACTACAGCACAGGAGGTTCCACCTCAGCATGAAGAACAACTTCTTTACTGTGGGGGTCACAGAGCACTGGAACAGGCTCCCCAGAGAGGTTATGGAGTCTCCTTCTCTGGAGACTTTCCAGCCCTGCCTGGATGTGTTCCTGTGTGACCTGTGCTAGATTCTGTGGTCCTGCTCTGGCAGGGGGGTTGGACTTAATCTCCAGAGGTCCTTTCCAACTCTTAACATCCTGTCATCCTGTGAATTGCCCTAGGAGAGGTCAGGCCCACAAAACCCCAGTCAGGTAGATTCTCTGGGCAGTGCCTTCTGCAGTCTGTATCACTAAGCTATGCTTTTCTTGCAGATGTTTTAAGGTTTGTCAGATGTGATGGCTCACTGTCAAAGAAACCCTGTACAGAAGGAAAGTAGCAGGTTGAAACCCTGATACAGGCATGGAAATGGAAATGCAGCTGCCCAGGTGCTCTTTTGTTGTTGCAGGGTTAATCAAATCTCTCTCTCTATTTTCTCCACTGATGTTCTTCATTTTGCAGTATTTGTGGAAAGTGAAAGAAAGAATTGTTTACAGTGCTGCTGAAGCATGAGCCAAACCCCACTTGCAGGTGGGCTTCCTTCCAAGTTGTCCCTTTCTCTTTCCTTTCTTTCCTCTAGTACATCTTCAGTCATCCCTCTACAAATCCTTGTCTCCAGTCACAAAAAGAAATTTGGAACAAATCATGTTTTCCTGTTTCTAGAAGTGGGTGGTACTGAATCACAGAATTGTCAGGGTTGGAAGGGACCTCAAGGCTCAGCCAGTTCCAACCCCCCTGCCATGGGCAGGGACACCTCACACTACAGCAGGTTGCTCACAGCCACATCCAGCCTGGCTGCAAAAACCTCCAGGGATCAGGCTTCCACCACCTCCCTGGGCAACCTGTGCCAGTGTCTCACCACCCTCCTGGGGAAGAATTTCTTCCTGACATCCAATCTGAATCTACCCATTTCTAGTTTTGCTCCTCTCCCCTCCTGTAGCTTGGATCCATTCCCCCCAGTCCTCTCACTCCCTGACACCCTAGAAGTCCCTCCCCAGCTTTCTTGTAGCCCCCTTCAGATACTGGAAGGCCACAAGAAGGTCTCTTCAGAGCTTTCTCTCCTCCAGACTGAACAGCCCCAACTCTCTCAGTCTGTCTCCATAGGAGAGGTGCTTCAATATGATGCAGTTAGCCCTCACTCAGACACATGGGAATACTTGACTGTGTGTAGAACAATTCCACCTTATGGTTTTACTCCTATAGGGAAACTTGTGTTGGTTTGAGCTGATGGGCCCCACTAGGAGGGATGTGGGACAGGAGTTGGGGGGCTGCAGCTATTCCCCCACCAAGTGGCACATTTCCTAGGTGATACTCAAATCTTCCTTTTTCATTTTTTTTTGTTGTTGTTTTTGTTAGGGTTTTTTTTTTTTGGGGGGGTGTTTTTTATTTTAATTGGTGATTTTTTGTTTGGTTGTGTTGTAGTATGTTTTTTGGTTTTTTTTTTTGTATTGTCACTTTAGTGTTCAGGAGTTAGAACACTAACTCTCATATGCTCTCACATATGTTCTAGCCTCTTTTTATTGATGAGTGCAAGAAGGTTGGGAAAGAAACCTCTCTCTATTGTATTATCTTTTGTATTTATATTCAGGGTGATGGCTGAAAGCAAAGTGTAAGGGAGACAGCAGTGTAATAATTGCAAAGCAGTGATGTGATTTCAGCTTCTTCAGTAGGTAGCATTCTGTAAGGGCTGAGCAATGGGGCTGCTCCCCAGAATCACAGAACTGGCAGGGTTGGAAGGGACCTCAAGGATCAGCCAGTTCCAAACCCCCTGCCACGGGCAGGGACACCTCACACTACAGCAGGTTGCTCACAGCCACATCCAGCCTGGCTGAAAAAACCTCCAGGGATGAGGCTTCCACCACCTCCCTGGGCAACCTGTGCCAGTGTCTCACCACCCTCATGGTGAACAACTTCTTCCTAACATCCAGTCTGAATCTACCCATTTCTAGTTTTGCTCCATTCCCCCCATTTCTATCACAACCTGACAGCCTCAAAAGTCCCTCCCCAGCTTTCTTGTAGCCCTCTTCAGATACTGGAAGGCCACAAGAAGGTATCCTGGGAGCCTTCTCTTCTCCCGACTGAACAACCCCAACTCTCTCATAGCAGAGCAGCTCCAGCCCTCTGCTCATCCTCATGGCCCTTCTCTGGACACCTTCCAGCACCTCCAGATCTTTCTTGTAATATATCTCAAGACACTCTCCAGTGCTATAAAGCAATCTCATGTTTAGCAGTGAGTACACTGTACTGTAATAGAAGTCTCTGTTTCAGGACACACTGAAAAGTCTCTCATGTGCTGTCTTCTTTGACTTTCTTTAATGTCCGTTGCACTCCCTGTGTTTCTGGAGCCATTCTCGCTGCGCTTTTTGCCGATCCTTCCTGCACTCCTCCTTGTTCTATTTTTCCTTTTGCTTCTGTTGGTGGCCGTGGTCACAAGGCTGACTCCTGTCCTTCTGGCAGCCTTGCTGGAGATTTCCATGCATTGGAATAACTTCCCTCTCCTGATGTTAAGAGCCATAATGGAAGCAGCTAGGCTGGTTTCCCTTTCTTTTTTTCCACTTCCTTTTAGGTCTCATGGCATCTCACTTGCAATGCTCAGGACACATATTATTAAATCAGCTGGAAGCAAGAAGAGTCAAACTCTCTTTTTGTAGATCATTGTTTGTGTTGCTAATTAGTAAGAGGAGGTCTCTTGAAATTTACTCCTCCTCTTGAACTGGGGAGCCCAAAACTGGACACAGGATTGCAGCTGTGGTCTCAGCAGGGCAGGGTAGAGAGGGAGAAGAACTTCCCCAGCCCTGCTGGCCACACTTTTCTTGCTGCACCCTAGGATCCCATTGGCTCTCTTGGCCACAAGGGCACATTGCTGTCCCATGCAGAACTTGCTGCCCACCAGCACTCCAAGCTCTTTCTGCATGGAGCTGCTTTCCATCAGGGCAGCCCCTAGCCTGTCCTGGTACCTGCTGTTATTCCTCCCCAGATGCAGGACCCTGCACTTGTCCTTATTGAAATTCATGAGGTTTGCCTTATGATGTTCATAATACTCCTAAAATGAGGTTCTAACTTATGATCTTAGAGGCAGCCAAGGAAATGAGGAAAAATTGGAGGAGTGACCGTAATGCTGTGCTGTTCTTTCCTCATTGCATCCAAATTCCTCATTTTGCAGATAAGAAAAGTTTTCTAATTGACCTGTTAGTATCCCTGGGGTCAGGAATTAATTTATGGTACAGGTTGTTGGGGTGTTTGTGTGGTCTTTGGGTCTTCATAAAGAACAACAGTTCTCCAAAAGAAACAGTCCTGTAGGCAAGTCTGTGGGCAGCTGCATTGCTGCTGTGAATTTGCCCCCAAATGGCTGAAGGAAGTTGTTTTAGATGTCTGAGCTTCCCAGGAAGCCCTGTGCTGTGATTTCCATCTCAGCTATCTGGAAAATATCTTGTTAGTACCATAGAGCTGTGCAGTATCTGCAGGATTGATAGTTATGAAATGGTCACCTTTTATCTCTTGGTGCAGCTGGAGATTAGCCTTCATATGGGGGAGGGGGGGGAAACCCTGAGTAAGGAAGTGTCACTGCCATCTCTCCTCTCCCTCCTCTGCTGCAAAGCCATCTTCTAATCCTAGATGTCACTGGTTCATCAGGCTAAGAGTGCTTTTTTGATCCAGATCCAGAACTTAATATAGCAGATTCTGGGCCCTAGAGATCTGGATCCCGTGAGTGACTGAAGCGGACTGTAAATAAAACCTTTGTCTCCCATATTACAGATTACTCCCTCTGGAACCATCCCTTTTAAACCCTTTGATTTAGTTGTTTTCTAATAATGTTGTAGTATTCTGTTTGAATTCAGTCTGAGACTGACCTGCATCAAGCAACTGAAGTCCTTGGTTAGAATCATACAACCTCCTCCCTCTGCTCCCCCTCTCCTCTGCCCTGCTGAGGCTGCATCTGGAATATTGTGTCCAGTTCTGGGCCACTCAGGTCAAAAAAGACCTCAGGGAACTGCTTGAAAGAGTCCAGCACACAGCCACAAAAAGGATTAGGGGAGTGGAACATCTTTCTTATGAGGAGAGACTGAGGGAGCTGAGGGCTCTGGAGCTTGGAGAGGAGGAACCTGAGAGGTGAACTCGTTCATGCTGATAAAGATGTGCAGGGGGAGTGCCCAGAGGCTGGAGCCAGGCTCTGCTGGGTGATGCCCAATGCCAGCATAAGGGGCAGGGGTAGAAGTTGAGGCATAGGAAACAGGAGGAAGAATTTTTTCACTGTGGGGGTGACAGAACACTGAAAGAGGCTGCTCAGGGGGGTTGTGGAGTCTCCCTGTCTGGAGATATTCAAAACCCACCTGGATGTGTTCCTGTGTGAGCTGCTCTAGGTGATGCTGCTCTGGCAGTGGGGGCTGGATTGGATGAGCTTTAAGGTCCCTTCCAGCCCCTAACATTCTGTGGTTTTGTGAACCTGCCTAAAATGAATAGGAGGCTTTTAAACACCTAAAAGCTGTTACTTCCATCAGTATTTTGCCAAATGTTTGTAGCTTTCATTTGCAGTGCTATGGAATGTTTGGTTACACTGCCGCTGCAGTCGCTGCTCAACAGAAGCAGACTTGGGGTTTTTGAGGGATTAGTGGCTGGGGTTTGGGTTTGGGCTCACGTGGTGCTGGTTTTGCTGTATTGTTTTGGGTTGCAGAACTGGACAATAGAGCTTGCACAACCCCATGGATCTGTGTGAGCTGTTGGGATACAGCATTGGGCTTTATGCAAACCTTCCTAGGCAGAACAATTTCATTGTGTCTCTGCTCTCTGATGCAGCTGTTTCAGGAGAGAATGAAGGCTTTAACAAGTGCAATGCTTAACATGTGTATTTTGTTCAGACCCTGTTGACTCCTTCTGTTTGCTTCACCCCTCCCAGACAAACGTGTTGATGACTGGCCCTTGATGCAGTCTCCATTTCCAACCCTGACTATAAGCACTATTTATCTCCTCACTGTATGGCTGGGCCCCAAGTGGATGAAGACCAGAGAGCCCTTCCAGTTACGTTTCCTGTTGGTTGTTTACAACTTTGGAATGGTTCTACTCAACTTCTTCATTTTCAAAGAGGTGTGTATGCCCTCTTGCAAGAGGGAATTCCTTTTTTTTTTAAGTCTGAGGGGGCCTACATGTGGTAAAATGAACATTAACTTTATGCATTTGTGATGTC
The DNA here is from genome assembly GCF_027791375.1 of Indicator indicator. Classification (NCBI taxonomy): domain Eukaryota; kingdom Metazoa; phylum Chordata; class Aves; order Piciformes; family Indicatoridae; genus Indicator; species Indicator indicator. The sequence goes on along the minus strand of NC_072011.1, from coordinate 3,771,309 downwards.
TCCTGAGGGTGTGAATGTTTTGCACAGCCTTTTAAAGCTGAGTTTGCCTTTGAAGTGAGAACTCACTCAGTAAGTGAGTCTGTAGGAGCATTTGTGTGCTGGCTATTCCAATCTCTCCTTAGGTTTAGGATACACTAAATGAGTCTGTAGGAGAATTTGTGTGCTAGCTATTCCAATCTCTCCTTAGGTTTAGGATACACTAAAGGAGTCTGTAGGAGAATTTGTGTGCTAGCTATTCCAATCTCTCCTTAGGTTTAGGATACACTAAAGGAGTCTGTAGGAGAATTTGTGTGCTAGCTATTCCAATCTCTCCTTAGATTTATGATAATTTAATTACTGGACAGATTAACTAAAATCCATAGAAATGTAACACTTGTAGCTCTTTGGGTTTTTGATGGGTTTTTTGTTTTTTGTTTTTTTTTGTTTGTTTGGGGTTGGGTTTTTTTGTTTGGTTGTCATTTTTTTGTGTTTCTTTTTAATAATCCTTAAGGGTGCCAGAATGTATCTTGTTTTAGAAATGGAGCTGCTTGGTGCCTTCAATGTGTTAATCGTTTGTAGGAATTCACATATCCCCTGGATGTAGTGAGGGAAAGTAATTTGTCAGTTAGTCTTTTAGACTAAGAATGAAAAGGAAGTGAAATGTGTGTTAAGTGATCCTCCTTTGGCAGAGGGGTTGGACTCAATGATCTCTGAAGGTCCCTTCCACCCTCTAATGTACTGTGATTCTATGAATATTTGGTTTACAGCGTTCTGAGTGTTCTGATTTGAACAGTTTTTGGTGGTGTTACATTTCTCCTTCATTAGGTTTTGTGTCCAGAAGAAATTGCTAATAACAATGCTGTGGATCAGCTCTTCGGCAGTAGCTAAGTGGGGATTATTTAACAGTTTGGTAATCATTATTCAGCAATAGCTGCCCAGAATATAGCTGATGCTAAGGAGTAGTTTGTGCTGCAAGTCTTTGCTCACATGGATTGAAAGTCTTCTTCTTGGGAGGCCTCAGATCATAGATTTGCAAAATCCATTTCCAGAAGCAAGCACACAAACAGAACAGCTACACTTAGAGCATTACAGAACTCTTTTACTGACTGGTCTGTGGTTTTGCCAGTAGGACAAAGCATAGCTAATGATGATCTGCATATTGTCCCTTCCCTAGAGCTTAGGTAATAAAAGCATTTAACTGAGTTCAGCCTTTGCTTTAAAACAAGGTTCAGTCAAATTTTAGCCATCACACCTCAGTGGTCAATTTGTCTAAACTGTTTCCTTGCACTATTCAACTCAGTCATGAAATACTACAGGTACAAGAGAATTTAATGCTGACCCCCAAGGAAAGGTGTGGGAATGGATGAATGAAACCAAATCATCTTGGCAGGTTACAACTGAACCTCCTCTGCAATGAATTCTGCACTGCCATGTCAGTCTTTTTCACTTGCTCTTTTAAAATTGGCTTCTTTTATCTGTGGGGTGACTTGTGCTGGGCCTGTGGTCACTTCATTTTGGAACCTGTGTTGCCTGGAGGATAAGACATGAGCTTTGCATGGCATTTCCAAACCACCCAACCAACAGCAGAATGAATGGGGCTGGAAATACGCCAGCTGCTGCTGACAGGCTGAGAGCTCATCACTTGAAACACAAAGAGAGGTTGTAGCTTCCTGCTATTTCAGCTGGGAGGTTGTTATTTAATGGATGTTAAGGCTATGGATGCATCATTTACAGAAAGTGTCTTTTCTTGATCTTAGAGACTGATAGGAGGAAAGTCTTCAAGTTTCAGATGCTCCCCTTCAGCCAGGCAACTTCTCCTTCAATCTACATCAGGTTTACACCACCAGTGTGCCACTCTAGTAACTCACAGCAGTAATGTTGCTGTTATGAGTCAAATGATGCACAGTTTGTACTTGGTGCATGACTGTAAAGCTTCCAGGTATGGCTGAGAACAGAAGTGGAATGTGAAATGCCTTTGCATGTTGTTTAAATGAGCATCCTGATGGCCAGCTGTATTGCTCTTCTGTTATAACCTACATTAAATCCACAAGGCACTGTTAAGTTGTCCAGTCCAGGACTCCCAAATTCAGATTCAAACTAGGAGTACATTTTGCTCAGCACATGCAGAAGTCCCAGATGCAAAGCCCCTCTTTAGCCACAAAAATCTTGAGTTTCATGCTCTAATTTGAGACAGTCTGGTGAGGTCAGTTAACTGCCTTTGTCCAAAGAAACCTTGGGGAAATTACCCAGCAGGTCACAGCAGAGATTGTTTAGTCTCTCTAAGTGGGGACTAAACCTCCCTTCTCTTCTCTGATGTTACCAAATGTGCTGGTGCCCCTGTGGGCCCACATCAAAGAGCTTTACTGTTACAGCAGTTTGTAGATGGACTTAGAAACTGAACTGCTTCATCTTTCTTCAGATCATTTCTGTGGACAGCTCTTTCCCCCTCCCTACTTTAGCAGACAAGTCCAGAGTTACAGAAGGTTTTGTGTGTTGATTTTATCTGGATAACAACTTCTCTGCATCTCACTGCACTCCCTGCAAATGAGATACCGAAGTAAACTGGAGTTCAGGCTAAATAAGATGGGAGTCAGGACAGCAGAAATAATAGTCAGTGCCTACCCATACTTGTTTTGGAGACTTTTGTATCCCTCTCCTTCATTTTCACAGTTCACAATTTACAAGTCATCTACTCCACTGCTATCTTCTTTCCTAGAATGGTTCAGGTTGGAAGAGACCATAAAGATCATCTAGTTCCAAACCCCCAACCATGGGCAGGGACACCTCCTGCCAGACAAGGTTGCTAAAGGCCCCATCCAGCCTGGCTTTGAACACTTCAAGGCTTGGAGCCTTCACAACTTCTCTGAGCAACCTATTCAGGTGCCTCATGGTGAAGAATTTCTTCCTAATGTCTAATCTAAATCTACCCTGCTCTAGTTTTAAAACAATTGCCCCTTGTTGCATCATCACATGCCCTTAGAAAAGGTCCCTCTCCAGCTTTCCTGCAAGCCCTCTTGGTGTACTGTAAGGCTGCATAAGATCTTTCCAGAGCCTTTTTTTCTCCAGCTTGAACAACCCCTGTCTGTCTTTGTGGGAGACATCATCTTTGTGGCCCTCCTCTGGACCCCTCTAGCAGTCACATATTCTTGTGTAGGGAGCCCCAGAGCTGCAGACAGCACTCCATGTGGGGTGTCATGAGAGCAGAGCAGGAGAGTCACCTCTTTCCACTTGCTGGCTACACTTTAGATGCAGCCCAGGATACAGTTGGGCTTCTGGGCTGCAAGCTCTCCCTGCCAGCTCATCAGCCAGCACTCCCAAGTCCTTCTCCTCTGGATTGCTCTCAATCCACTCATCACCAGCCTGTATTTGTGCTTGGGATTGCCCCAAACCAGGTTCAGAACCTTGTGTGGGGCTGCTTTGAACTCCATGAGGTCGACACTGGCCCAGCTCTCAAGCCTGTCAAGGTCCCTCTGAATGGTATCCCTTCCCTCCAGCATCTGCACCACACCATCCAGCTTGGTGCCATCAGCAAACTAGTTGAGGGTGCACTCAATCTCACTGCCCATATTGCCAACAAAGATGTTAAACAGCACCAGTCCCTGCACAGACCCCTGAGGAACACAACTCATCACTTGTCCCCACTTAGATGTTGAGCCATTGGCTCTTACTCTTTGAGTGTGATCCTCAAGCCAAATCCTTATCTGAGAGGTTCACCTGTCAAATCCATGCCTGTCCAATTTAGAGAGCAGTGGGGCACAGTCAAGCACATTGCACAAGTCCAGGTAGAAGGCATCACCTGGTCTTCCCTTGTCCATCAACACTGCTATCCCATCAGAGAAGGTCACCAAATTGGTCAGGCACAATTTCACAGAAATCACAGAAACATTCAGGTTGGAAAAGAGTCTCAGGAGCACCAGGTCCAACCCACAACCCTACTCTACAAGGGTCACCCCTAAACCAGAGCTCCAAGCACCACAGCCAAACCACCTTGAAACACATCCAGGCTTGGGGACTCCACCACCTCCCTGGGCAGCACATTCCAATGCCTGACCACTCTTGCCATCAAAAAATGTTGCCTAATGTCCAGTCTAAACCTACCCAGTCACAGCTTGAGGCCATTCCCTCTTGTTCTATCACTAATTCCCTGTGAGAAGAGACCAGCACCAACCTCTCCACAACCTCCTTTCAGGTAGTTGTAGACAGCAATGAGGTCTACCCTCAGCCTCCTCTTTTCCAAACGAGCCATCCGTGACTCCTTCAGTTGCTTTTCATCAGATTTATTCTGCAGGATGGATTGCATCAGGTCCCACAGACTTGTCTCAAACTAGAGCTGTCAGGCTTGGATAGTTTAAGATCCTACTGGAGTTCCTCCTGATTTATACAGGGCTGTAATTACCTGGGCAGATACCTGAAGGTAAAAATGAATACTTCAGTTTACAAGCAAAAATGGGTAGAGTGTAACAACAGGTCTTTAGAACTAAGCAGTGCCCTCCTTCAAGAGGATTCTCAGGACTGAGAAGGAGATTTAGAATAGGAAAATTTGAACTTGAGAAACCACAGATCAGCCATAGTTGAAATATTTCTTTCTGGTCAGGTAAGTTTGACGTGGCAAGACATTTGCTGGGAATTCTTATCAACATATTCTATGTAGCATCCTTCCCCTCATCTATGGCTTTATTCTTTTCAGCTGTTTTTGTCATCAAGAGCTCGAGGGTACAGCTATGTCTGCCAGACTGTGGATTATTCAGATAATGTTTATGAAGTTAGGGTGAGTATCTCTTTCCTTTTTTTTTAATTTTAATTTTTTTTACTTATTTAATTGCTATATTAATGTGTGTCATACACAGCACTGCATGAGGGTTTGTCTTGTCTGAAAAAAAATTATGTTTCCAAGGTTCTGCTGTCAGCTGTGCCTGTATCCCCTTACCCCCCCACAGGCCACTTCAGGTTTGAGTGCATTGCACACAGCAGTTTTTAATCAAAGTGCATCAGTGGGTTTCATGAACTTCATCTGACTGCTGCAAGTCAGGGTAGTGATAGGACTAGGGGGAATGGAGCAAAACTAGAAGTGGGGAGATTCAGATTGGATGTTAGGAAGAAGTTTCACACCATGAGGGTGGTGAGACACTGGCACAGGTTGCCCAGGGAGGTGGTGGAAGCCTCATCCCTGGAGGGTTTTATGGCCAGGCTGGATGTGGCTGTGAGCAACCTGCTGTAGTGTGAGGTGTCAGAGCCATGAGGATGCTCAGGGGACTTGAGCATCTCCCCTGTGAAGAGAGCCTGAGAGCCCTGGGGCTGTTTAGTGTGGAGAAGAGAAGGCTGAGAGGGGATCTGATCAATGTCTCTCAATAGCTGAGGGGTGGGGGTCAAGTGGAGGGGGCCAGGCTCTGCTGGGTGGTGCACAGTGATAAGCCAAGGAACAATGGAGACAAACTTGAACAGAGAAGATTTCAGCTCAACATGAGGAGAAACTTCTTTAGAGTGAGGGTGACAGAGCACTGGAACAGGCTGCCCAGGGGGTTGTGGAGTCTCCTTCTCTGGAGACTTTCCAACCCCACCTGGATGCATTCCTGTGCAGACTACCCTAAGTGATGCTGCTCTGGCAGGGGGTTGGACCTGATGATCTCTTGAGGTCCCTTCCAACCTCTGACATATTGTGAGACTGTGAGACTCTGTCCCTGCCTCTGGCAGGGGGGCTGGAGCTGGATGATCCTTGAGGTCCCTTCCAACCCTAACAATTCTATGAGTTTATGATACTGATCCTTGGCTTCCTCTGCGGTTGTCTAATCCAGGTTAAACTCTGTAGGTATCTGTGATGGGTTGAAATTACCCCCCAAATCATTTGAGTCCCCCCAAAATAAAATTGCCAGACTAGATCAGATGGAAGCAAATGAAGCTCTATTTTACAAGCACAGTAAAATCTAGAAATATGAAATGAAATGCAATGGATGTGTACAAAACAGACAACATTTAGATGTATTTACAATTTATAAACAACACAAAAACCTCCCTGGACAAAACCAGGAGATTCCCAACAGGTTCCCACTCTCTGCTCACTTCCTCCTCCTCTGTACAAGGGAAAAGAGAGAGAGAAGAGCAGAGAGGAGCTTGTTAGTGCTTAGCCACAAGAATGCAGCCAAGACCAGCAACAGGCAAACAAAAGCCACCAGCTGGAATCAGTCAGAGTGAGGAAGCCAAAAAGAGAAAGAGTTTATACAATAACTTTATGTTAGATACCAGACCAGTGGGATTAGTCAGACCTTATCATTGTTTTTCTTTTCCATCCAATGGTAATTTATTCACATTCCACCACTTTCTGCTCAAGATTTGTGGGAAGTTTTCCTAGGCATCAGCCTAAAACTGCCACAGCATAGTTGGGTTTCCAGCCCTGGCTGGAGTGTGTGATACCAGGCTCACTGTGGTTAGCACAGGTGGAGTGTTCAAGCTAGATCAAAGCAGGGAGGGTTGGATCAAAGCAAGGAAAGGTTTGCCAGCCTGTGCTGTGGCTGCACCTCACTCATCCTGGTGAGGCAAGCTTTTGTCTCCTTTCCCCATGTCTGGTTTCATGAGGTCTTGCTGGCCTCTGACGGATGTGTTATCAGTGCACTTCATTGTTGTGTTTTGGAAAGAATTCAAATGAAAATCAAAGTGCTGATGCTTGTTCATTGCCATGGCACTGCTGCTTACCTCATGTACTAAACCTTCTCCCCTGGCAGAGCTGACACTTAAGAATGTCTCAGCTGGCCTTGCAGCTTTCACCTGCAGATCAGAACACGTTCCTGAAAAGGTAGTGAAAGTGTCTGATGGTCTCAAAACATTTGTTATTTGGGGCATGGGGTGAAAAATAGCTGCTCATGGGCTGAACTCAAAAGCTTGTGGTGCAGGGGGTGGTAGTGAGAAGGGTGAGTCTGAGTGGTACAATTTAGATTTGATAGAGCAGAACAGGTCTGTGAGTTGGTTCTTCTTGTTTGCTTTATGGAAGTTCCCCAGCTTTCACCTTCGCCAATGCTGTGCACTCACTCTTTCAATCTCTGCAATACTTCCATTAATAATATTGCTTGGAAAAAAAAAACAAAAACAAAACAAAAAGAAAACAAACCACATCCAGCCAAGTATAAAGATGCTTTACAGGTTTTTATTTCCAATAGACAAGCAAAACAGAATGTCTTCCAGCTGAGTGCATGGACAGTGAGGACTAGTATGGCATGTATTGAAGGAATTTTTATCTTAGCTAAGTGCTGGAACATGTCCAGAGAAGGGCCATGAGGATGAGCAGAGGGATGGAGCACTTCTCCCATGGAGACAGACTGAGAGAGCTGAGGTGGTTCAGTCTGGAGAAGAGAAGGCTCTGAGGTGACCTTCTTCTGGCCTTCCAGTATCTGAAGGGGGCTACAAGAAAGCTGGGGAGGGACTTTTTAGGGTGTCAGGGAGTGATAGGACTGGGGGGAATGGAGCAAAACTAGAAGTGGGGAGCTTCAGATTGGATGTTAGGAAGAAATTCTTCCCCATGAGGGTGGTGAGGCACTGGCACAGGTTGCCCAGGGAGGTGGTGGAAGCCTCATCCCTGGAGGTTTTTGCAGCCAGGCTGGATGTGGCTGTGAGCAACCTGCTGTAGTGTGAGGTGTCCCTGCCCATGGCAGGGGGGGTTGGAACTGGATGATCCTTGAGGGTCCTTCCAACCCTGACAATTCTATGATTCTTAGTACAAGGGGGAACACCTCTATGCTCTGCAAATTTCTGTTTCATGGCCTCACTTTTAAGTGCCCTTGTTTGTGGGAAGCTGTGGAGGGGTCAGACCTGCTCAAAAGAGTTGCACTTAGTTTTGTTCATGAAAGCAAACAGCATTATTGTACAATGGAATAAAGCCAGAATGACCTGCACAAGTAGTTATTGCATAGGATGTGCCAACAAAAGGGAATTTGTTCTAGCAATAGCTACTTTTTGGATTCCCTGACTTTTAAAAGCTTTTTTTGCTAATTTGTGGATTTTCTTAAACATTACTTCTAAAGTGTTTTTTTTTAATATATGTTCATTTTGCATCTGAGAGAGCTGAGGAAACAGGGAAAATTGAATTCTCTCAAGCTATTGCAGCAGCTGCATAGTGTGTTGGCAGTCAAGACCCTTATCTTGATCACAGAATCACAGAATGGTCAGGATTGGAAGGGACCTCCAAAGGCCTGCAGGGACAGGACGAGGAGCAATGGCTTCAAACTAGAGCAGAGCAGATTGAGATTGGATGTTAGGAACAAGTTCTTTACCATAAGGGTGGTGGAAGACTGGAACAGGTTGCCCAGGGAGGTGGTTGAGGCTCCTTCCCTAGAGATGTTCAAGGTGAGGCTCAACAGGGCCTTTGGGCTGCCTGATCTAGTTGGGGATATCCCTGCTGACTGCAGAGGGGGTTGTACTGGTTGAGCTTTGGAGGTCCCTTCCAACCCAGACCATTCTGTGATTCTATGGAACAAATATTGAAAAATGTGAAACTAATTGCATGTGGTGTTCTGAATGGCAACACAGCAGCCCTGCTATGACCTCCGTCTCCATCTCTTTGGGAATATTCCCCGATGGTGTTGTCATACACTGTCCCCTTTTGACCAAAGCTTTTGCTTGAAGTTGAGGGCTCAAGAAGCCATTCTTTGTTCCTCAGGGGAGTGCAGAGAGGTGGTAAGCAGTTTCAAAGAGAAGTTTTTCCTAGGTGCCACAGAATGCCTTTCCTCTCCAAGCCTTGCTGTGTGTCAAGACAGTAAGCCGACTGTGATTTCAGGTGAATGGCCAATGGCCAATCTCTCTGTCTGTGAAGAATTTCTTCCTCACCTTGAGCCTAAACTTCCCTCTGAACAGCTTGAGACTGTGTCCTCTTGTTCTGGTGCTGGTTGCCTGGGAGAAGAGACCAAACCCCTCCTGGCTACAACCTCCCTTCAGGGAGTTGCAGACAGCAATGAGGTCTGCCCTGAGCCTCCTCTTCTCCAGGCTAAACACCCCCAGCTCCCTCAGCCTCTCCTCACAGGGCTGTGCTCCAGACCCCTCCTCAGCCTTGGTGCCCTTCTTTGGACACATTCAAGTGTCTCAATGTCCTTCTTGAACTGAGGAGCCCAGAACTGGACACAGTCTAGCAATATCAGTTAGCTGTAGCTCACAGACTTCTCTGCAGTCAAACATACAGCCTCTTTGCTTTGCCACTTTTTAAGGGAATATTCTATTTGAGGGAATTCTTCCATGAATGTGTTGGTATCATAGAATTGTCAGGGCTGGAAGGGACCACAAGGATCATCCAGTTCCAACCCTCCTGCCATGGGCAGGGACACCTCACACTAGATCAGGCTGGCCAGAGCCTCATCCAGCCTGGCCTTAAACACCTCCAGGGATGGGGCCTCAACCACCTCCCTGGACAACCCATTCCAGGCTCTCAGCACTCTCATGGGGAAGAACTTCTTCCTCACTTCCAGCCTGAATCTCCCCACTTCCAGCTTTATTCCATTCCCCCTAGTCCTATCAATACCTGATATCCTAATCTTCTGGGTGTGTAGTAGGTAGCCAGCATACTGAGTGCTGGTAGGAAGCTGAGGAGTGTAATTGTATATAAAAAAATACTGATTATGTTAAAAGATGTTGCAGCCCAGAAAGCCAACCACATCCTGGGCTGCAGCAAGAGAAGTGTGGCCAGCAGTGTGTACACATATTGGAAGGGGGAATATAGAGAAGACAGAGCCAGACTGTTTCTAAGTTGTGCCCAGTGAGGAGACAAGCAAATATTAGCCATGAATATTGTGCTTAAGGGTAAGAAAAGCTTAAGAGAAAGACTTTCCACTGGGAGGGTGACTGGGCATTGGTACAGGTTATCCAGAGAGAGGGTGGAGTCTCCATCCCTCAAGATAACTGAAAGCTTTCTGGATGTGGTCCTGCACACCCTGCTTTAGCTGTCCATGCTTGAGCAGGGCAGGGTAGAAGAGATGAACTCTAGAGGTGCCTGCCAGTCCTCAACCATTCTCTCCTTCTTTACTCTGCTCTGGTGAGACCCCACCTGGAGTCCTGTGTCCAGTTCTGGAGCCACTATTACAGGAAGGATCTGGAGGTGCTGTAAGGTGTCCAGAGAAGGGCCATGAGGATGAGCAGAGGGATGGAGCTGCTCTGCTATGGAGACAGACTGAGAGAGCTGGGGTTGTTCAGTCAGGAGAAGAGAAGGCTCTGAGGTGACCTTCTTGTGGCCTTCCAGTATCTGAAGGGGGCTACAAGAAAGCTGGGGAGGGACTTTTGAGGGTGTCAGGGAGTGAGAGGACTGGGGGAATGGAAGAAAACTGGAAGTGGGTAGATTCAGATTGGATGTGGAAGAAGTTCTTCACCATGAGGGTGATGAGACACTGGAAGAGGTTGCCCAGGGAGGTGGTGGAAACCTCATCCCTGGAGGTTTTTGCAGCCAGGCTGGATGTGGCTGTGAGCAACCTGCTGTAGTGTGAGGTGTCCCTGCCCATGGCAAGGGATTGGAGGTAGGTGATCCTTGAGGTCCCTTCCAACCCTAACAATTCTATGATTCTGTGTTCATAGTAGACAAGAAAGTAAAATGGGAAGAAACCCCCAAGAAGGGATTTTGAAGGGATCCTGAATACTCCAGCGTTTGGAGTGAACAATTTCCTTGCACTGCCTAAATCAAGGCATGTTAATGGCTGTGAGTAGTCACTTCCCCCCTCTGCTTACATTTGTGCCTCCTTGTTTCCCAGGTCAAGTGCTTTTATTTCATTAACATATCTGAAGTGCTGAGAGTTAGAAATCTGAGTCTGTGTGAATTAGTTCCTACTTTTAAGTGTGCTGATTGTAATCATAAAGCTGAGCTATGGTTGTCCTCTGTGTATCTGCATTTATTGTCTCTGTGTCTGGAGCTTGAGTAGCTTCCTCTTATGAAATAGTCATGATTTGGACTTCTGTGAAAAAAGAGAATTTGTGCCTTCACAGAGCAGACTTCATGCTCCTGTGAACCAAATTCTGTAACTGAAGCAAAGAATTTTCTTTAAAAGGCTCTTTGATTTTTTTTATGTTACTGTTACCTTCTAACCCCTCCCTTTGAAGAACCTCTTGATGGGGAGCTGCCTCCAACCTTAAATGAGGAAGGAAGGTGCCAGGAAGGGAGTCCTGTGTTAAAACCTTCCCTCTGGTCTAAACCCCTGCAGCAGGCAGAGGTCATGGCATTGGACCTCTTGTTGACCCCCTTAATCCTAGGCTGCATGTAATCTTTTCTGTGCCATCTGGTATTTTAACAGCCTTAGATTGGCACAGACAAAAATGGCCAGAAAAGGCCTGGCTGTGGCTGGTATTATTCACTTCAGGGATATGCCTTTTGAGTGCAGATTTTCTTGTTTCAGCTCAAGCTTTCTTTCATGCTGTGCCCAAAGAAAGGCTACAGGTTAGGTCCTGGCTTCTGATGCTTTGCAGAAGAAGTTTATTAGTAGCCATCTGCTCCTGACACAGCTGACATGTTGGTGTCTTGTGCTACTTGATTTCTTCCCTCTGTCACTGATTGCATGCATGGCCTCAGGAAAGTGCCTTAATATCTGCTTAATTTTTTTTTTTTCTGCAGCTGTGATCTAATGATCAAAACATCTCATTGAGAGCACTGAAAACAGATCATTAGTACATGAAACCTACCAGATCTGAGAATAAATAGTAGTAAAATTTGATAGGGAGAGAGCCAAAGAGCTGTCTAGGCCATAAAATCTACAGGAGCACAAAACCCAAGGGGTATAATCCTGCAAAGAAATGGAGGCTGGTTTTTGTTCTGAGGTGATGGGAAGCATTTTGATCAAAAGTTCAGCTGATGTTTTGGTCCACAGGCTGCAGTTGCATTCTGTGCAAGGCACGTGGAATTCCAAAGAATAGGAGAGAGGTGCATTTAACCACTTGTCCAGGAGCTTGTAGTGAAGCTGTGGCAACTTGGGCATCAAACACAAGGCTTTTAAAGAAAAATTTATCTCTTCCTCCACTGCTGTTTTGCTCTGTGTCATGCAATAAACTGGCTGCTTGTTTGTCAGCTGTTTGGCTTTCATTGTTCCACTGTTTTCTTTAACAAAATGCACATCAGCTCTTTAAAAAGTATTATGGGCAGTTTGCTTACAGAATCACAGAATTAACCAGGCTGGAAAAGACCTTTGAGCTCATCAAGCCCAACCTATCACCCAACACATCTAATGAACTAGACCATGGCTTCAAGGGCCTCATCCAGGCTTTTTAAAAACACTTCCAGGGACAGTGACTCCACCACCTCCCTGGGCAGCACATTCCAATGGCCAATCTCTCTTTCTGGGAAGAATTCCTTCCTACCATCCAGCCTAAACCTCCCCTGGCACAGCTTGAGACTGTGTCCTCTTGTTCTGGTGCTGGTTGCCTGGGAGAAGAGACCAACCCCCACCTGGCTATAACCTCCCTTCAGGTAGTTGTAGAGAGCAATGAGGTCTCCCCTGAGCCTCCTCTTCTCCAGGCTAAACACCCCCAGCTCCCTCAGCCTCTCCTCACAGGGCTGTGCTCCAGACCCCTTCCCAGCCTTGTTGCCCTTCTCTGGACACCTTCCAGCATCTCAACATCTCTCTTGAACTGAGGAGCCCAGAACTGGACACAGTACTCAAGGTGTGGTCTAACCAGTGCTGAGCACAGGGCAGGATGACTTCCCTGCTCCTGCTGGCCACACTCTTCCTCATGCAGGCCAGAATGCCATTGGCCTTCTTGGCCTTCTTACAACTGACCTATTGATTCTTTAAAATGTTCCTCAGAAGTAAGGACCTCCACAGAGCTTGAGTACTGTCAATTTTATGGGCAGAGTCTGAAGTGTTTACTGTTAGCTCTGGAGATGAAGAGATGCTTATCTTAATTTATTTAGGAGGTGCAGCTTTAGCAAAGGTCTTTAAGAGATGCTGGGCTGTTATGGTAATCCATGGATGTGAGACAAAGCCTTGATATGGGAGTTAGGAAACACCTGGCTACCTACCTGTCCCAGAGGCAGAACTGTACTGGGTATTGAGCAACTTGTATGCATATTTATCTATTGATGGGGCTTGCAGCCTATGTGTGCCTGGGAACTCACTGTATTTGAGGGAGACACTTTTACCTCATTAAGCCTTTCTCCAGCTTTGACAGATCATAGAATTGTCAGGGTTGGATGGGACCTCAAGGATCATCCAGTTCCAACCCCCTTGCCATGGGCAGGGACACCTCACACTACAGCAGGTTGCTCACAGCCACATCCAGCCTGGCTGCAAAAACCTCCCTGGGCAACCTGTGCCAGTGTCTCACCACCCTCACAGTGAACAACTTTTTCCTAACCTCCAATCTGCATCTCCCCACTTCTATTTTTGCTCCAGATACCAATATATTTTTTTTTTATATATATAAAATTGGCAAAGTCTACCTCCTTTTCTTGAGACCTGCAGTGAGCTAAAATCACATCCAGAGAGCGAGAAGGGTGTTCATTAATGGATGTACACAAGCCTGCAGTTTGGCAACAGAAAGTTGTGCAGTCCCCTTTGGGAAAGTGCAGAGTCTGCAATGCAGCTCTGCAGTGCTCATCTGCTCCAGTGCTGCTTTTTTTTTTTTTTTTTTCCTGCTTCTGATGTAATCTCTCCTAAAATGCTCACCAGTCCAATTACAGCTGTGACAAACTGAGGAGAGGTGCATTCCTTTCCTGCTAGCTGGAAGAGGTGGAGGGCAAACACCATGCAGGGCTGTGGTGCTCATTCTGCTGATTCCCCTTTCTCTCACTTACCTACTCCCTGTGTGTGAGGACTGGGGAAGGGAAGCTTCTGCTGTCATAACTTTTTTTTCTCTTCTATCTCTCCTGGGGACTGAGTGGGTGGTGAGACTATTTCACACCATGTTAAGGTAAGAAAGTCTGATCTGCCATCAGCCAAGTCCTGAAAGACCAGGTGAACTCCTTACGAAGAGGTGTGTTGTGACATTGTCAGCTCTCCTTGCTGCTGGGGCTGCCATTTCCAACTCACTTCTTCTCTTTTTTTCTTTTTCCATTCTCTGTGTGAGTCACCATCTGGGATATGTTCTGGTCCCACCCTTGCATAACAAGCTGGATCACTTACAATGCCAGACATGTTGCTGTGCTTCGGAATCTGGAAAGGAGTCCCCACCACCACCACCACCACCACCCCCACCCCCCCCCATGTCATAGTATTAGCAGATTGCTACACAAAGCTTTGGGGCTTTACCTGGGCACAGCAATATCCTGATTTCAGCAGGGAACCACTTTTATATTGCATCTTGGGCAAGATTCTCTGGGATGGGTGGATTAGAAAAAGAATTTGGGGTGTGTGGCACTGCCCTGTTGGATATCTCTGTAGCTTGTGTGGCTCCCTTGGTCTCTTCTATTCCTGGAATGGAACAGAGCCACTGAGGGAATGCTGCTGCCATTCCAGAGGGGCTTACTGAGCAGGCCAGGAGAAGCTGAGAGGAGTATTACTCCAAGGGATGTGAAATCTTCTACCACAGCTAGCTTGTAAGAGCAGTTGGGTGTCTTCCCACCCATATGTGCCTGTGCTACTGAAAGAATTTCATTGAAGGTTTCAACCTTGGCTGCTTCCTTTTATCATAATGATCCTGCCTTGTTGTCCTGACCACATCAAAGGGTTGTCTCATGAGTAAGGGAAGCCCTGTGGTAGTCTTGTCCTGCAAAGCTTAGGACAGACAATGAGGGCACAAACTCCCTCTTGTTTACCTGGTGAACAGTTTAGAGATGGCAAAGCTTGTGATCATTTTAGCTTTATTTATTTATTTACAGCTGTGGTTTGTGAGCAGTAGGCTCAGAATGAGACTTCCATGTGCAAAAGAGAGGAGTGGAGTCTTGGTTTTATTTTAGCTTCATTTATCTATCTACTTATTTATTTATCTATTTATTTATTTGCAGCTGTGCTTTGTGAACAGTAGGCTCAGAACAGTACTTCCATGTGCAGAACAGAGGAGTAGAGTCTTGGTTTTATTTTAGGTTTATTTATTTATTTATCTATTTATTTATTTATTTGCAGCTGTAAGTTGTGAGCAGTAGGCTCAGAATGAGACTTCCATATGCAGAACAGAGGAGTGAAGTCTTGGTTTTATTTTAGCTTCATTTATCTATTTATTTATTTATCTATTTATTTATTTGCAGCTGTGATTTGTGAGCAGTAGGCTCAGAATGAGACTTCCATGTGCAGAACAGATGAGTCGAGTCTTGGTTTTATTTTAGCTTTATTTTATCTTATTTATTTATCTATTTATTTATTTGCAGCTGTGATTTGTGAACAGCAGGCTCAGAATGAGACTTCCGTGTGCAGAACAGAGGAGTGGAGTCTTGGTTTTATTTTAGCTTTATTTATCTATTTATTTATTTATTTGCAGCTGTGCTTTGTGAACAGTAGGCTCAGGATGAGACTTCCATATGCAGAGCAGATGTGTGGAGTCTTGGGGTTTGTTCTTTGGGGTTTTTTTTTCGTCCTCATACCATCATACCTGAACATTTACCAGGATTTGGGGAAGGCAGAGTTATCCTTTTCTTGCAGGAGACAGGTGGAGAGAACTTTATTCTGTTCAGCTTGGAATCACTAAAAGTTCTGCTTTGTCTTTTTGTGTGTGTGTGTGTCTCCATTGCAGATAGCTGCTGCTTTATGGTGGTATTATGTCTCTAAAGGAATTGAATATTTGGATACTGTGTTCTTCATCCTGAGGAAGAAATTTAACCAAATTAGTTTCCTTCATGTCTATCACCATTTCACCATGTTCACCTTGTGGTGGATTGGTATTAAGTGGGTTGCAGGTGGACAAGGTGAGTTCTCTTTTTTTTTTCTCCCCCCCCCGTACCCTTTTGAGTGGACACACAAAGGAGAATTCTTACTGTTTGGGAGCAATGGAATTAAGTTGTTTTCTTTTTTAACATTGCAATACACAAGACTGTTTAAATAGTACTGCAGGAGTAGAGTAGCTTAAATGTGTAGAGATTTCCTCTGTGGGAAACGTGGGGGAGGAAGAGATAAGAGAGCAGCAATCAACTGAATTGCAAAACTACTTTTTTTTTCCTGTTTGTTTTTCTTTTCCTTTCATGGCTATCAATTGCCAGCCTGAAATTCTGTCTTCAAACTTATCCTTGCCCGGCATGGGATGGAAGGAATGAACGTGTCTTGCTGAGCTTTATTTTTTTGCAGCTACAGAGAACTGCAGAATTCACAGGCCACAGCCTGTGTGCAGGTGTAATGGAGATAATTGAGATGTTATTTGGGCTTTGTATCTGAGGTTGGGGTTTTCTTTCTTTCTTTCTTTTATTCTTTCTTTTTTTTTTTTCTTATATATATACATAAAGAGGCACATATAAAATCCTGAAACCTTCCCATGAAGGTTGAGCCAAGAAATCTCTCAATCAACTTTTGAAACCTGTTCATAATGATAGAAGTCTATAATTCGAGTCTTTTTTTTTCTTTTCTTTTCTCTTTTCTCTTCTCTTCTCTTCTCTTCTCTTCTCTTCTCTTCTCTTCTCTTCTCTTCTCTTCTCTTCTCTTCTCTTCTCTTCTCTTCTCTTCTCTTCTCTTCTCTTCTCTTCTCTTCTCTTTTCTCTTTTCTTTTCTCCTTTTCTTTTCTTTTCTTTTCTTTTCTTTTCTTTTCTTTTCTTTTCTTTTCTCTTTTCTTTTCTTTTCTTTTCTTTTCTTTTCTCTTTTCTTTTCTTTTCTTTTCTTTTCTTTTCTTTTCTTTTCTCTTCTCTTCTCTTCTCTTCTCTTTTCTTTTCTTTTCTTTTCTTTTCTTTTCTTTTCTTTTCTTTTCTTTTCTTTTCTTTTCTTTTCTTTTCTTTTCTTTTCTTTTCTTTTCTTTTCTTTTCTTTTCTTTTCTTTTCTTTTCTTCTTTTCTTTTCTTTTCTTTTCTTCTCTTTTCTTTTCTTTTCTTTTCTTTTCTTTTCTTTTCTTTTCTTTTCTTTTCTTTTCTTTTCTTTTCTTTTCTTTTCTTTTCTTTTCTTTTCTTTTCTTTTCTTTTCTTTTCTTTTCTTTTCTTTTCTTCTTTTCTTTTCTTTTCTTCTCTTTTCTTTTCTTTTCTTTTCTTTTCTTTTCTTTTCTTTTCTTTTCTTTTCTTTTCTTTTTCTTTTCTTTTCTTTTCTTTTCTTTTCTTTTCTTTTCTTTTCTTTTCTTTTCTTTTCTTTTCTTTTCTTTTCTTTTCTTTTCTTTTCTTTTCTTTTCTCACAATCTTCCTTTCTAAAGCCCACATCAAAGAATTTTATTCCATTGTGCTTACCACATCTCCTCCCTTGCCTGCCATTGTACTCTTGTTGTTTTGGCTTGGCTCTCTCAAATTATAAGCTCTGCAGGGCTGAGGTTTCAGGGAGAATACTCTGTTTGTAATGTGCTTTGTAGGCTTAAGACACTGGAGAGGATATGTAATAAACACCACAGCAGAGTAAGATCTCAGGGTGTGTTTGTCAAACCATACCAATGCTTAGGGCATGAGAGGTTTCTGCTCTCATTTTGCTACAGATACCTTCTACTGAGTGATTGCTTCTGTTCAGAAGAAGAAATATTTAAAATGAGAGTCTGTAGCTAGTTGGGAGAAATGCAAGGATAATCTGCAGGGTGCAGATGCTTAACCAGACATTTAATGTCTTTATTGGCTACCACAGCCATAAAATAAGTTGATTGGATGCTTACTTGTAGCCTTACTTAGAAATCTCCATGGTATCTCCAAATGTCAGGCTTCTCATGCTGAATATCAGCAGCTTTCAGCACAGCAGAGAGGCTGAGAGCCCTGGGGCTTTTTAGGAGAGGCTGAGAGCCCTGGGGCTTTTTAGTCTGGAGAGGAGAAGAATGAGAAGGGATTTAATAAATGTTTATAGATATCTGAGGGCTGGGGGTCAAGAGGGAGGGGACAGGCTCTGCTCACTTGCACCCTGGGATAGGACAAGGATGTAAACTACAACACAGGAGGTTCCACCTCACCATGAGGAAGAACTTCTTCACTGTGAAGGTCCCAGAACACTGGAACAGGCTGCCCAGAGAGGTTGTGGAGTCTCCTTCTCTGGAGACTTTCAAGCCCCATCTGGATGTGTTCCTGTGTGACCTGTGCTGGATTCTATGGTCCTGCTCTGGCAGGGGGGTTGGACTGGAAGATCTTTGGAGGTCCCTTCCAACCCCTAACATCCTGTGATCACCCAGTTGCAACTATTTCTAAATTTATTTCCAGTTTTTGTGTCCTTGCACTGCTTCTTAGTTTCCAGCCCCTGCAAAAGGAATAGCAGCAGTTGCTCTTTTGCCTGTACACAGTGCTGCTGCATCACTGTGGATAGATTTGTGTCCTCCTGGTTTCTAGTTGGTAGCACATTGCTTACAGAGACAAATCCATTATAAACTACACCCTGTTGTAACTGAGTCTAGACCACATGGGCAGCTGAGCTCTTTGATGTCAGCAGCTATTGTCTGTATTGCCCTAACCTTAAACATTAGAACCTTTTGGAGCCTCTCTGATGGTGTAAGAATACCTTAACAAGACATAATTTGTGTCCTGCTTTAAGCCAGGGCAGACCACTGCTGCTTGGGAACTAATAAGCAGCAACTGAATTGTGCATCACTTGTTTTGTCTATCCTAATTTTTTCATTATTATTATTATTATCATCAATTTTCTTTCTTTTCTGCCCTGTCAAACTGCCTTCATCTCAAGCCACAAGTCTTACATTTTTTTTGGACTCTTTCCTCCATCCCACTGGGAGGGGAAGAGAGTGAGCAGCTGCATGGTGCATAGTCACCAGTGGGGTTAAACCATGACAGTTTGTTCTGTTGAGTGATTGCTAATCTGGACAAGAGCAAAGAGATCTTAATGCCAATGAAAACTGTTGTCTCTGTTTCCAGCATGGATCATTCTGGGAATTTGATATATTTAAGAAGTCTGGATATTCTAAGTCATAGATAAGGAAACTAGAAATGAGCAATTTAGGCAAACTCACTTGGCAAGTGCCCTTAAACGTCTCATGACCACAACTGATGCTTTGCTTTTGTAGGACTTTTTTTTTTTTGTTGACCTATTTCATCACATGAGTTTCTTGACTTCCTTGACCCTTGTGCATTTAAATGCAATTGAAAAGATTTAAGCTCAGAACCCAATGCTTCATTCCTTACATTGTCAAATACAGCTTTTAATAATCCTCTAGCCAAACACAACTGTACTATCACAGAATCACAGAGTCTTAAGGGCTGGAAAGGACCTTGAATGATCACCCAGTCCAACCCCTGGTCCTGCCAGAGCAGGATCACCTAGAGCAGATCACACAAGAATGCATCCAGGTGGGTTTTGAACATCTCCAGAGAGGGAGACTCCATGACCCCTCTGGGGAGCCTGTTCCTGTTACTATACTACTTGTAGTATACAACTACAGTACAGCTATGCAGTTATACTACCAGAACTGCTGTGTTTGTATTCATATCACCAAGTGATTTATGGGGTTTCAACAAATCTCATGGAAAGCTTTTGCATAAGAGGTTCCATGCAAGATGTGATACATTCCTTGTGTCAGCACATCAGCAGTCAGGTCTGTACTGTACTGCTGAATACTTCCTGCTGATTAAGGGAGTGGAACATCTCCCTTATGAGGAAAGGCTGAGGGAGCTTGGTCTCTTTATCCTTGAGGAGACTGAGGGGTGACCTCATTCATGTTTATAAAGATGTGAAGAGCAGTGTCAGGAGGATGGAGACAGGCTTTGCTCAGTGATATCCAATGATAGGACAAGGGCCAGTGGGTACAAGCTGGAGCATAGGAGGTTCCAGGTGGAACATAAAGAAAAGAAAAACTTGTGACAGAGCACTGGCTGGCCAAAGAGGTTGTGGAGACTTCTTCTCTGGAGGCATTTCAAAACCACAGGACCACAGGATGTTAGGGGTTGGAAGGTACCCGAGGAGATCATCAAGTCCAACCCCCTTGCCAGAGCAGGACCATACAATCCAGGTCAGGTCACAGAGGAATGCATCTAGATGGGCCTTGAAAGTCTCCAGAGACAGAGACTCCAAAACCCCTCTGGGGAGCCTGTTCCAGTGCTCTGTGACCCTTACAGTAAAGAACTTCCCCCTTGTGCTGAGATGGAACCTCCTGTGCTTCAGCTTACATCCATTGCCCCTTGTCCTATCACAGGGAGCAAGTGAGCAGAGCCTGTCCCCTCCCTCCTGACCCTCAGATATTTATGAACATTGATTAAATCCCCTCTCAGTCTTCTCTTTTCCAGACTAAAAAGCCCCAGGGTCTCTCAGCCTCTCCTCACAAGGCAGTGCTCCAGTCCCCTAAGCATCCTCGTAGCCCTGTTCCTGTGTGACCTGCCCGAGGTGATGCTGCTCTGGCAGGGGGGTTGGACTGGATGATCTTTCAAGGTCCCTTCCCAACCCTAACATTATGTGATTTTGTGATGCCCTCTGCTTTATGACGTTTCCTATCCCACAAATACCACTAGGATAAAGGATTCTCTCTTTTTCTCAAAGTTGTGACACTTTTCCTTTCTCTTCCTGGACAGCTTTCTTCGGTGCTCAGATGAATGCATTTATTCATGTCATTATGTACATGTATTATGGATTAGCTGCCTGTGGCCCCAAATTTCAGAAATACCTGTGGTGGAAACGATACTTGACCATATTGCAGCTGGTAAGTAAGATCCCTCCCTTTATCTCAGAAGGTATTGCATTGGCAGAGCTTTGGAACAGATTCTGCACTTCCCATGAGTTCATAGCTGTCCTGTTCGACTCACAGCTCAAGTCAGAAGATTTCCTGGAGGATAGAAGCATTTAGTTCATGTCTCAAGAAATACATGGCATAAGTAAAAGTGATGGCAGGAAAGTCTCATATTACTTTACTCGTTGTCTCAACTGGATTGAAACCTCCACCCTGGAGGTTTTTAAGGCCAGGCTGGATGTGGGTCTGAGCAACCTGATCTAGTGTGAAGTTTCCCTGCTCATGGCAGTGGGGGTGGAACTGGATGATCCTTGAGGTCCCTTCCAACCCTGACAATTCTATGATTGCAAAAACCTCTTCAAAAAGGTAGACAGAATCCATACCCCTCAGTGTCTTCTCATTTTCCTGGTTCTGAAAACTGGTGCCAGGTACTGCAAATAGATTTGATGTCCCTGGTAAGTCATATGTGTGCATGCATGATGATCCAAATCCAAAATCCAGACTCCCTACCTCCTTCCCAGTTTAGGACTTTTTACACCTTAATGCACTGGTCTATACTGGTGCAGTCAGACCTACAGAATATCATCCAGACCTTTTAGACCTGCAGAATATAATCCAAACCTTTTAAACCTACAGAATACCATCCAGACCCTTTAGACCTACAGAATATCACCAGACCTTTTAGACCTACAGAATACCATCCAGACCTTTTAGACCTGCAGAATATCACCCAGACCTTTCATACCTATAGAATATCATCCAGACCCTTTAGACCTACAGAATATCACCCAGACCTTTTAGAACTACAGAATACCATCCAGACCTTTTAGACCTGCAGAACATCACCCAGACCCTTTAGACCTGCAGAACATCACCCAGACCTTTTAGACATCCAGAACATCACCCAGACCTTTTAGACCTATAGAATACCATCCATACTTTTTAGACCTGCAGAACATCACCCAGACCTTTTAGACCTCCAGAACATCACCCAGACCTTTTAGACCTCTAGAATATCATCCAGACCTTTTAGACCTGCAGAACATCACCCAGACCTTTTAGACCTCCAGAACATCACCCAGACCTTTTAGACCTGCAGAACATCACCCAGACCTTTTAGACCTGCAGAACATCACCCAGACATTTTAGACCTCCAGAATATCACCGAGACCTTTTAGACCTGCAGAACATCACCCAGACCTTTTAGACCTGCAGAACATCACCCAGACCTTTTAGACCTCCAGAATATCACCCAGACCTTTTAGACCTACAGAACATCACCCAGACCTTTTAGACCTCCAGAATATCACCCAGACCTTTTAGACCTACAGAACATCACCCAGACCTTTTAGACCTGCAGAACATCACTCAGACCTTTTAGACCTACAGAACATCACTCAGACCTTTCAGATCTACAGAACATCACCCAGACCTTTTAGACCTACAGAACATCACTCAGACCTTTCAGATCTACAGAACATCACCCAGACCTTTTAGACCTACAGAGCATCACCCAGACCTTTTAGACCTACAGAGCATCACCCAGACCTTTTAGACCTATAGAATATCACCCAGACCTTTATCGATTCTCTATTTTTGTGTCTTCCAGGTGCAGTTCCATGTGACTATTGGCCACACAGCCTTGTCTATTTATATTGATTGTCCTTTCCCTAAATGGATGCACTGGGGTGTCATTTTCTATGCTGTCACCTTCATTTTCCTGTTTGGGAACTTCTACTATCGGACATATAAGCTGCCCAAGGAACCCATGAAGAACGGCAAGATAGCAAATGGTGCTGTGGCAAATGGAGTAAGCAAGCCAGAAACTAATGCAGTAGTGGAAAATGGAAAAAAGCAGAAAAAGGGAAAAGCAAAAGGAGAGTAACTTGATCCAGGCCTTAACCATTGTTGGCAGTGAGGAGCCTCCAGTTTGGTTTATAAAAGGAAGAAAGAAAAAACAAAACCGCAAAACAAAACCCACTCTCTGTACCAATTAACCTTAGGTTACTGAGGAGCTAGAGCACAGATTGTTTTCATTTATTTATGAAGATTGTTTGCAGAACAACACTAAAAGTTGAATTTCTTCTCGTTATTATGTAATTACCATGCATATGGTCTCTGTGTAAACTTGTAGGCTGCTGGTGTTGGTGAATGTAAGGAAGAATTGCAGCTGAGTTCCATGTTTAGCAGTCTGAAAGTTTAATGCTACCATTGAGAAAAGGGCAGTTGTGTTGGCACCCACATTTCTTTGGGGGGTGGGGGGCAGGGGGAGGGAGGGAGGGAGGTAGAGAAGGGGAGGAGAAGGAAGTAGCATTTGGATAATTGTGTTTTCTTTCCAGAAAATTATTAAATTTCAAACTCTGACATATTATCTAATCAGAATGTGCAACTTTTCTTGTCCTCCTTGGAGAGTATCTTCAGAAACACTTCCTCTTCATGTGCTCTCACAACAGTGTTTTGACTTTTGCAGACATTACTTGATCCTAATTGAGTGTCTGTTACAGTTTGGTTTGGGTTTCTTGTTTGGGTTGGGTTTGGGTTTTGTTGTGTTGGGGTTTTTTTTTGTTTGTTTGTTGGTTTGGGTTTTTTTTAATTTTTGTTTGTTTGTTTCTTTGGGTTTTTTGTTTGGTGTTTTTTGTTTTGTTTTGTTTTTTATCTTGTATGGAAATATACCTACCTCTTCATCTGCTGAGAAGAACACTGAGCATTAAATTACTGCTTTCTGAAATGTGGAGTCCTCTAATATAAATTATCTGTTATCACTAATTCAGGAGAAAATATGATTCCCTGTAGGAATAAAAGGGATTTTGGGTGGAGTAAAAGGGATTTTTGGTGGAGTAAAAGGGATTTTTGGTGGAGTAAAGGGATTTTTGGTGGAGTAAAGAGATTTTTGGTGGAGTAAAAGAGATTTTTGGTGGTATTTGGGTTGGTGGTTTGTTTTTTGTTGGTTTGGTTTTGGGTTTTTTTTTGTCAAGTCATCAATAATCTTTTTTCAATGTAAACTTAAATTTTTGGAGTGCTACTTTTGGTATGGATAAGTGAATGATAATAATAAACAGAAAAAGTTTGAAGAATGT
Organism: Indicator indicator; assembly: GCF_027791375.1. Taxonomy (NCBI): domain Eukaryota; kingdom Metazoa; phylum Chordata; class Aves; order Piciformes; family Indicatoridae; genus Indicator; species Indicator indicator. The sequence goes on along the minus strand of NC_072011.1, from coordinate 3,747,614 downwards.
ATAAATATGAAACAAGGCATTGCTGGGAGCAAGCAGTAAAACCTGGCCTGCTGCTTGTCTGTGACTTACAGCTGTGGTGCTGGCTGATGCTGGAAATGGTAAAATGGTGTTGTGGTGGGGAGGCAACAAGGATGTGTAATCCCATTTAGAAGTGCTATGTGTGCTGACTACAAGGCAGTCACTTTACTGGGAGAGAGAATTCAGCTTAAAAGGACTAAATACAAGAAACAACAAACAAACAAAACCAACAACAACAAAATTGGTTGGATATAGCCTGTTGAATTCAGAAATAATCCTGGAGTTGATTCAGATGGAAGGTAGTTCATCCATAATCTCCACCACTGGGGAAAATACAGCTCCTGCTTGATTCCTCATTGAAACTCTTTGTTCAGACACTTGCAGGCCAGGTATTGCTAACTAGCCTGGCCACCATTGCAATGGGAATGTCAAAAATCAGCTGCTGAAACTCTGTTCCCAAAATTCTTCTCAACTCTTTTCAACCCAGTTGGCAAAGTGAGCCTGCAGTCAAAACTGCTAATGTAAGTAGAAGCCTTTCAGACAGCTTTTTGTCTTCCTTGATACATTAATGGACTTCTTGCTTCTCCTTTTGTGAAGAAAACAAGCAGAGCTGTTCTCCTTCTGAATAAAGTGATTACTAAGGAGGTGTTTTGTGCTGCTCAGCATGCAATGAGTTTAAGTCAGGGGTGGAATTAGAAACTACATCCTGTATGTCCATCACTGTATTGTTGCTGTCCAAATGCATTCCTCCCAGCTCTGGTCAAAAAAAATAATCATCTTTAGTGCAAAAACTCACATCTGGCAAGTGTAACACCATTGTTGCAGGGGAAGGAAAACAAAAAGGACATGGAGCTGTAGGTGTCAAATGTGTGACATTTATTAGTTTCTGTATCTTGGTTATGCATTTGTCCATTTATGATATGCAAGCAGTGTCTCAGGATTGTCTCTTGTGTCTATACAAAACGAAACCAAACCTGTCTTAAACCCAACAGACAGGTTCTAGGGTGAAAAAAACCCCAATTAGCTGGATGTAGGCTGTTGAATTCGGAAATAATTCTGGAGTTGATTCAGCTGGAAGGTAGTTTGTCCATAATCTCCACTGCTCTGAAGTTTAAGGCCAGGCTGGATGAGGCTCTGGCCAGCCTGATCTAGTGTGAGGTGTCCCTGCCCATGGCAGGAGGGTTGGAACTGGATGATTCTTGTGGTCCCTTCCAACCCTGACTGATTCTATGATTCTTATGGCAGAATATAGGATTGGGAATGTCTCTGCTGAACTGTAATGCATGTGATCATTTATGTTTCCTATCTGCTGTGTCCTGTGTTTCCTCCAGCCTTTGCATGGTTGCTTTTTTGCATAACTCTATGTATTTATGTAGTGTGGTGTGGTGGGTTGAAAATTCTGTCCCTCCAACATTAAATTTGCCAGCCCAGCCCAGTTGGAAGCAAATGAAGCTGTGTTTACATGCAAAGCTACAACCTACAATGAAATTTAAAGAATCTGTGCAAAAAAGACAACATTGCCAATATTTACAGGGATTTACTATTGATAAACAGCACAAGAACACCCCCTGGACAGAAAACAGAGGAGCTAATAGCTTCTCCACTCCCTGTCCCATCCCCCCCACCCTCCCCACCCCCCACCCCCCCTTTAACCTCCTTGGACAAAAAGGGACAAGAGAAAAGAGCAGAGAGTTATTCTGTTAGACTTAGCCAAAACAATGCAGTCAAGGTCAAGCAGAAACCAGCAGAAGCACAAAATTAGTATCTCCCACATCAAAAAAGCCAAAAGAGAGAAAGATTGTTTACCAAACTAATTCTTCTGGCCATGAGGATGCTTAGGGGATTTGAGCATCTCCCCTATGAAGAGAGCCTGAGAGCCCTGGGGCTGTTTAGTGTGGAGAAGAGAAGGCTGAGAGGGATCTGATCAATGTCTCTCAATAGCTGAGGGGTGGGTGTCAAGTGGAGGGGGCCAGGCTCTGCTGGGTGCTGCACAGTGATAAGACAAGGAACAATGGGTTTAAAGTTGAACATAGAAGAGTTCACCTCTACATGAGGAGAAAGTTCTTTACCTTGAGGGTGACAGAGCCCTGGAAGAGGCTGCCCAGGGGGGTTGTGGAGTTTCCTTCTCTGCAGACTTTGCAACCCCACCTGGATGCATTCCTGTGCAGACTCCCCTGGGTGATCCTGCTCTGGCAGGGGGATTGGACTGGATGATCTCTGGAGGTCCCTTCCAACCTCTGATACACTGTGAGACTGTGATATCCCTCCATTGGGATTGTTTAGAACTTACCATTTTTTTCCCTTTTTGCACCCAATGGTGATCTGTTTACATTTTACCACTTTCTGTTCAAGATCTGTGGAAAATTTTAAGGGCAGAGCCTAAAACTACCACATGTAGGAACAAGGGTAGGGATAGTGATCTCCCCTTTGTATGTATAACATGGATAACTCTGTGTATTTATGTGGTGTGGCATGGGGAACAGGGAAAGAGGTCTACCCTTCCTTCCTGGGACAAGTGCCACTACCCTTAACCAAGCCAACATGCTGGCTGGCTTGGGTAACTTTGGAATGATTAAAGGAGCAAATAACTTCCAAAGCCAAGCTAGCAGGTTTACAGCACCACCTGCTCCTCCAAGGTAGTGGCTGGTGTGGACATACCTACCCAAGGAGGCTTGACTGAAGGGTAGCTTCTTTCTCCCTTTGCCATGGGATGTGGGGCAGCTAATGTAAATCTGTAGCATTCCTCACGTCCAATTGGTTGTTTGCTCTCTCTTTCAGACTGGGTGAGCAGACTCTCTTAACGTGATCTAGTGCTGAAAGAGCAGCCTGAGAAGTGTTCCACTCCAGGTTCAATTACGTCTTTGCTACACTTTGTAAAGTAAAAAGTTGCATCCTGCATGTTGGCAAACATTTAAGTGTCTGAGGGGTGGTGGAGGCTCCATCCCTGGAGGTTCTTGCAGCCAGGCTGGATGTGGCTGTGAGCAACCTGCTGTAGTGTGAGGTGTCCCTGCCCATGGCAGGGGGGTTGGAACTGGATGATCCTTGAGGTCCCTGCCAGTCCTAACAATTCCATGATCCTATGATTGCAAAAACCTCTTTGAAAGGTAGAGATCTAGTGTGAGGTGTCCCTGCCCATGACAAGGGAGTCGGAACTGGATGATCCTTGATGTCCTTTCCAACTCTAACAGTTCTATGATTCTGTGATTGCAAAAAAACTCTTCAAAAAGGTAGACAAAATCCAGATCCCTCCTTGAGGTCCCTTCCAACCCTAACAATTCTATGATTCTATGATTCTCTCCCCTCATCATGCATGGAAGCTACTTGAAGTTGATAACAGCTTGAAGCTGCTTAAAGTTGATAACAACTTGAAGCTTGTGGGCAGACTTTGAGGAGACTCCTACCCTCAGACTCCAGGGTGCTTGGTAACTGTGAAGAATGAAATGAATCAGTGCATTATGAGCATGCATGCACACATAGACAGCATCTTCTTTGGCCCTGTGGGTAAAACCAGTTTGAGAGATTGGCATTCCATGGGAAAAGGGAAATCAGTCATGGAATGGCTGGAGCACTGCTGTGTGGATTCAGCTTCTGCGATATGGCTTTCCTATATTGATGATGGATTTGATTTGTGTGACTTGAGTCCCACTATGATCTTGACTATAATGGCCTTATTAAATGTGCAATTTGTTTTTTCCCTCTCTAGACATAGTCTTGAGTGCAATACTTCTGTTTCTGAATATGCAGCCAGACTTACAGGATGCAGGGCTTGAGCTTGGACAGCTTTTCCCTTTTTATCAATATTTGAGGCCATGATGTACATGTGAAGCACTGCCAGGTTCATTAAAGTCATCACTGAGCCCAAGGCAGCTCAGAATTTTGCCATGAAAGTATTTTACTGTGAGGGTGACAGAACACTGGAAGAGGCTGCCCAGGGTGGGGGGTTGTGGAGTCTCTCTTTCTAGACATATTCAAACCCCACCTGGCTGTGTTCCTGTGTGAGCTGCTCTAGGTGCTCCTGCTCTGGCAGGGGGGTTGGACTGGATGAGCTTTGGAGGTCCCTTGCAGCCCCTAACATTCTGTGATCCTGTGAATAAATGTATAAATGTGTTTGCTATACACAGAACTGAAACTGAAGCTCTGAAACCTACTTTGCATGGTTTGGTTGGGGGGCAGAGGGGGAGGGCTTTGGGGTTTTTAGTTTGGTTGGAGAGGGTTGGTTTTGAGGGGGAGGTCGTTTGGGTTTGGGGCTTGGTTTTTGGTTGGTTTGGGGTTTTTTGTATGGTTAGGTTTGGGGTTTGGTATTTGTATGGTTTTGGGGGTTGTTTTTTGGTTGGTTTTGGGGATTGGTTTGGGGTTTGGTTTTTGTCTGATTTTGGGTTTGGTTTTTGTTTGTGGGGTTGGTTTTGTTTTGTTTTGTTTTGGGGTTTATTTTTGTTTTGGGGTTTGTTTTGTTTTGTTTTGGGGTGTTTTTTGGTTGGTTTTGGGGTTTGGTTTTGGGTTTGGTTTTTTGTCTGGTTTTGGGTTTGGTTTCTGCGGGGTTGGTTTTGTTTTGTTTTGGGGTTGGTTTTTGTTTGGTTTTGGGTTGGTTTTGGTTGGTTTTGGGGTAGGTTTTGTGGTTGCTATTTGGTTGGGTTTGTGATTGGCTTTTTTGGTTTTGGGGTTGTTTTTGTTTGGTTTTTGGTTGTTTTTGGCTGGCTTTGGGTTTGGTTTTTGGTTGGTTTTGGGGTTGCCTTGTTTGGTTTTGGGGTTGTTTTTGTTTGGTTTTGGGGTTGGTTTTGTTTTGGGGGTTTTTTGGTTGGTTTGGGGGGTGGTTTTGTTTGTTTTGGAGGCCTGTTTTTTTCCGGTTTTGGGGTCATTTTTTGTTTGGGTATGGGGTTGTTTTGTTTTGGTTTTTTTTTTTTGTTTGGGTTTGTTTTTTGTTTGGTTTTGGGGTTGTTTTTTGGTTTGTTTTTTTTTATTTTGGGATTGGTTTTGTTTTGGGGTTATTTTTTCTTCAGTTTTGGGTTTTTATTTTGGTGTTGTTTTTTGTTTGGTTTGGAGTTTGGTTTTGTTTTGGTTTGGGGTTTTTTGTCTGGTTTGGGGTTTGTTTTTTGTTTGTTTTTGGGGTGTTTTTTGTTTTGGGGTTGTTTTTTCTTTGGTTTTGGGGTTGTTTTGGTTTGGGGGTTTGGTTTTTGGGTTTGGGGTTCTTTTTCTTTGGTTTGAAGCTTGTTTTTTGTTTGGTTTTGGATGGTTTGTTATTGGCTTTGGGGTTTGGTTTTGATTGGGTTTGGGTGGTTTTTTAGTCTGGGTTTGGGTATTTTTTTTGGTTTGGGGGGGGTTTGGGTTTTGGTGGGGTTTAGAGTTGGGTTTGGGGTGGGGTTTTGGGTTGGGTTTGGGGTGGGGTTTTGTTTGGTTTGGTTTTTTTCCTAGATACTTCCAATTTACTTAAAAGTGGAATTCAAAGCATTTGGAATTTTACTCTTTTTTTTTGCCAATGAAGGATTTTATTAAGGTTATTCTTCTTATTGTTTTTTGCTAACAGCCCTTGAAGCCCTTGCACCAGAGTCATTATCATATCATTATTTGATGCTATCTAATTAACACCATTTCATTTAGCCTGATCTTGAGCAGTGACAGTTGCTGGGTTCTCATAGCACCTTGTCAGTGAGAAAGAACTACAAATCCCCTGTACCTGTGTGTATTGATACTTGTGTCTACCCATACATGGTGCATGTGCCTGTGTCTATTGGTTCTTAGCAGGTTCTTTCAATATGTGAGGTCTGTTTCTTTAATGTGAAGTGGCAGGAGCTGATAGATCAGTTCCTGCAGCTCAAGAGGTTGTCATTGATCCATAGATCCAATAGCAGTTGTGCAGACAGAGAAAGTATTGTCAGTCATAGGATGGCAGGCAAGGCAGAGCTTTTTCTGTCCTCTACTCTGCCCTGGTGAGGTTGCATCTGGAGTATTGTGTCCAGTTCTGGACCCCTCACTTCAAGAAGGACCTCAGGGAACTCCTTGAAAGAGTCCAGCACAGAGCCACAAAGATGCTGAAGGCAGTGGAAGATCTTCCTTATGAGGAGAGCCTGAGGGAGCTGAGGGCTCTGGAGCTTGGAGAGGAGGAGCCTGAGAGGTGAGCTCCTTGCTGGTGCTAAAGATGTGCAGGGGGAGTGCCCAGAGGCTGGAGCCAGGCTCTGCTGGGTGATGCCCAATGCCAGCACAAGGGGCAGTGGTGGAAGCTGAGCCATAGGAAGTTCCATGGAAACAGGAGGAAGAATTATTTCCCTGTGAGGGTGACAGAAGACTGGAAGAGGCTGCCCGGGGTGGGTTGTGGAGTCTCCCTCTCTGGAGATATTCAAACCCCACCTGGCTGTGTTCCTGTGTGCTCTGCTCTAGGTGCTCCTGCTCTGGCAGAGGGGTTGGACTGGATGAGCTTTGGAGGTCCCTTCCAGCCCCTAACACTCTGTGATTCTCCCAGCATAATAAATATTTTGAGGCCATCAGTCAGAGATTCTGATGGGAGGAACCTCAACTCAGAGGAGCTGAGGAACTGCAATGTTTTGTTGGAGTGCTCATTTTAGGAAGTGGTAGGAGTAACTTGCTCCAGGTAAATCCTTTCAGTCACTGCAATCAAATTCTCTGTTGAACAAAAACATTTGTACAGAGCAACATTTGTTTACTGGCACTTCCAAAGCATGGCCTGTTTGATTATATGACCACTAACTACTTTCAGCTCCAGATCAGAAGGAAAAGATGAAGGCAAAATAAAAATGCTGCACATTTTTCAGGTTAATCTTAGGTCAGGTTTCTTTGGAGTAAGCATTTGACTCCCTTGTGCTGGGGAGGCAGGAAAGAAAGGAGTAAATAACTATTGTGCTGGAAGGTCTCACTCCTAAAACAGCTTAGGGGCACACTTGCTGTAGTTCCACCTGCAACCTATGAGGAGAAACTTCTTTGCTGTGAGGGTGCTGGAGCCCTGGAGCAGGCTGCCTAGAGAGGTTGTGGAGTCTCCTTCCCTGGAGAGATTCCAGCCCCCCCTGGACATTGCCATCCTGGGCAAGCTGCTGTGGGTGCCCTGCTTTAGTCTTTTCCAACCTGAATGATTCTGGGATTCTGTGAATAACAACTCCACTCAGTCAAATACTACTGGCAGTGGTTTAGCTTCAGGGTATTTAGCACCCTAACAGGGAAAAGAAGACCAAAGAAGGAAGCCAACAGTTCACCTGGAGTGGCTACCATGCTGTGTGCAACTGCAGGAGGTGTAATGTGTGTTTTCCAATGGCTACAGGCAAGGGTGAGAGAGGACTGAGCAAGTTTTGAGCAGGCACCCTCCCTGCAGTGTGGGATCATGCCTTAACATAAGCATTATCCCTCCTGGCAGCACTATAAAGTGAGGAGGTTATTCATAGGACAATAAAAAGCAGGGTAGGTGATTTGTATTAGTGCTGCCTCTTTGTTAATATCTATTTCCAATAAAAAAGAAAAAGAGGGGGGAGGGGAGGGGGGGAAGAAGACATTTACAGAGTGGTTGGAATACTTGCTAAACAACCAGAAGCAAGACTTGCAAGAACTTGGGTAAGGATTACTCCCTCCTTTGATCCTGTGGCTGTGGCAGGCTAACACAAGGCTGCTGCTGTGTCTGCAAGCTCTGTACAGTACAGCTTGTGCCAAGTGGATGCAAATGAGGTCCCTGGGCACTGCTGCCTCCCTGGGCACAGTGGTGTGGACAAATACCTAGAACTGGCAGAGATTTTGCTCTCCTGCACATTCCCAGAGCAGTCTGAATCTTCTCTGAATGGTCCAGGCCAGAAGGGACCTCCAAAGCTCATCCAGTCCAACCTCCCTGCAGTCAGCAGGGACATCCCCAACTAGATCAGGTTGCCCAGGGCCTCATTCAGCCTTACCTTGAATATCTCCAGGGATGGGACCTCAACCACCTCCCTGGGCAACCTCTTCCAGTGTTCCACCACCCCCATAGTGAAGAACTTCTTCCTGACATCCAATCTAAATCTGCTCTTCTCTAGTTTGAAGCCATTGTCCCTCATCCTGTCCCTGCAGGCCTTTACAAACAGTCTCACTCCATCCTTCCTGTAGCCCCCTTCAGGTCCTGGCAGGCTGCTCTTAGGTCTCCCCAGAGCCTCCTCTTCTCCAGGCTGAACACCCCCAGCTCCCTCAGCCTGTCCTCATAGCAGAGCTGCTCCAACCCCCTGAGCATTTTCATGGCCCTCCTCTGGACCTGTTCCATCAGCTCCATGTCCTTCCTGTACTGAGGGCTCCAGCTCTGCACCCAGTACCCCTACAATGAATATCCTGCAACGTGCGACTTGTGCTGCCACAACCTTTGCAGTTCCTGATCTGGGATGAGAGAGCAAATTAAGTTTGCTCAGGGTTAAATAGGAATTTTGCTGAACACAGAAAGCAAATGCATAATCTCAGTTATCTTATGCATTAATTAAAAAAATAAAAAAGGGGGGGGGAAGTCCTTTTAATTTGGGAGGCAATTAGCTTACATCACAGAAGTGTTCTAGATAAGCCTTTCCCAACAAACAGCTGCAAAGCAGTCGTATGGAAATAGCCATCCTGGCTTAAAACACAGCTGAAAGTCTGCTTGAACAGCTTCTAACACAGCAGCAGTTGTCTTACCCATGAGATCAGGGTTTGCTTTTTGATTCCTGTGTGTACACACAGCCAGACACCCTTGTGACTGAAATGAGGAGAAGTGCTTTTCACTTCTCTGTCTTATATTGAGCCTGTACCTGGCCTGCAGCTGGACAGGAGCAGGCAGTGTGAGCTTGCAGCACAGAAGGCAAATCACAGCCTGGGCTGCATCCAAAGCAGCATTGCCTGCAGAATCAGAGAGGTGATTCTGACACTTTGCTCTGCTCTGCTGAGACCTCACCTGGAGTACTGTGTGCAGCTCTGGAGCCCTCAATACAGGAAGGACGTGGAAGTGATGGGGCAGGTCCAGAGGAGGGCCATGAAAATGCTCAAGGGGTTGGAGCAGCTCTGCTACAAGGACAGGCTGAGGGAGCTGGGGGTGTTCAGCCTGGAGAAGAGGAGGCTCCAGGGAGACCTAAGAGCAGCCTGCCAGGACCTGAAGGGGGCTACAGGGAGGATGGAGAGAGACTGTTTGCAAAGTGACAGGGCGAGAGACAATGGCTTCAAACTAGAACAGAGCAGATTTAGATTGGATGTTAAGAACAAGTTCTTTACTACTGAGGGTGGTGGAACACTGGAAGAGGTTGCCCAGGGAGGTGGTTGAGGCTCCTTCCCTGGAGATATTCAAGGTGAGGCTGGACAGGGCTGTGGGCAGCCTGATCTAGTTGGGGATGTCCCTGCTGAGTGCAGGGAGGTTGGACTGGATGAGCTTTGGAGGTGCCTTCCAGCCTGGACCTCTAAGATCCTGTACAAGCTATTTTCTTTATTTCTGACGTTAAAATGAGACTACTCTGCAGTAAGTTGTAAAACCCCTTACATCTTCCTGGTGTAACTCCTGAGCAGTCCCAAATACATCAGTTCAGGTGCTTGTAAGTGTGAGAGCCTTTGTCAGCCACAGAGGGGACAGCTCTTTGTTGACTTTGCCTACCTTTACAGAATAACAGAATTAACCAGGCTGGAAAAGACCTTAGAGATCATCCAGTCCAACCTATCACCCAACACCATCTAATCAACTAAACCATGGCACTAAGTGCCTCATCCAGGCTCTTTTTAAAAACACTTCCAGGGATGGTGACTCCACCACCTCCCTGGGCAGCACATTCCAATGGCCAATCTCTCTTCCTGGGAAGAATTTCTTCCTACTGTCCAGCCTAAACCTTCCCTGGAGCAGCTTGAGACTGTGACCTCTTGTTCTGGTGCTGCTTGCCTGGGAGAAGAGACCAACCCCCACCTGGCTACAACCTCCCTTCAGGTTGTGGAGAGCAATGAGGTCTCCCCTGAGCCTCCTCTTCTCCAGGCTAAACACCCCCAGCTCCCTCAGCCTCTCCTCACAGGGCTGTGCTCCAGACCCCTCCCCAGCCTTCTTGCCCTTCTCTGGACACCTTCCAGCATCTCAACATTTTTCTTGAACTGAGGAGCCCAGAACTGGACACAGGACTCCAGGTGAGACGCTGGAACAGGTTGCCCATTCTGTGATTCTGTGATGAGGATGGTGAGACCCAGGAACAGGTTGCCCAGGGAGGTGGTTGGGGTCCCATGCCTGGAGATATTCAAGGTGAGGCTCAGCAGAGCTCTGGGCAACCTGTTGAGGATGTTGTTGAGGATGTCCCTGCTGAGTGCAGAGGAGGTTGGACTGGATGACCTTCAGAGGTCCCTACCAGACCATTCTATGACTGTAGGATAATGATAAAATAAAAAAGACATCTTACCCTCACCCCTCCTGTCTTCCCTTGCTAAACTTTACTCCCAATTTTCTCTGCCTTCTCCCCCTAAATAGCAGAGGGGGATGGCAAGGAGCATTTCCATCAATTCATCAGATGTTGCCTCTGCTGCTTTCCAGAGCAAGCCGAAGCAAGGCCAGGCTGGATGTGGCTGTGAGCAACCTGCTGTAGTGTGAGGTGTCCCTGCCCATGGCAGGGGGGTTGGACCTGGATGATCCTTGAGGTCCCTTCCAACCCTGACAATTCTATGATCCATGCAGGGGCTCCTCTCATCTCCACCCCCTCTGTTTTTCCCAGTTCCCAGCCTAACCCTCTGCTCATGCCCATCGCTCCTGGAAAGGATTGACCAACTTAACTCCCACTGCAGAAGTGCTGGGTAAGGCAGGGAAAGGTGCCAAAAAACCCTCAGCAAGCAACAAGGAAACATGAGCAGGTTGGGTCTTGGTGTCCCTTGGGCTGTTGCTGCCAAGCACTTGGCTGTGCAAGGCAGACCTGGCCCTCGCCCGCTGCCAGCCCTGCGTTATCTCCTCTGCCATCCTTCCCAGCAGCTCCTTCTGCTCGGCCCTCCTGGTGACTCAGGCTATTAAATGGGCGTCGTGTTCTGTGACAAACCTGAGCTGATTAATTACATGCTGTCAGGGAAAAAAAAACAAACATCCAGGCCAGCTGTAAGGGAGGGGGGTAGGGGGTGGGGGTGATGCAATGGAGGTGTGAAGAGAAAAGTTGTCACTCCTGGAAAGGGAGAGAGAAGGATGAAGAGCTCACTGTAAGCAGAAGAGCTGCTTTGCCAGGTAGGTCACAGAATCACAGAGTGTGAGGGGCTGGAAGGGACCTCCAAAGCTCATCCAGTCCAACCCCTCTGCCAGAGCAGCATCACCTACAGCAGGTCACACAGGAACACAGCCAGGTGGGGTTTGAATACCTCCAGAGAGGGAGACTCCACAACCCCCTGGGCAGCCTCTTCCAGTCTTCTGTCACCCTCACAGGGAAAAAAATTCCCTTTTGTTTCCATGGATCTTCCTATGCCTTAACTTCCACCACTGCCCCTTGTGCTGGCATTGGGCATCACCCAGCAGAGCCTGGCTCCAGCCTCTGGGCACTCACCCTGTGCATCTTTAGCAACATGAATGAGGTCACCTCTCAGGCTCCTCTTCTCCAAGCTAAAGAGCCTCAGCTCCCTCAGTCTGTCCTCATAAGGAAGATGTTCCACTCCCTTCATAATTTTTGTGGCTCTGTGCTGGACTCTTTCATGAGTTTCCAAATCAGTAACTGGAGGCACTGGGGAAGTGTGGCAACAGGGAAGTGCTGCCCACCCACCACACCAGTGCTCTACAACTGGTGTTACAGGGCTGGAGAGATGTGCAGCTTCTTAGAACAGAATCATGCAATCACAGTACATTAGAGGTTGGAAGGGACCTCCAGAGATTGTTGAGTCCAACCCCCCTGCCAAAGCAGCATCACCCAGGGGAGTCTGCACAGGCTCTGGCCAGCCTGCTCTAGTGTGAGGTGTCCCTCACACCATGGCAGGGGGGTTGAAAGTAGATGATCCTTGTGGTCCCTTCCAACCCTGGCTGATTCCATGAATGCATCCAGGTGGGTTTGGAAAGTCTCCAGAGAAGGAGACTCCACAGCCTCTCTGGGCAGCCTCTTTCAGTGCTCTCTCACCCTCAAGGTAAAGAAATTTCTCCTCATGTTGAACTGAAATCTTCTCTGTTCAATCTTGAATCTGTTGTTCCTTGTCTTATCACTGTGCACCACCCAGCAGAGCCTGGCCCCCTCCACTTGACACCCACCCCTCAGCTATTGAGAGACATTGTTCAGATCCCCTCTCAGCCTTCTCTTCTCCACACTAAACAGCCCCAGGGCTCTCAGGCTCTCTTCACAGGGGAGATGCTCAAGTCCCCTAAGCATCCTCCTGGCTCTCCTTTGGACTCTCTCCAGCAGGTCTCTGTCTCTCTTGAACTGGGGAGCCCCAAACTGGACACATTGTTTTGGTTGGAAAAGACTTCAAAGATTGTCAAGTCCAACCATCAATCTAAAACCACTGTGGTTGGTAAACTATGTCCCAAGGTATCCTGGCCACAGGTTTCTTGAACACCTCCAGGGATGGTGACTCCACCACCTCCCTGGGCAAACTATTCCCATGTCTGAGCAGGTGTTCTTAAAAATGAGTCAGAGCCTTCCATGCTCATTAAGAAAACAAAGCTGGTAGTGCTTTTTTGGAAAGATATTGAAGGGTCTTTGAAATGGTGAGCAGCTGGGCTTGGGCAGAAGGGTACAGCATGAAGAAGAGGAGGGAAGGCATGGAAACAAGAAGAAGAGGAGGGAAGGTATGGAAGCATGAAGAAGAGGAGGGAAGGTATGGAAGCATGAAGAGGAGGAGAGAAGGCATGGAAGCATGAAGAGGAAGAGAGCAGAAGAGAGGAAGGTATGGAAGCGTGAAGAAGAGGAGGGAAGGCATGGAAACATGAGGAGGAAGAGGGAAGGCATGGCAACATGAAGAGGAAGAGGGAAGGTATGGAAGCATGAAGAGGAAGAGGGAAGGCATGGTAACATGAAGAAGAGGAGGGAAGGTATGGAAGCATGAAGAGGAGGAGAGAAGGCATGGAAGCATGAAGAGGAAGAGGGAAGGCATCGAAGCATGAAGAAGAGGAGGGAAGGTATGGAAGCGTGAAGAAGAGGAGGGAAGGCATGGAAACATGAGGAGGAAGAGGGAAGGCATGGAACATGAAGAGGAAGAGGGAAGGTATGGAAGCATGAAGAGGAAGAGGGAAGGCATGGTAACATGAAGAAGAGGAGGGAAGGTATGGAAGCATGAAGAGGAAGAGGGAAGGCATGGTAACATGAAGAAGAGGAGGGAAGGTATGGAAGCATGAAGAGGAAGAGGGAAGGCATGGTAACATGAAGAAGAGGAGGGAAGGTATGGAAGCATGAAGAAGAGGACGGAAGGTGTGGAAGCATGAAGAGGAGGAGGGAAGGTGTGGAAGCATGAAGAGGAGGAGGGAAGGTGTGGAAGCATGAAGAGGAGGAGGGAAGGTGTGGAAGCATGAAGAAGAGGACGGAAGGTGTGGAAGCATGAAGAGGAGGAGGGAAGGCATGGAAGCGTGAAGAAGAGGATGGAAGGTATGGCAGCATGAAGAGGAGGAGGGAAGGCATGGAAGCATGAAGAAGAGGAGGGAAGGTATGGCAGCATGGTGCTTCCTCCCTCCACCCAGTAGTAAAGCAATAGGAGGAGATGCCCAAATGTCCTGGCTTTCTGTCTGGGTCAGCATCCTAACTCTGCAGCCTAATCAGAAAAGGGCAAGGCAGCCCTTGCTCTGGAGAGTTCCCAGCAGCTTGGTGTCTCACCTCTTGCCTGTGGGGAAGGAGGACACGGTTCCAAGTCCTTGCAGAAGCAGCTGTGAGGAAAAGCAGGCATGAGCAAGGTGAGGAAGGCAGGGAAGGAGGGTGACTTCCCACTGCCAGCCCTGGCTGTCAGGGAGCAGGCTGGGAACACCTCTCTTGCAAAAGAAATCATTTTGAAAACGTCAAGTCCATAACAAAGAGTAAATGGTGTGGTTTAAGAAGCCAGGAACGTGGATAGCTGAGTGCATGAGTCACAGGAGAGGCCTTTTGCAAAGGGGAAGGCAGCAGGGATCACACTGAAATGGCCATGGGTGAGAGCTCACAACCTTGGAAGCACTGGCTGAGCCAATTTATTTTTTGCTCTATGTTGGTCTCTTCTCCTTGAAATCAGGCAGAAACAAATAATCATAGAATTGTCAGGGTTGGAAAGGACCTCAAGGATCATGCAGTTCCAACCCCCCTGCCATGGCCAGGGACACCTCACACTACAGCAGGTTGCTCACAGCCACATCCAGCCTGGCCTTGCTTCGGCTTGCTCTGGAAAGCAGCAGAGGCAACATCTGATGAATTGATGGAAATGCTCCTTGCCATCCCCCTCTGCTATCTAGGGAGAGAAGGCAGAGAAAATTGGGGGTAAAGTTTAGCAAGGGAAGACAGGAGGGGTGAGGGTAAGATGTCTTTTTTATTTTATCATTATCCTACAGTCATAGAATGGTCTGGTAGGGACCTCTGAAGGTCATCCAGTCCAACCTCCTCTGCACTCAGCAGGGACATCCTCAACAACATCCTCAACAGGTTGCCCAGAGCCCTGCTGAGCCTCACCTTGAATATCTCCAGGCATGGGACCCCAACCACCTCCCTGGGCAACCTGTTCCAGCGTCTCACCACCCTCATGGGGAGGAATTTCTTCCTAACATCCAATCTGATTCTACCCATGTCTGACTGAAGCTGAGCCTGGGAAAAGGCAGGGGAGACAGGGACCATTTTAATGCTTGCCTTTATTTCTCAGTATCTGGATCTATTTTAATTAGCAACAAATTATTTTCCTTCCAGTTGAGTCTAGTTTGCTTGTGATGGTGACTGGCAGGTGAGGTTCTTGTCCATACCTTGACTCAAGAGCTTTCTCACACCATTTTCTGAAGAGGAAGAGTGAGTGAGGGGAATTGGGGGGGAGGGGAGGGGTGTCTGGCTGTTTGTGAGAGCTGACCTGCCCCAGAAAGTTCACGGGAAACAATAAGCAAATGTATTACCTAATTAAAACAAAACAAAGAGTTTATTAATAAAGCTTATAAGTAAGGGGTAAGGAAGCTACTCAAAGGGGTGTACACTTGCAGCCCAGAAAGCCAACCAGAGCCTGGGCTGCAGCAGGAGAAGCACAACCAGCAGGTTGAGGGAGGTGATTCTCCCCCTCTACACTGCTCTGGCGAGACCCCACCTGGAGCACTGTGTCCAGTTCTGGAGCCTCTATTACAAGAAGGATCTGGAGGTGCTGGAACATGTCCAGAGAAGGGCCATGAGGATGAGCAGAGGGCTGGAGCTCCTCTCCTATGGAGACAGACTGAGAGAGTTGGGGCTGTTCAGTCTAGAGAAGAGAAGGCTCCCAGGAGACCTTCTTGTGGCCTTCCAGTATCTGAAGAGGGCTACAAGAAAGCTGGGGAGGGACTTTTGAGGGTGTCAGGTAGTAACAGGACTAGGGGGAATGGAAGAAAACTGGAAGTGGGTAGATTCAGACTGGATGTGAGGAAGAAGTTGTTCACCATGAGGGTGGTGAGATACTGGCACAGGTTGCCCAGGGAGGTGGTGGAAGCCTCATCCCTGGAGGTTTTTAAGGCCAGGCTGGATGAGGCTCTGGCCAGCCTGATCTAGTGTGAGGTGTCCCTGCCCATGGCAGGGGGTTGGAACTGGGTGATCCTTGTGGTCCCTTCCATCCCTAACAATTCTATGACTCTATGATGCCTCATTGCTCCACCCAGGAGCTCCCTGTCATGATTTCCAGCCTGTCCTTGGATGCCCTAGGTTGGAAGCTGAGGCTATTCCAAAACCTGAAGGCTATTGGCAGATTGATTTTTTGTCCTTGCAGGTTTGTTTGGTTTTTTGGTTTTTTTTTTTTTGCTCTTGCACACATCTACTAGCTTAAAAAAACCCAGACTTCTCTCTGAAGTATTGATTCTTAATCTTGTTTGCCTTTCATGTTTGATTTAACTAAAGGGAAGGAGCTCTTGTAAGAGTTTGCAACTGTTAGCATCTGCTGTGCTTACCGTAATCCATCCCTTGTGTATCTTAACGATAAACTGAAAGCTTTCCGGAGAGCTGCCGGCGAATGCTCCGGAGAGCAGTAAAGAGCTGAGCTAAGTGTTCAACAAAGATCCACTAGAGGGTACTCCATGACCTTGCAGTGCAGGCAGAGCTGTGCCACCCGGGGAGGAGAGAGACTACAAAATGTCACTGGCGTTAAGGATAGCACAGCACAATCCGGGACCAGAAAGTACAGAAAGGAGGATTTTTGGGGGGAGAAAACCGACCAAATGTTGGACTAGCATAAATTCAGCAGGAACATCTCTGTACCACAGCTTCAGTGATTGCAAACTGCCAGGTGGAAATCTCCTCAAGGCACTGCCCATTGCAGCTGCTTGTATGGGAGTCACACAGATCCTTCTCGTCAAAGTCAGTGGAGTCTCTTCATGTCAGTCTGGAGAAGAGAAGACTGAGAGGAGATTTAATCAATGTTTATAAATATCTGAGGGCTGGGGGTCAAGAAGGAGGGGACAGAATCTGCTCACTTGCACCTTGGGATAGGACAAGGGACAATGGATAGAAACTGCAGCACAGGAGGTTCCACCTCAACATGAGGAGGAACTTCTCCACTGAGAGGGTGACAGAGCACTGGAACAGGCTGCCCAGAGAGGTTGTGGAGTCTCCTTCTCTGGAGACTTTCCAGCCCCATCTGGATGTGTTCCTGTGTGACCTGTGCTGGATTCTATGGTCCTGCTCTGGCAGGGGGGTTGGACTCAAAGATCTCTGGAGGTCCTTTCCAACTCCTAACATCCTGTGAGCCTGTGAGTGATGGGAGATTGGATAGTGCCTTCAGCTACCTGGTCTAGTGGAAGGTATCCCTCCCCATGGCAGGGGAGTTGGGACTAGAGTATCCTTAAGGTCAGTTCCAACTTAAACCATTCTATGAACCTCTGATTCCATGAGATGGAGGTTTGATGGACCTTTCCTGGAGAGCTGAGGGGACAGTGTGAGCCCAGAGCCAACTTCCTCCCCCCCCCCCCCATGACAGCACCCCACTGGGGTTTCTTTCTTTTTCCCTACTTTTGTTGTCTGACAAGCAAGGAGAGAAGCTTTGGGGCGATCTCTGTGCCAACTGATTTGACACAGCTGAGGTTTACTGTCAAAATGTTCTTTTTTGTTTTTCTTTTTACACTGCTGGCCATTGAAAGGGTTGATCTGAGATACTGGGCTACAAAAGACCATCTCATACAGCAGGAGTGACTGCTGTTCCACAACGATCTGTTTTTATTGTGCTGCTCACTCTTGATCGTTTTAAATGGGCAGCTGATGACTCTCCCTTGTAGGCAGGCTAGAAAGTGAGAGGATTTTACTCTGCAGGTAAGGGACAAACATCCACAGAGGCTTTATAAACCCAGCAAATCCCCTGGTCACAAACGGCCAGGGAGGTGGTGGAAGCCTCATCCCTGGAGGTTTCTGCAGCCAGGCTGGATGTGGCTGTGAGCAACCTGCTGTGGTGTGAGGTGTCCCTGCCCATGGCAGGGGGTTGGAACTGGATGATCCTTGAGGTCCCCTCCAACCCTGATAATTCTGTGATTCTATGATTCTATTATTATTATTATTATTATTATTATTATTATCTTCATTTTCATTTTTATTTTCATTTTCATTATTATTATTACAATTATTATTATCCCCTGGTCTATTATTATTATTATTATTATTATTATTATTATTATTATTATTATCCCCTGGTCACACATTTCTGATTGTATTATTATTATTGTTGTTGTTTTTGCTGTTGCAGTTGTTATTGTTATTATAGGATCATAAAACTGTTAGGGTTGGAAGGGACCTCAAGGATCATCCAGTTCCTTGGGCAGGGACACCTCACACTACAGCAGGTTGCTCACAGCCACATCCAGCCTGGCTGCAAAAACCTCCACCACCTCCCTGGGCAACCTCTTCCAGTGTCTCCAGAGCCACATTATTATTATTATTATTGTTATTATTATTATTATTATTATTATTATTATTATTATTATTATTATTATTACTACTACTACTACTGCTACTACTCCTCAGGCTTTTATTTCCTCATTAAATGCTAGCAAAAGCATGCAAAATGCTAAGCATGCTCTCAGAAAGGCTGGTCCTGCAAGGATCTGCTATTCATCTCCTTGCCTTCTGCTTAAAAAAAAAAAAAAAAAAAAATCAATCCTAAGTATCTGATTTCAGTGTTAAAAGAGACCTTTTTTTCTCTTTTTTTACTATCCAGCAGGACATCTGAATTATTGACCTTGAACACTAATCAGTATGTTGGGATGTTCTCACCAGGTATAGAGCTGAAGCCAAAGGAAAAAAAAAAGAAAAAAAAAGAATCTAATTAACTCAGCAGGGGGCATGGTTGTGCACAAGATTTACCCAGCCATGGACCACGTTTTTGTTCTGTTCCCCAGCACAGGGCTGCCCACTAAGACTGGTTTGAAAGATCTAATGTAGTTTTCCTCAATTAACCTCTTGAGGCAATGTTGATAGCACCTCAGGTGTAGAAAAGGACTTGGGGGTGCTGATGGATGAGAAGCTGGACAGGAGCAGGCAGTGTGAGCTTGCAGCACAGAAGGCAAATCACAGCCTGGGCTGCATCCAAAGCAGCATTGCCAGCAGAGCCAGAGAGGTGATTCTGACACTTTGCTCTGCTCTGCTGAGACCTCACCTGGAGCACTGTGTGCAGGTCTGGAGCCCTCAATACAGGAAGGATATGAAGCTGATGGAGAGGGTCCAGAGGAGGGACATGAAAGTGATTGAGGGCTTGGAGCAGCTCTGCTCTGAGGACAGGCTGAGGGAGCTGAGGGAGTTCAGCATGGGGAAGAGAAGGCTGCGGGGAGCCCTAATAGCAGCCTGCCAGGACCTGAAGGGAGCTACAGGAAGGCTGGAGAGAGACTGTTTGCAAAGACCTCTGGCAACAGGACAAGGGGCAATGACCTCAAGCTAGACAAGGGCAGATTTAGATTGGATGTTAGGAACAAATTCTTTACTATGAGAGCAGTGGAACACTGGAACAGGTTGCCCAGGGAGGTAGTTGAGGCCCCATCCCTTGAGACATTCAAGGGGAGGCTGGACAGGGCTCTGAGCAACCTGATCTTGTTGAGGATTCTCCTGCTTACTGCAGAGGGGGGTTGGATTGAATGACCTTTGGAGGTCCCTTCCAACCCAGACCATCCTTGCCAGCGTTCAGGTGCCCCAGAATCCAGGAGGGAGCATGGCCAGAGAGACAGACTTGAACTGGCCAGTGGAATATTGACTATGGTACAGCATCGTGCTCAGTACATAGGTGATGGTTAGTCAGGAAGCTGAGACTCTGCTCTGTCTTCTGGGACTGCAGTTATGGAAATTTCTCCTCCAGGATTGCTAGCTGGGAATGAGCTGGGTTTCAGTGGGTGGTGAGCAACTGCACTGCATGTCACTTATTTTTGATAGATTCATGGAATGGTTTGAATTGGAAGGACCTTAAAGATCTTCTGGTTCCATCTCCCCCTGCTATGGCCAGGGACATCTTTTCTTTAGACCAGGCTGATCAATGCCTCATCCAACCTGACCTTGAGCACCTCCAGGGAGGGAGCATCCACAACCTCCCTGGGCAACCTGTTCCAGTGTTTCACCACAGGATCCCAGGATGTCAGCGGTAGGAAAGGACCAGCAGAGATCATCCAGTCCAACCCCCCTGCCAGAGCAGGACCAAACAGTTGAGCTCAGGTCACACAGGAACTCATCCAGATGGGCCTTGAAAATCTCCAGAGAAGGAGACTGCACAACCTCTCTGGGCAGCCTGTTCCAGTGCTCTGTGACCCTCTCAGTGAAGAAGTTCCTCCTGATGCTGAGGTGGAACCTCCTGTGCTGCAGCTTACATCCATTGCTCCTTGTCCTATCCCAGGGTGCAAGTGAGCAGAGCCTGTCCCTTCCCTCTTGACCCCCAGCCCTCAGATATTTAGAAACATTGATTAAATCCCCTCTCAGTCTTCTCCAGACTAACCAGCCCCAGGTCCCTCAGCCTCTCCTCATCAGGCAGTGCTCCAGTCCCTTAATCATCCTCATAGCCCTCTGCTCGACCCTCTCCAGCAGGTTCCTGTCCCTGCTAAACTGGGGAGCCCAAAACTGAACACAATACTCAAGATGAAGTCTCACCAGGGCAGAGTGGAGGTGGAGGAGAACCTCCCTGGGTCTGCTGGACACACTCTTGACACTGGACAAACTCTTGACACTCTGGACACACTCTCACTGTAAAGAATTTCTTCCTAATGCAAAGAATTTCATCCTAATCTCCAGTCTAAATCTGTCCTCCTCAAGCTTTGTTCCATTCCCTCTCATCCTATCACTACAAGCCCTTGTAACAAGTCCGTTCCTGGCTTTCTTGTAGCCCCTCTCAGGTACTGCAAGGCTGCTCCAAGGTCTCCCTGAGGCTTGCTTTTCTCCAGGCTGAGCAGACCCAACTCTTGCAGCCTGTCCCCACAGGGAGAGGTTCTCCAGGCTGAGCAGACCCAACTCTTGCAGCCTGTCCCCACAGGGAGAGGTTCTCCAGGCTGAGCAGACCCAACTCTTGCAGCCTGTCCCCACAGGGAGAGGTTCTCCAGGCTGAGCAGACCCAACTCTTGCAGCCTGTCCCCACAGGGAGAGGTTCTCCAGGCTGAGCAGACCCAACTCTTGCAGCCTGTCCCCACAGGGAGAGGTTTTTCCAGGCTGAGCAGACCCAACTCTTGCAGCCTGTCCCCACAGGGAGAGGTTCTCCAGGCTGAGCAGACCCAACTCTTGCAGCCTGTCCCCACAGGGAGAGGTTCTCCAGGCTGAGCAGACCCAACTCTTGCAGCCTGTCCCCACAGGGAGAGGTTCTCCAGGCTGAGCAGACCCAACTCTTGCAGCCTGTCCCCACAGGGAGAGGTTCTCCAGGCTGAGCAGACCCAACTCTTGCAGCCTGTCCCCACAGGGAGAGGTTCTCCAGGCTGAGCAGACCCAACTCTTGCAGCCTGTCCCCACAGGGAGAGGTTCTCCAGGCTGAGCAGACCCAACTCTTGCAGCCTGTCCCCACAGGGAGAGGTTCTCCAGGCTGAGCAGACCCAACTCTTGCAGCCTGTCCCCACAGGGAGAGGTTCTCCAGGCTGAGCAGACCCAACTCTTGCAGCCTGTCCCCACAGGGAGAGGTTCTCCAGGCTGAGCAGACCCAACTCTTGCAGCCTGTCCCCACAGGGAGAGGTTCTCCAGGCTGAGCAGACCCAACTCTTGCAGCCTGTCCCCACAGGGAGAGGTTCTCCAGCTGAGCAGACCCAACTCTTGCAGCCTGTCCCCACAGGAGAGGTTCTCCAGGCTGAGCAGACCCAACTCTTGCAGCCTGTCCCCACAGGGAGAGGTTCTCCAGGCTGAGCAGACCCAACTCTTGCAGCCTGTCCCCACAGGGAGAGGTTCTCCAGGCTGAGCAGACCCAACTCTTGCAGCCTGTCCCCACAGGGAGAGGTTCTCCATCCCTCTGCCTCTCTTGATGGCTCTCCTCTGGACCCACCCCGACAGTTCCATGTCGTTACTCTGGGGCCACCAGAACTAGACAGAGTACTGCAGGTGGAGACCACTGTAGAGGGGCAGAATCACATCCCTCATCCTTCTGGCCACATTTCTTATTAGTATCATTATTCTTATTTAATTTTTATTCTATTTCCATTTTTTATCTCGACCTGCAAGTCTCCTTCCCTTCACCCCTCCAACTCCCTACCCCATTCCCAGGGGCAAGGGATGGTGAGCAAGCAGCTGTTGATGTTTGGCTGCCACTGGGCTCCAACCACCACAACTGACAGCAGCCAATTTCCTCTGTCGTCCTGCTTTGTAAATTCCATTCTTTTTCCACTTTTTCCTGGAGTTTCCTTAGTCCAGGGAAGACAAACTGACCTTAAAAACAAATAAATAAAAATGCTGTCCTCTGCAAATTGTTGCCTCTGTGATCTGTAATCTTAAGGCCTCTAAATATGTTTTTAAGTGGTTGCAAAGTTTGCTTCCCCCCTTCCTTTAATTTCCTCCCTTCTTTTATTTCAGTTTCTGCTTTTTCTAAGAGTTTTATATTAATTTTTTACTTTTTTTTTTTTTTGGGTTCAGTTTGGTTTTTCCCCTTGAAGAAATGTCTTCTGTGTAGCTCCTGCTGCTCCTTAGCCAAAGCTGTAGCTGATGTGTGATGTGTGGGTGGATATAGATACCCCTGAAACTCACTGTGATACATTGGGAACCACTTCCCATTTTATTATGGAGTATTTAGCACAGCTCAGTGCCATTATTTGGTTTTCAATGTGTCAATATGTTTCCAGGTCAAAGTCATGGCATGCTTATCATATACAGGCAAGCAGGTTAAGAGAGGTCCTGCCAAGGCTCCTCAATTCTCACCCTGGGTCTTTTCAGGAGTGGAGAGGTGATTGTTCCCTTGGGACTCAGCTATGCTGAGGCCACACCTGGAGTGTTGTGTCCAGTTTGGGGCACCTCAATCCAAGAGAGATGTGGAGGTGCTGGAGCCAGGGCAGAGGAGGGCAAGGAAGGTGTGAAGGGCCTGGAGAATAAATCTGATGAAGAGAGACTGAAGGAGCTGGGGATGGTTAGTTTGGAAAAGAGGAGGCTGAGGGGAGACCTCATTGCTGTCTACAACTACCTGAAAGAACACTGTGGAGAGGTTGGTGCTGGTCTCTTCTCACAGGGAATTAGTGATAGAACAAGAGGGAATGGCCTCAAGCTGCCACTGGGTAGCTTTAGAGTGGACATTAGGCAACATTTTTTGATGTCAAGAGTGGTCAGGGATTGGAATGTGCTGCCCAGGGAGGTGGTGGAGTCCCCAAGCCTGGATGTGTTTCCTGGTGGTTTGGATGTGGTGCTTGGGGCTCTGGTTTAGGGATGACCCTTGTAGAGTAGGGTTGTGGGTTGGACTTGGTGCTCCTGAGGGTCTTTTCCAGCCTGAATGTTTCTGTGATTCTGTGATCTGCTGGCTGGCTGAGCCACCCTACAGCGCTGCAGGCTGCCCTGGATTGGCACATGAGCTTTCCACACAGCCCTCTCACCCAAATGGGTGGGAGGAGGAAAAGGGAAGTGAGAAGAAAAGGCCAGGAGAGGTCTGTTGAAAGGAGGTGCAAGACAGGCAGCAAGTCTCATGGACGGTCCCTTCGGTTTGGAGCCCTGTGGGTGAACCACATCCCCTTAGGTATGGCCTGGTCCCATTTTTAAGTACTGAGGCAGCCCAGGTGGCACTCCACTCATCACAGGCAGCCATTGGGCTAAATGTCTGAAGCAAAACCAAGTGAGGCTGGAGCAGGGAGGGATTTCTTGCTCTGGTGGATTACCTCGTCATGATGATGTATGGACGCCCAGCAAGGCATCTGTCTTGATTTACTCAGTGCAAGTGGGCAAGGCTCTCTCTTTGTTTTTCCAACTCCTCAGCAATGCTGGCCACTAATTAAAATGTATGGCTCTCTCAAGTGCTGTTTTAATTGGGTTACAATCCCACCTTAGAGGGCCAGCAAATCCTAAAGCTTTGAAATGCTGAGTGATGTGTGCAGGGAGGAACAGACAACTCCTGCAATCAGTTTGCTCTCCTGCAATCAGTTTGCTCTCCTGCAATCAGTTTGCTCTCCTGCACTGCTCAGCTCCTCAGAGTGCCATTGGTTTGATTCATGGATGTTGTTGTTTGGTGGTGGTGGTTTTGATTTTTTTTCCCATGAAAATCAACAAGTTTACTGTTGTTTTCCACCAGAAACTGTTTGTGCCTTGCCTGTGGGTTAAGGAGAAAGTTCCTTAGCATCTCTCCCCCATGCTAGTGGAATCATTAATCAGAGCAGCCTCCCCTGACCTGGAAGGATGGGAGCTCTGCTGGGATATGCTGCATGTGCATGGCTCAGTTGCTCCACCTGCTCATTTGTGTCTGTATTACTTTGCTGCCTGCCTTGCACCTCCTTTCAACAGACCTCTCCTGGCCTTTTCTTCTCACTTCCCTTTTCCTCCTCCCACCCATTTGGGTGAGAGGGCTGTGTGGAAAGCTCATGTGCCAATCCAGGGCAGCCTGCAGTGCTGTAGGGTGGCTCAGCCAGCCAGCAGATCACAGAATCAAGAAACATTCAGGCTGGAAAAGCCCCTCAGGAGCACCAAGTCCAACCCACAACCCTACTCTACAAGGGTCACCCCTAAACCAGAGCCCAAACACCACATCCAAACCACCTGCAAACACATCCAGGGGTTGGGGACTCCACCACCTCCCTGGGCAGCACATTCCAATGCCTGACCACTCTTGACATCAAAAAATGTTGCCTAATGTCCAGCCTAAATCTACGCAGTCACAACTTGAGGCCATTCCCTCTTGTTCTGTCACTAATTACCTGGGAAAGAGACCAGCCCCAGCCTCTCTAAAGTTCCTTTCAGGTAGTTGTAGAGAGCAATGAGGTCTGCCCTCAGCCTCCTCTTCTCCAAACTAACCATCCCCAGCTCCTTCAGTCTCTCTTCATCAGATTTATTCTCCAGGTCCTTCCCCAGCTTCCTTGCCCTCCTCTGCCCTGGCTCCAGCACCTCCACATCTCTCTTGGATTGAGGTGCCCAAAACTGGACACAATCCTCCAGGTGTGGCCTCCCCAGAGCTGAGTCCAAGGGGACAATTAAGTTTACCTCTCCCTCTTTCATCAGGATGAGCAAGTCAGCTCACAGAGGGAAGAGCTTGTCTGGTGCTTAGCAGATCTGAATTTGTCCAATATTCCTTTAAATATTTTAATCAGGTGAGTGGGAGGAAGAAGCTTGGTCTCATTAATGGGTACACTGAAAATGTTCATGGCTAAGCTCCTGAGGGAAGAACTGCAGGATGTGGGTTATTTTAAGCAGCCTTTGCCTTGTCTGTGCAGAACTGCAAATGCCTCTGATCCACAACAGTTGGCAAATAAAAATTTGAGCAACTGCAGGAAGCCAAGGCAGCCTCTTCTGTGCTGAATGACAAACCAGGCAGCATGGACAGGTCTGAGACAACAACTGCACTGGCTGATGAAAGGCCAAACAAGCCAAACCACAACTCAAATCCCACCTTTTGTCTCCCCTCAGACCCACATCAGTGTGAGAAAGAGGAAAAAATCTCAGCATGTTTAATTCATCATCAAGCATCGATAATGTATTAAACACCCAGGGAGCCTTAAGGCCTTAAAACCTCTGCTGTTTTGAACAAATTAAAGTTGTCTCTGCAAAAATGTTCATTTCCCTTTCACACCTTGCCTCTTAACTCAGCCAGGTGGCATCCCAAATCCTTTCCCAGTGCTGTGTGCCTGGGCAGGTTTGATTACAGCAGCTAGGTGCTGATGTGGGTTGTGTTGCTTGAGCCTGCACTAGATGGATTATGGAGGTTTTGAAGGTCTTTTCCAACCTGAATGTTTCTTTTCTTTTGAAGGGTCTTTTCCAACCTGAATGTTTCTGTGATTCTGTGATTTTGGACTCACTGACCCCACACCCCACTTAAATGTGGTAGATAACCACGTGCCTGTATCTTGGATCCTGTATCTTGGCTCCATTTTATCTACTGCAACAGATGTGTCCTTTGAATATCTGAGAGAAATAATTAATGAACATATTAAAGTGATGGAAAGGAAGATTGAAAGTATAATTAAGGTTCATGACAACAGGCAGAAATAACAAAATCACCTTGATACATGCAAAAATGCAACCCAGTTTGGTGGTGTAACAAACCCAGCCTCCAGAAAGAACCAAGCCCCTTTGTAACAGTGCCTGGGCTGTTGTCTTCTCTTCTCCAGATTAAACAGCCCCAGGGTTCTCAGCCTCTCTTCCTAAGGCAGTGCTCCAGTCCCTCCATCACCCTTGTAGCCCTCTGTTGGACTCTCTCCAGCAGATCCCTGTCCCTCTTGAACTGGGGAGCCCAGAACCAGATGCACTGTTCCAGGTGTGGTCTCACCAGGGCAGAGCAGAGGGAGAGGAGAACCTCCCTGGATCTGCTGGGCACACTCCTCTTAATGCACCCCAGGATCCCATTGGCCTTCCTGGCCACAAGGGCACATTGCTGACCCATGGAGAACTTGTATATATATATTATCTATCTCTATCTCTCTATCTCTATCTCCATCTCTATCTTTACCTCTATCTCTCTATCTGTATCTCTATCTCTGTATCTCTCTATCTCTATCTTTGTCTCTCTATATCTCTATCTGTATCTCTATATCTCTGTCTCCATATATCTCTTTATCTCTATCTGTCTCTCTCTCTCTCTCTCTATCTCTATCTCTATCTATCTCTATCTATCTCTATCTCTATCTCTATCTCTATCTATCTCTATCTCTATCTCTATCTCTATCTCTATCTCTATCTCTATCTCTATCTCTATCTCTATCTCTATCTCTTCTCTCTCTCTCTATCTCTATCTCTATCTCTATCTCTATCTCTATCTATCTCTTCTCTATCTCTCTATCTCTCTCTATCTCTATCTCTATCTCTATCTCTCTCTCTTCTCTATCTCTATCTCTATCTCTATCTCTATCTCTATCTCTATCTCTATCTCTATCTCTATCTCTATCTCTCTCTCTATCTCTATCTCTATCTCTTCTCTATCTCTATCTCTATCTTATCTCTATCTATATCTCTATCTCTATCTCTATCTCTATCTCTATCTCTATCTCTATCTCTTATATCTATCTCTCTCTCTATCTCTATCTCTATCTCTCTATCTCTATCTCTATCTCTATCTCTATCTCTATCTCTCTCTCTATCTCTATCTCTCTATCTCTATCTCTATCTCTATCTCTATCTCTATCTCTCTCTCTATCTCTATCTCTATCTCTATCTCTATCTCTATCTCTCTCTCTATCTCTATCTCTATCTCTATCTCTATCTCTATCTCTTCTCTATCTCTATCTCTATCTCTATCTCTATCTCTATCTTATCTATCTCTATCTCTATCTCTCTCTATCTCTATCTCTATCTCTATCTCTATCTCTATCTCTATCTCTATCTCTATCTCTATCTCTCTATCTCTATCTCTATCTTCTCTCTATCTCTATCTCTCTCTCTATCTCTATCTCTATCTCTATCTCTTCTCTATCTCTATCTCTATCTCTTCTCTATCTCTATCTCTATCTCTATCTCTATCTCTATCTCTATCTCTCTCTCTATCTCTATCTCTCTCTCTATCTCTATCTCTATCTCTTCTCTATCTCTATCTCTCTCTATCTCTATCTCTATCTCTATCTCTCTCTCTATCTCTATCTCTTCTCTATCTCTATCTCTATCTCTCTCTCTATCTCTATCTCTTCTCTTCTCTCTCTCTATCTCTATCTCTATCTCTATCTCTATCTCTATCTCTCTATCTCTTCTATCTCTATCTCTATCTCTATCTCTATCTCTATCTCTATCTCTATCTCTATCTCTATCTCTATCTCTATCTCTATCTCTCTCTCTATCTCTATCTCTATCTCTATCTCTATCTCTATCTCTATCTCTATCTCTATCTCTATCTCTCTCTATCTCTATCTCTATCTCTATCTCTCTCTCTATCTCTATCTCTATCTCTATCTCTATCTCTCTCTCTATCTCTATCTCTATCTCTATCTCTATCTCTATCTCTATCTCTATCTCTTCTCTATCTCTCTCTCTCTCTCTCTCTATCTCTGTCTCTCTCTCTCTATCTCTATCTCTCTATCTCTATCTCTATCTCTATCTCTATCTCTATCTCTATCTCTATCTCTCTCTATCTCTATCTCTATCTCTATCTCTCTATCTCTATCTCTATCTCTATCTCTATCTCTATCTCTATCTCTATCTCTATCTCTATCTCTATCTCTATCTCTATCTCTATCTCTATCTCTATCTCTATCTCTATCTATCTCTATCTCTATCTCTCTCTCTATCTCTATCTCTATCTCTATCTCTATCTCTATCTCTATCTCTATCTCTATCTCTATCTCTATCTCTATCTCTTCTCTGTCTCTTCTCTATCTCTATCTCTATCTCTATCTCTATCTCTATCTCTATCTCTATCTCTATCTCTATCTCTATCTCTATCTCTACTCTATCTCTATCTCTATCTCTATCTCTCTATCTCTATCTCTATCTCTATCTCTATCTCTATCTCTATCTCTATCTCTATCTCTCTATCTCTATCTCTATCTCTCTATTTCTCTGTCTCTATCTCTATCTCTATCTCTATCTCTATCTCTATCTCTATCTCTATCTCTATCTCTCTCTCTCTCTCTATCTCTATCTCTATCTCTATCTCTATCTCTATCTCTATCTCTGTATCTATATCAATATCATCTATCTATCTATATTTTTATATATGATCTAATTCTCCACGTTCATCTCAGCAGCTGCAAAAATCAGGTGGGTAGTGGAATTGCAAAAGGCAGGAAGTTTGATTCAGTGTTCAAGCAGCAGCAGCAGCAGCAGTTATTCAGAAAAAGAACCATCAGCCATGTTTTGTCAAGGTATTGATCATGAAATGCCTCTTGGTTGCACAGAAACTCCATCAAGGGAGACCTTTTGAAGCATCCTGGGATGGATGGAGCTGTGATTATCTCCAGTGGGAGCTAATTGAAGGGAAGGCAGGGAAAGCGAAATGAGACTCCTTGTGCTGTCCTCTGCTTCTTTGGCTCAGCCTAACAACCCAATAAATATAAATCAGCAGCTGCTCTCCTTCCTCCCCACCCAAACAAAAAGCAAACAGTTTTGGGGTTTGTTTTGTTTTGTTTGTTTGTTTGTTTGTTTGTTTTTGCCACCTAGTAGGATTCTATGATTCTGTGAAAATGCTGCGAAATAATTCTGATGTCTGCAATCTAGGAATGAGCAACGCCACCAATTACCACAGCAAGACACTTCAAATGGCATCTTTGGGGAAGTTTTTACAGTCTGAAATGATGCTCTCTAATTAGAATCTGATCTGATGCTACCCAGAGTAGAAAGAGGATTTGCTCTCCTCAGCTCTCTGTGGGGAGCTGAGCATTCCTGTGTGGACTCCCCTGGGTGATGCTGCTTTGGCAAGGGGAGTTGGACTTGATGATCTCTGGAGCTCCCTTCCAGCCTCTAATGTACTGTGATACTGTGAAAACCAAATATTAAAAGCAGTGAATTGCCTGGAGGCTGAATGTGAGAGGACAAATACAGCAAGGATGTGTTTGTGGCAAGCAGTGTTGCAGAGCAGGAAGGCAGCAGCAGAGCTCTGCTGATTTCAGGGTTGCTGTGTTCCATTCACAGCATCACAGAGCATTAGAGGTTGGAAGGGACCTCCAGAGATCATCAGGTCCAACCCCTTTGCCAAAGCAGCATCACCCAGGGCAGTCTGCACAGGAATGCATCCAGGTGGGGTTGGAAAGTCTCCAGAGAAGTAACTCCACAACCCCCCTGGGCAGCCTGTTCCAGGGCTCTCCCCTCACTGTGAAGAAGTTTCTGCTCATGTTCATGTCACATTCACAGTCTCCTTCCTGTTATCCCTCATCCATATTCTCCTCACAGAGAGGTGGTGACTCACTGTGTCTCTGATAACACCATGCCAGAGCAGAGCTGCCTTGCTATAGCACAAAGGTTTTAGTATCTCCCACACCAGAGCTGGGTCAGATTTCCAAACCCCTGGGGTGGTCATGGCATGGCCTCTGCAGTTACCAGGGTTAAGAGGGCCATGTTCATACAGTCATGCCTTGGTGTCTAACCCACAGAATCTCAGAATCAACCAGGTTGGAAGAGACCTCAGAATCATCAAGTCCAACTGATCACCCAACCGTAACTAATCAACCAGACCATGGCACTAAGTGCTTCATTCAACCTTTTCTTAAACACCTCCCCACCCCCTGCCTGGGCAGCACACTTCCATGGCCAATCTCTCTTCCTGGGAAGAATTTCTCCCTAGCATCCAGTCTAAACCTCCCCTGGCACAGCTTGAGACTGTGTCCTCTTGTTCTGTTGCTGGTTGTCTGGGAGAAGAGACCAAACCCCTCCTGGCTGTGACCTTCCTACAAGTAGTTGTAGAGAGCAATAAGGACTCCCCTGAGCTTCCTCTTCTAACTCAGTGTGATGGTTTGAAACTGTCTTTTTAATTTTTCTTCACAAAGTTCAAGCAAAGAAAGTGAAAGAGTGTAAATAAGTCACTATTGGTGTAAGAAAGCAAAATAATGATTGTTTTAAACACTTCCATTGGACAGAGAGAAATGTTTAAGAACCACTACTCAAAACAAAGTAGGCACAGTCAGAGTGGGGAGTTTGCTTCCTTGCTGGGCTGTCTGGCTGCTGCTGCTGCTGCTGCTTCTCTTCTGGCTGAAGATAACACACTGACCTTGGTGAGCTAAGTTAACAGCCTCTCTGCTTCTATCTCTCTGCTTTCTGCCAGGGGGGCCTGGGAGAGAGGCCCCTGGGGAAAGTCTCCTTTGGGGGGAAGCAAAGGGAAATTGGTTGTGCTGTTCTGTTGATTGTATATATTTGTAAATGTTGTGAGTTGTGTGTATTTGTACAGATCCATTGCATTTCATCCTAGATTGCAGTTTTGCTTGTAAATACAGCTCTCATTTGCTTTCCAGACTGAGCCAGCCTGGTTATTGTCAGTGTGGGGGGATTTCAGCTCACACTGATACACCCAGCCTGCTCAAAACCCTCCATCAACCAAAGGGACAGGGATAGATGGGACTGGAACATCAGTCTGATGAAGAAAGGCTGAGAGTCCTGAGGCTGTTTAGTCTGGAGAAGAGAAGGCTGAGTGGAGACCTTATTAATGTTTATAAATATCTGAAGGGTGGGGGTCAAGAAGTGGGTACCAGTCTCTTTTCAGTGGTGCCCAGTGACAGGACGAGGAGCAACGGATGCAAACTGGAACACAGGAATTTCCCCCTCCACATGAGGAAAAACTTTGTTGTGAGGGTGACAGAGCACTGGAACAGGCTGCCCAGAGAGGTTGTGGAGTCTCCTTCTCCAGAGATTTTCAAGACCCACCTGGATGCGTTCCTGTGTTACCTGCCCTAGGTCATCCTGCTTTGGCGAGGGGGGGTTGGACTAGATCTCCAGAGGTCCCTTCCAGCCCCTAGCACTCTCTGGTTCCATGATTCTGTGTCCCTCTGTGATTTCTCTACTATTTAACAAAGCAGCATACTTAAAAGCAGAAAGTTAGGATTTCGGCTCTACCTTATTTTGCTCTTGCACAGCTGTTTGGGGCCTTGTTCCAGATGATGGAGATGCCATCTTCTGCCACCAATAATCTAATTCACTGCTTTGATGGTTCTGATGAAGAAGATGAAGGAGATATGAGGAGAATGGAGATGTCTGAGAGAGTTGGGATTGTTCAGTCTGGAGAAGAGAAGGCTCCCAGGAGACCTTCCTGTGGCATTGCAGTATCTGAATGGGGCTACAAGAAAGCTGGGGAGGGACTTTTGAGGGTGTCAGGGAGTGATAGGACCTGGGGGAATGGAAAAAAAAAAAAAACTAGAAATGGGGAGATTCAGATTGGATGTTAGGAAGAAATTCTTCCCCGTGAGGGTGGTGAGAGACTGGCACAGGTTGCCCAGGGAGGTGGTGGAAGCCTCATCCCTGGAGGTTTTTGCAGCCAGGCTGGATGTGGCTGTGAGCAACCTGCTCTGGTGTGAGGTGTCCCTGCCCATGGCAGGGGGTTGGAACTGGATGATCCTTGAGGTCCCTTCCAACCCTGACAATTCTATGATTTTATGTCCCCCTCTTGGTTTCACTCTGGTGCTGATCCCAGGGTACCAGAAGCTGTGGTCCTAGCTCAGTTCCTTGGCAAGTCAGAAATAACAGAGAGCACCCACCTAAAGCATCTCCTTCTGACCCCAGGCAGGGCAGGATTTTGCCAAACCTGCATTACCTGAGGGGCTCAGGGGGTCTCTGAAGTACAAACACTCCTGAGCAAAACTCCCTGCAGCTTCCTTCTCACTCCTCCTGCCACTGCAGTGAGCTCATCTGGGCTCAGCCCTCATTAGATAGCAGCCTGTGCTTGTCACACTCTGCTTCAGAAGAGCTGGAAGCAAGGCCAGTGGTGCCTCTCTGCTGCTCCAGGCATCTTGTGAAGATAAGTTAATTAATGTTTGTGGAGCAGGCACATTGTGGCGTAATGAATGCCACGGGGGAAGAAAAAAAAGAAAAAAGTGTTAGGAAAGTAGTGTTTGAGAACATGGTTTGGTTAGCATGAGGTAAATAAGTAAAGGTAAACTAATACTGAGCAGCTTCACAGAATCACAAAGTAGAGCTTGTGCTTCCCCAGCCTCAAATAGGAGCCCCATGGAAAAAGCCAAGCAGGGGACAGTGATGACCACACAGTGAGACCTGGACAGGCTGAGAGCTGGGCAGAGAGGAACCTAATGAGGGTCAACAAGGATCAGTGCAGAGTCCTGCACCTGGGCAGGAAGAATAAACTGCAGCAGGACAGGTTGGGAGGGGATCTGCTGGAGAGCAGCCCCAAGGAGAAGGACCTGGGAGTGCTGGTGGGCAACAAGTTCTGCATGGGACAGCAATGTGCCCTGGTGGCCAAGAAGGCCAATGGGGATCCTGGGGTGCATCCAGAGGAGTGTGTCCAGCAGAGCCAGGGAGGTTCTCCTCCCCTTCAGCTCCACCCTGTTGAAACCTCACCTGGAATAATGCATCCAGTTCTGGGCTCCCCAGTTCAGGAGCAACAGGGATCTGCTGGACAGTGTCCAACAGAGAGCCACCAGGATGCTGAAGGGACTGAAGCACTGTCCTGTGAGGAGAGGCTGAGAGCCCTGGGGCTGATTAGTCTGGAAAAGAGAAAACTGAGAGAGGATCTAATCACTGTCTATAAATATCTGAGGGCTTGGGGGTCAAGAGGGAGGGGACAGGATCTGCTCAGTTTCACCCTGGGATAGGACAAGGGGCAATGGATAATATAAACTCCAGCACAGGAGGTTCCACCTCAACAGGAGGAGGAACTTCTTGACTGTGAGGGTGACAGAGCACTGGAACAGGCTGCTCAGAGAGGTTGTGGAGTCTCCTTCTCTGGAGACTTTCCAGACCCATCTGGATGCATTTCTGTGTGACCTGTGCTGGATTCTATGGCCCTGCTCTGGCAGGGGGATTGGACTGGAAGATCTTCAAAGGTCCCTTCCAACCCCTAACATCCTGTGCAAAGAATCCATCTGGATTTCAATCCAGGAAAGCCAGCAGCATCATTGAGGAGTGCTGAGAGAGCAGTCACAAGTGATTTTCTTAGCATTAATGCAGTCAGTTCATGTTCTTTATAATATAAATACCATCTGAGTATAAAAATTGCCTCACTGGCAGAAGGGAGGCACAATTTCCATTCATTGTGTTTTAAAACATCTAATCACACAAGATGTACTTGGGAACCATCAGCAAAGGGCTTTCTTAGCATAAAGATGATTAATAATGTGCAGGTATCTGTTATGTATTTGCTTCCTGATGGAAAAACATCAATATTTTGCACCAAACATGCAAACTCTCATTGTATGATGAAGTGTTTACATTAATCCTTACCAAAAAATTGTTTGTCTGGTTTATTTGTTTGTTTGTTTGTTTGTTTGTTTATTCCTGCAGGGACCTTTAAAAGCACATAAAGGAAATGTGATTATATCTTCTTTGGCTGAAGCACGTAAGTTACTGTAAGAGCCATACATAGAATCATAGAATCATAGAATGGTAGAGGTTGGAATGGACCTGCAGAGATCATTGAGTCCAACTCCCCTGCTAGAGGAGGATCTCCCAGGGTAGACCACACAGGAATGCATCCAGGTGGGGCTGGAAAGTCTCCAGAGAAGGAGACTCCACAACCTCCCTGGGCAGCCTGTTCCAGGGCTCTGTCAGCCTCACTGGAAAGAAGTTTCTCCTCATGTTGAGCTGAAATCTTCTATGTTCAAGCTTGAACCCATTGTTCCTTGGCTTATCAGTGTGCACCACCCAGCAGAGCCTGGCCCCCTCCACTTGACCCCCACCCCTCAGCTATTGAGGGACATTGATCAGATCCCCTCTCAGCCTTCTCTTCTCCACACTAAACAGCCCCAGGGCTCTCAGTCTCTCTTGCCAGGGGAGATGCTCAAGTCCCCTAAGCATCCTCATGGCTCTCCCTTGGATTCTCTCCAGCAGGTCTCTGTCTCTCTTGAACTGAGGAGCCCCAAACTGGACACAGGATTGCAGCTGTGGTCTCAGCAGGGCAGAGCAGAGAGGGAGAAGAACTTCCCTAGCCCTGCTGGCCACACTTCTTGCTGCACCCCAGGATCCCATTGGCTCTCTTGGCCACAAGGGCACATTGCTGTCCCATGCAGAACTTGCTGCCCACCAGCACTCCAAGGTCTTTCTCCATGGAGCTGCTTTCCAGCAGGGCAGTCTCTAACCTGTACATACACTTGTGTTTTCATACTGGCACTGTCCACAACCCTGGGGGCTTGAGCTGCACCACTTCGAGGTGGGAGACCACCAGTTGCAGTCCTCAAACACTGGCACCCTTTTGGTTGACAGCACTCAGCTGATTTTATTACACTGATGATTGTCTTCCAAGCAGGCAGGCAGTGAAGGAAAGAGATTTTCCAGGTGCAATGGTTTGGGAATGAAAATGTCATGGTTGTTTGAATGTAGGGCTGAGCAGAGGATGCAGTCTCCAGAGCAGAGGTGCCAGTCCCCAGCAGATCTGTGGCCTAGGTGCCCTCCTAGCCACTGCTTCACCCCTCCCCATTGTGGCTATGTTGCCTCTGAGAAGTGTGTGCACAGCCAGCAAGAACCTGATGCCACTAAGCTGCTCAGACTTTTGTCTCCCATCTCATCCACAGGAGGATTTCCAACCAGGATTTTCCCCATCTGCCTTGTCTGCAAGGTCCTACTGACAGAGCTTTCCTCAGAGCCTCCTTGCTGAACCAAACAGAAGACACAGGTGCTCCCTTGCATACAGAAGGATGGGTTTAAACCCCTGGCTTCCCTGCTTAGGTCTGAAACACTCGTTCTTGAAGTGTATCCCCAGCCCTTCTGGTCACTGGCTGAGGTGGACCTCCCCAGCTGAGCAGGTACTGCCCATGTATTAGGGACTGCTGACACAGAACCTGTCCAAAGGGAAGCTATTGCCATGCCCTGTGTGACACAAGTAGGCTGGGGGTGCACAAGAAGTTGAGAGGGGACCTGGTTTGGACAGCTGACCCCAGCTTACCATATGGAAATACTGTGAGGCTTTATGCCCAGCATACAAAGCTGGGGGAAGAAGAAGGAAGGCAGTGGAGGGGGGGAGGGAGGACATTGAGAGTGATGATGTTTTGTTGCCCCAAGTAACCATGGTGTGTGCTGCAGCCCTGCTTTCCTGGAGATAATTATAGAATTGTCAGGATTGGAAGGGACCTCAAGGATCACCTAGTTCCAGTCCCCCTGTCATGGGCAGGGACACCTCAATACTTCAGAGAGAAACTGCTTGAGGTTGGGATTTTGGGGTTTGTTGGGTTTTGTTTTGTTTTGAGCTAGCAGATGTGTGCAAGGGCAAAAAAAATAACCTGCAAGGAAAAAAAAATCAATCTGCCAATAGCCTTCAGGTTTTGGAATAGCCTCAGCTTCCAACCTAGGGCATCCAAGGACAGGCTGGAAATCATGACAGGGAGCTCCTGGGTGGAGCAATGAGGCATCATAGAGTCATAGAATTGTTAGGGATGGAAGGCTCATCCAGTTCCAACCCCTCTGCCATGGGCAGGGACACCTCCCACTACAGCAGGTTGCTCACAGCCACATCCAGCCTGGCTGCAAAAACCTCCAGGGATGAGGCTTCCACCACCTCCCTGGGCAACCTGTGCCAGTGTCTCACCACCCTCATGGGGAAGAACTTCCTAACATCCAATCTATGATCCTGCTCTGCCAATGGGGTTGGACTCAATGATCTCCAGAGGTCCCTTCCAGCCCCTGCAATCCTGTGAGCCTCTGGTGCTGGAGCCACCTCTCTGGAGCCTGAGAATCATGGCTTTGGGAGCTGCTTTGCACCACCTGAGACAGGCAGTGTGGAAGAAGGTGACTGTGATTCTGTGATTCTGTGACTGGGTGCCCAGGGGAAGGCTGAATGAGGTGGGTCCAAGGGGGTTCAGCTCAGTGCCATGCAGGGTTGCCCCAGTGCTTAAAGCAGTTGCTAAAGGAAATCAGTTTTAGAAGCAGACGGTTTAATTAGAGCACCAGGCTCCCTCATCACAATTCTCTGTCTCCAGATGTTTTTTTTACTGTGTCATTAACAAGTCTCTTGTACTTATTTCTTTCCCTTTACTTGACAGAGGCTTTCATCAGGGTTATATAAAACCCTATTTTCATCCCTACTTTACCTAGAAATAGACTACAGACAAGCTGAAAATACAGATTAATGCTGATATTTGGAGCCAAATATTTACCACATCCATTTCTAAGAGAAAAAAAAAAATCAATCTAAACCCAGTTTTACAGGAGCTGATGCTCTGCAGTGGTATCTGCCTACCTTACCTGGTGTCTCCAGGGAAGCCACTGAGGCTGATAGGATCTGTGTGCTGCCAGGAGAGAGCTGGAGTGAAGTGATTCTCCTTGCACAGAAATGAGGGGAAAAAAAACCTCTCAGGGAATTTCAGTGCTGCTGTTGTCAGTCAGCATATTAGGCTGAGATTAGACAGGGCCCTGTTAAAATGTGTTGCTTCTGCTAGAGAGGTTTCTGAGCAGTCAAACCCAAATTCTACAGTGACAGAAGGTCACCTAAATTAATGGGGTCAGATTAGCCCTCCTCATTGTCAGGTTCAAAGAGGCACTCACAGAGGAGGAGCAGAGGGCTGGAGCTCCTCTCCTGTGAGCACAGGCTCAGAGAGTTGGGGTTGTTCAGTCTGGAGAAGAGAAGGCTCTGATTGTGTTCTTCCAGTATCTGAAGGGGGGTTGGGCTCTTCTCCCAGGCAAGCAGCACCAGAACAAGAGGACACAGTCTCAAGCTGTGCAGGGGGAAGTTTAGGCTTGATCTTAGAAAGAAGTTCTTCCCAGAAAGAGAGATTGGCCATGGGAATGTGCTGCCCAGGGAGGTGGTTGGGTCGATGTCCCTGGAGGTGTTTAAGAAGAGCCTGGAGGAGGCACTTAGTGCCATGGTCTGGTTGATTAGTTAGGGTTGGGTGATCAGTTGTTCTTGATGACCTTGGAGGTCTCTTCCAACCTGGGTGATTCTGTGATTCTATGATTTGCATCTACTCAAGCGCAACCAACATCCTTCAGCAGTGACACAGCCAGGCAGACCTGAGCCCCAGCAACATTTTGTGTAGCCTCCAGTCAAGAGGAGTTTTATTGTACCTGCCCTCTTGCCTTACCCCTGCTGTGGTGCCCAGGCTGATGCTGCATTCAGACCAGACCAGGAAAGCATCACCACAGGGTACACAGAATCTGGATGGAGTCTCTGGGAAGTGGGACAGTGTCCCAAGAACATGTCCAGGCTGATGATTTGTGACTCTCCATCAGACCTATTTCCACAAGACTTGTGTGGGAGGGTAGCACAAGAGAGGTGGAACTGCTCTGCAGGAACATGGTGTGGGAGGACAGAGGTGGGGGGTGGCAGAGCTGGGATCCTTTGGAAATGACCAAGGTGTCATCTTCCACACTATTGCAGGTTCCCATTCCAGATTTCAGCTGGGCTGGGCTGGCAAATTTAATGTTGGGGTGGGGGGGGGGAATTTTTCAACCCAGCACATGAAGCTCTGAAAAGCCTTTTTGGTGCTGAAAACATCTCTGCACTCAACAGGCATTTTCTTAATACCTGCACAGTTAGGGTGAAATATTTGTTGACAGATTGATGCTTAACTTGGCTTTTCCTCTTTCTGATGAATGATGATGATGATGGAAGAAGAGCATGTTTAGGAAGTGACAGAGTGGCATCCATCATTGATGGGCTGGATGGCAGACTAATAACGTGGGACTGCTCCCTGTGAAGCATCTGTTCTGACAGGTAATGGTTCAGGGCTGAGCACCCTCTTGTCAAGAATATGATGGACTTTGAAGTCTCACACATCAGCATGGGCCAGGGAATGCAGAACAAGGAAAGGCTCTCACTGGGTTAAGCAATCAGGCACTCTCCAAGCACGCTCATAATCTGCTTACTGGTTAAGCTGGTTGGGAAGAAAGCAGCTGAGATCCTGCTGACCTTGCCCACTGGGTCATCTCAGTCCACACAAATGTTGAAGGGTCTCAGATGGTGGCTAGGTAGTTGAGGCCCCATCCCTGGAGGTGTTTAAGGCCAGGCTGGATGAGGCTCTGGCCAGCCTGCTGTAGTGTGAGGTGTCCCTGCCCATGGCAGGGGGTTGGAACTGGATGATCCTTGTGGTCCCTTCCAACCCTGACTGATTCTATGATTCTAGGATTCTGTGGCGCTGGCCCCACTCAGAATCATTGCTGCTGCATCAGTCACAGATGTGCTGTTGTCTTGCCTGCTTTTAGAAGAAATCTGAGTCCCACAGAGGGCTATGAGGATGATGAAGGGACCGGAGCACTGCCTCCACCCAGGGAGGTGGTGGAGTCTCTGTCCCTGGAGATGTTCAAGAGAAGACTGGATGAGGCCCTCAGTGCCATGGTCTGGTTGATTGGATAGGGCTGGGTGATTGTTTGGACTGGAGGATCTTGGAGGTCTGTGATTCTGTGATTTTAATTAGGTGTTAGGAAGAAATTCTTCCGCATGAGGGTGGTGAGACACTGGCACAGGTTGCCCAGGGTGGTGGTGGAAGCCTCATCCCTGGAGGTTTTTGCAGCCAGGCTGGATGTGGCTGTAAGCAGCCTGATCAAGTGTGAGGTGTCCCTGCCTGTGGCAGGGGGGTTGGAACTGGCTGAGCCTTGAGGTCCCTTCCAACCCTGACAATTCTGTGATTGTGTGATAATAAATAGGCCTTTGCTTGCAGACAGCTCACAGTTCTGACTTGCTTGGGGATGTTCTTCCTAAATATCTGCTGGGAACAAAGGATTATACAGCTGCCAGCCTGGTTGATTTGAATGCTAATAGTTTCATTTCAATAATTTATAATTTCTGGTTTCTAATTCAGGCTACACACTGGTTTCTGGTTTTCATGCACTTCACATAAGTGATGACCTTGTTTGTGTGATGACATAGATATGCATCTGTGCTGTTACTTCCATACTACCAGTGTTTGCACTTCTCTTCTAGGTTTCATCAGACTGCTTATCAGATTTGTGTTTCCTGCTTGATTTTACTGATCTTTGTATTCCTGTGCTTCACTTTCCTGACATCGGGAGAAATCTTCTCCGTTTTCCAAGTGCATTCATTCTTCGGAATCAAAACTTTGAAATCTTAAATCCAATGCACCATTTACAGCTCTGTCTACCCCAGGATCACTGGATCATGTTAGGGGTTGGAAGGGACCTCCAGAGATCACACAATCACAGGATGTTAGAGGTTGGGAGGGACCCCTGAAGATCATTGAGTCTAATACCCCTGTGAGAGCAGGACCATAGAATCCAGCACAGGTCACACAGGAATGCATCAGGACAGGGCTTGAAAATCTTTGCCCTGCTCTCTAGTCTGTCCAGAGGAGTGTTGTGCCCTCAGCTGAGGGCATTTCTGCCTCATCCATGCATCTCCTTCACCGGGGTTTATGCTGAAACTCTACCTTGCAGCCCCACATTTGCAGGAGCAGGGAGGAGGCATGAAGTAACCTTTGTCTTCCAGCCACTACCAGAACTTCCTTGGGCCTGAAGCCAGTGGCTGGGGGCTGGTTTGTAAACTGATCTGTGGGGTTTGTCCCCAGGGCCCAGCTGGAAGAACGTGGTGATCCTTAAGCTTTGTGTGAAGAACCCAGTCTGGGCAGTCCTCCAGCTCTGCTCAAACACCATTCCCCCAGGGATCAGTACTGGGTCCATTTTGTTCAGTATCTTTACCAACCACCTGGCTGAGGGCATTGAGAGTACCCTCAGCAAGTTCTGATGGTACAAAACTGGGGGGTGGCTGACACCTGTCAGGCTGTGCTGGCATCCAACCAGAGCTGGACAGGCTGAGAGCTGGCTGCAGGCAAACCTCAGGGAGTGCAATAAGGACAAGTGCAGGGTCCTGCATCTGGGGAGGAATAACAACAGGCACCAGGACAGGTTAGAGGCTGCCCTGCTGGAGAGCAGCTCCACAGAGAAAGAGCTTGGAGTGCTGGTGGGCAGCAAGTTCTGCATGGGACAGCAATGTGCCCTTGTGGCCAAGAGAGCCAATGGGATCCTGGGGTGCAGCAAGAAAAGTGTGGCCAGCAGGGCTAGGGAGGTTCTTCTACCTCTCTGCTCTGCCCTGCTGAGACCACAGCTGCAATCCTGTGTCCAGTTCTGGGCTCCTTAGTTCAAGAGAGACAGAGACCTGCTGGAGAGAATCCAAGGGAGAGCCATGAGGATGCTTAGGGGACTTGAGCATCTCCCCTGTGAAAAGAGACTGAGAGTCCTGGGGCTGTTTAGTGTGGAGAAGAGAAGGCTGAGAGGGGATCTGATCAATGTCTCTCAATAGCTGAGGGGTGGGGGTCAAGTGGAGGGGACCAGGCTCTTTTGGGTGGTGCACAGGACAAGAAACAACAGGTACAAGCTTGAAAAGAGAAGATTTCAGCTCAACATGAGGAGAAACTTCTTTGCAGTGAGGGTGACAGAGCCCTGGAACAGGCTGCCCAGGGGGGTTGTGGAGTCTCCTTCTCTGGAGACTTTCCAACCCCACCTGGATGCATTCCTGTGCAGACTACCCTAAGTGATGCTGCTCTGGCAGGGGGGTTGGAGCTGATGATCTCTTGAGGTCCTTTCCAACCTCTGATATACTGTGAGACTGTGAGACTGTGATACCATCAGGTGTCCACTGTCCTTTTCAATTTCCACACACACAACATGCTTGCATCCCAGATTTCCCCTTTTCTTCTCCTTGTGTTTGTCTGCTGTTCCTGGCACAGAGTGGAGGGGCAGCAGAAAGTCCATCTCTAGCACCACAGGCATGGGGTCCATGCTCACTGATGACCTCTTGCTACTGGAGGCCCTTCATTAATGCAGTGAAATAAAATCAGCCCCTGGAGATGCCAGATGCTGAGGCCCACTCTTTTCAGGTTCCAAAGGGTACTGGTTGCAAAGTAGGGAGCAATGAGAATGGCTGGGGAAGATTAGGCTTGGAGGTGAGGAGGAACAAGGCTGGGGAGAGGTCTGGAGCACTGCCCTGTAAGGAGAAGGAGCTGGGGGTGTTTAGCCTGGAGAAGAGGAGGCTCAGAGGAGACCTCATTGCTGTCTACAACCTCCCTTCAGGGAGGTTGTAGCCAGGTGGGGGTTGGTCTCTTCTCCCAGGCAAGCAGCACCAGAACAAGAGGACACAGTCTCAAGCTGTGCAGGGGGAAGTTTAGGCTTGATCTTAGAAAGAAGTTCTTCTCAGAAAGAGAGATTGGCCATGGGAATGTGCTGCCCAGGGAGGTGGTGGGGTTGACATCCCTGGAGGTGTTCAAAAAAAGCTTGGATGTGGCACTTGGAGCCATGGCTTAGTTGTCAGGAGGTGTTAGGGATTAGGTAATAAGTTGGACTTGATGATCTCTGAGGTCTTTTCCAACCTGGTTGATTCTGTGATTCTCTGAATACTGCTCAGCCAACATGCAAGT
Organism: Indicator indicator; assembly: GCF_027791375.1. NCBI lineage: Eukaryota > Metazoa > Chordata > Aves > Piciformes > Indicatoridae > Indicator > Indicator indicator. The sequence goes on along the minus strand of NC_072011.1, from coordinate 3,706,105 downwards.
AGCAAGGGTTACACCTACCACATTTTCTGTCCTTCCTGACCTCAACCCTGTAAATCAAAAACCAGGAAGCAAAGCTGAAGGCATGGGAAAAGCTAATTAAATGCAGTGCTCAATTAAAATGTGCTCTTAAAATTGTTTATTAGTTTTATGCAAAGCAGTTTGCTCATCCTCTTACTATTCTGCTTGTGCTCTCTTTATGAGGACAGCCTGTTCAGAAGTGCTGCAAACCACAGTGTGAGGTAATCCACTGATTCTGGGGAGCTGCCCCATTGACATGGTCTGAGCAGGGCCATGAGCTGCTGTGGGCATGCTCAGCCCCCTTGTGATGAAGAAGCAGCTCCTTGGCTTGGTGTGATTCTTGATCACCTCCTGGGACAAAAGAAACCCTCTCAGCCCAAAGAGCTGCAAAGGGCACCAAGGCTGGGGAGGGGTCTGGAGCACAAGCCCTAGGAGGAGAGGCTGAGGGAGCTGGGGGTGTTCAGCCTGGAGAAGAGGAGGCTCAGGGGAGACCTTACTGCTCTCCACAACCTGAAGGGAGGTTGTAGCCAGGTGGGGATTGGTCTCTTCTCCCAGACAACCAGGGACAGAACAAGAGGACACAGTCTCAAGATGCACCAGGGGAGGTTTACGCTGGATGGAATGAAGGAATTCTTCCCAGAAAGTGAGATTGGCCATTGGGATGTGCTGCCCAGGGAGGTTGTGGAGTCACCATCCCTGGAAGTGTTTAAACAAAGCCTGGATGAGGTACTTAGTGCCATGGGTTAGTTGATTGGATGGTGTTGGGTGATAGGTTGGACTTGATGATCTCTGAGGTCTTTTCCAACCTGGTTAATTCTGTGAAATAATAACCCCACAAAAGCTTTCTGGCAATGGTATGAGATGCTGTTTCAACATCTTCAGCTGTTTCCTACATCTGCAAAAGCTTGGTGCTGGCATAAAGACATACAGAAGTTAGCCTGACTATAATAGCTTCCATTTTCACCCTCTTTAGCTGTGCCAGGAAGAGAAGCCTACTGTGCAAATACATCTCTAATGTTAAAGCTAATTTCCCAGGAGCCTCCCTCCTCAGTTCTTTCATTTATAAAGCTGACTCACCTTGCTTTAACAGAGGCTTGAACAACATGGTCTGTATAGACAGGCACCAAATGCATCTGATATAAATGGATGGCAGCTGGATCTCATAATGCTTCCAGCTGCAAATCTGGAACCAACCAGAGGGGTACCATCTGGAGGTGGATTGCAAACTGGCTCCACAATGGAGCTCAGAGGGTTGTCATCAGTGGCACAGAGTCAGCTTGGAGGCCTGTGGCCAGTGGTGTCCCCCAGGGATCAGTTCTGGGTCCAGTTTTGTTCAATATCTTTATCAATGACCTGGCTGAGGGCATTGAGAGTACCCTCAGCAAGTTCTGATGGTACAAAACTGGGGGTGGCTGACACCTGTCAGGCTGTGCTGGCATCCAACCAGAGCTGGACAGGCTGAGAGCTGGCTGCAGGCAAACCTCAGGGAGTTCAATAAGGACAAGTGCAGGGTCCTGCATCTGGGGAGGAATAACAACAGGCACCAGGACAGGTTAGAGGCTGCCCTGCTGGAAAGCAGCTCCACAGAGCAAGACCTTGGAGTGCTGGTGGGCAGCAAGTTCTGCATGGGACAGCAATGTGCCCTTGTGGCCAAGAGAGCCAATGGGATCCTGGAGTGTAGCAGGAAAAGTGTGGCCAGCAGGGCTGGGGAGGTTCTTCTGCCTCTCTGCTCTGTCCTGCTGAGACCACAGCTGCAATCCTGTGTCCAGTTCTGGGCTCCCCAGTCCAAGAAAGACAGAGACCTGCTGGAGAGAGTCCAAGGGAGAGCCATGAGGATGCTTAGGGGTTTTTATGCCTGGGTAAATGCTGTCTGCCATGGAGAGCCCTCTTCCTGGTTCAAGTTAGTGGGGAATTAGGATTGACCTCTACAACCCTATTTTAACATACAGGTACAAGGGGAAATGGCCTCAAGTTGCACCAGAGGAGGTTTAGGTTGGATATTACACTAAGCACAGAATCACAGAATGTTAAGGGCTGAAAGGGACCTTGAAAGCTCATCCAGTGCAACCCCCCTGCCAGAGCAGCATCACCTAGAGCAGATCACACTGGCATGCATCCAGGGGGGTTTTGAATGTCTCCAGAGAAGGAGACTCCACAACTCCCCTGGGCAGCCTGTTCTAAGTGAAAAGACAACAAGGAGGATGGAGTAAGCTGGACATGAATAAACTTCATCTGGAATTTGGAAGCTTTGGGGGGGGAGAAGGGGGGTTGGTGCAAGAAAGATGGGGTTTTAAAACAACCATCCAACTGGCATAGTGGAACCAATTGAAAAACAGAGGGGGGGGGGGGGGGGGGGGGAAGCAGGAAAAAAATATTGACCCAGACTGTTGCTTTTCCCTAGAGCTTGGTGGTTTTATGAAAGAGACTGTGGCAACAGAAACAGCAGAGGGTTTGGCTCTGTAACCCAAGAGATCTTCAGGTTGGCTGGTTAAGAGAGAACATGAAGTTTTGTTGCACTGAAATGCCAGCACCTCTGTAGGTTTCTGCAGGTGTGAGTGGGTTTGATGGATATCCACACTTTGCTGAGAGCCAGAACGCTTCAAAGGACATGAAATGACCACTTAAGGGCTTAAGTGTTACAGCCCAGCTGGAGCCCTGGTGATGCTACAGCAATTTCCCTTAATGACTCGAGAGCCTCTTTCACGGCAATGCTTTACAGCTCTTCTGACCCTAAAAGCCCTCTCATGGCTGAAACTGAAATTTATGCCACTCAGGGAAGACATCTAAAAGGAAAAAAAAGCACCTCCAACGGAGCCAGCAAGAAAAATGGAAGGGTTTAAAGCTGTGAAAACCCCGAGAAGACAACATGTTGAAGAACATCATTGCAGCAGTGGTGCCAGTGATGCTAAAAGCCTGGTAGCAGGAAGACCATTAGCTTGGGGGGCAGCAGTGAAAGCCTTTACCAGCCACCATGGGGCACAGCATGGGGGGATGGCAGCAGGACACCCACCCTTCATGGGTCACAGTGCCAGCCACAGGTGGTGCTCAGGGGGCTCACAGGCTCACAGGATGTGAGGGGTTGGAAGGGACCTCCAGAGATCATCGAGTCCAACCCCCCTGCCAGAGCAGGACCATAGAATCCAACACAGGAACACATCCAGATGAGGCTGGAAACTCTCCGGAGAAGGAGACTCCACAACCTCTCTGGGCAGCCTGCTCCAGTGCTCTGTCACCCTCACAGTGAAGAAGTTCCTCCTCATGTTGAGGTGGAACCTCCTGTGCTGGAGTTTCTATCCATTGCCCCTTGTCCTATCCCAGGGTGCAAGTGAGCAGAGCCTGTCCCCTCCCTCTTGACCCCCAGACCTCAGATATTTATGAACATTTATTAAATCCCCTCTCAGTCTTCTCTTCTCCACACTACACAGCCCCAGGGCTTTCAGCCCCTCCTCATAAGGCACATGCTCCAGGCAGCTCTCTGTTGGACTCTCTCCAGCAGATCCCTGTTCCTCTTGAACCAGGGAGCCCAAAACTGGATGCAATCTTCCAGGTGAGGTCTCACCAGGGCAGAGTAGAGAAGAACTCTTCAGTGCTGTCATCTGCAGGGGCTGCCCAACCCAAAGCACAAGCTTGTAACCAGAGGAAGCTGCAGCAAGGGAAAGGCTCCATCCTTCCCTCTGGCACACAAAAAACAGGACAAATGTCTTTTTTTACTTTTTTAAAATTTATTTATTTTAATTACATTTTTAATTAGATGAATACAGTTTTAATGTATCATTTACAACTCCACAGGTACACAACCTAGGATGCAACGTGCTCCCTCCCCCACCCAGTTTGGAAACAGAGACACCATGAAGGTGAACAAGAGCTCTGCTTTTGAGACCTCACAGGGACCTTACAGAAGGCCAGGGGTGGAAGGTTTGCACACAGGTAGGTCTGCACAAGACAGGACAAAGCATGTTAGGAAGAGGTAAAGATCAACAAGAAGGGAGTAAGCCAGCCCTGCCCTGGCTGAAGGACTGCTCTCAAGAAGCTGTTCTCCACTTCCCCTCCCAAATTCCTGAGGAAGCAAGAGGGGGAAGGACAGGTCATGATGCAGTTGGGTCCAGTGGAGAGCAGCAGCACTGCCAGCCAAGGGCCTCTATGAGATCCACTGCTCTGGTGCCATCAACAAGCCATGAGCCATTGAGATCCACTGCTCAGGTGCCATCAACAAGCCATGAGCCATTCTGAGATCCACTGCTCAGGTGCCATCAACAAGCCATGAACCATTCTGAGATCCACTGCTCAGGTGCCATCAACAAGCCATGAACCATTCTGAGATCCACTGCTCAGGTGCCATCAACAAGCCATGAGCCATTCTGAGATCCACTGCTCAGGTGCCATCAACAAGCCATGAGCCATTGAGATCCACTGCTCAGGTGCCATCAACAAGCCATGAGCCATTCTGAGATCCACTGCTCAGGTGCCATCAACAAGCCATGAACCATTCTGAGATCCACTGCTCAGGTGCCATCAACAAGCCATGAACCATTCTGAGATCCACTGCTCAGGTGCCATCAACAAGCCATGAACCATTCTGAGATCCACTGCTCAGGTGCCATCAACAAGCCATGAGCCATTGAGATCCACTGCTCAGGTGCCATCAACAAGCCATGAGCCATTGAGATCCACTGCTCAGGTGCCATCAACAAGCCATGAACCATTCTGAGATCCACTGCTCAGGTGCCATCAACAAGCCATGAGCCATTGAGATCCACTGCTCAGGTGCCATCAACAAGCCATGAGCCATTCTGAGATCCACTGCTCAGGTGCCATCAACAAGCCATGAACCATTCTGAGATCCACTGCTCAGGTGCCATCAACAAGCCATGAACCATTCTGAGATCCACTGCTCAGGTGCCATCAACAAGCCATGAGCCATTCTGAGATCCACTGCTCAGGTGCCATCAACAAGCCATGAGCCATTCTGAGATCCACTGCTCAGGTGCCATCAACAAGCCATGAACCATTCTGAGATCCACTGCTCAGGTGCCATCAACAAGCCATGAGCCATTGAGATCCACTGCTCTGGTGCCATCAACAAGCCATGAACCATTCTGAGATCCACTGCTCAGGTGCCATCAACAAGCCATGAACCATTCTGAGATCCACTGCTCTGGTGCCATCAACAAGCCATGAGCCATTGAGATCCACTGCTCTGGTGCCATCAACAAGCCATGAACCATTCTGAGATCCACTGCTCAGGTGCCATCAACAAGCCATGAGCCATTGAGATCCACTGCTCTGGTGCCATCAACAAGCCATGAACCATTCTGAGATCCACTGCTCAGGTGCCATCAACAAGCCATGAACCATTCTGAGATCCACTGCTCAGGTGCCATCAACAAGCCATAAGCCATTCTGAGATCCACTGCTCTGGTGCCATCAACAAGCCATGAGCCATTGAGATCCACTGCTCTAGTGCCATCAACAAGCCATGAGCCATTCTGAGATCCACTGCTCAGGTGCCATCAACAAGCCATGAGCCATTCTGAGATCCACTGCTCAGGTGCCATCAACAAGCCATGAGCCATTCTGAGATCCACTGCTCTAGTGCCATCAACAAGCCATGAGCCATTGAGATCCACTGCTCAGGTGCCATCAACAAGCCATGAACCATTCTGAGATCCACTGCTCTGGTGCCATCAACAAGCCATGAGCCATTCTGAGATCCACTGCTCTGGTGCCATCAACAAGCCATGAACCATTCTGAGATCCACTGCTCAGGTGCCATCAACAAGCCATGAGCCATTCTGAGATCCACTGCTCTGGTGCCATCAACAAGCCATGAGCCATTCTGAGATCCACTGCTCTGGTGCCATCAACAAGCCATGAGCCATTCTGAGATCCACTGCTCAGGTGCCATCAACAAGCCATGAGCCATTCTGAGATCCACTGCTCAGGTGCCATCAACAAGCCATGAACCATTCTGAGATCCACTGCTCAGGTGCCATCAACAAGCCATGAGCCATTCTGAGATCCACTGCTCAGGTGCCATCAACAAGCCATGAACCATTCTGAGATCCACTGCTCAGGTGCCATCAACAAGCCATGAGCCATTCTGAGATCCACTGCTCAGGTGCCATCAACAAGCCATGAGCCATTCTGAGATCCACTGCTCTGGTGCCATCAACAAGCCATGAACCATTCTGAGATCCACTGCTCAGGTGCCATCAACAAGCCATGAGCCATTCTGAGATCCACTGCTCAGGTGCCATCAACAAGCCATGAGCCATTCTGAGATCCACTGCTCAGGTGCCATCAACAAGCCATGAACCATTCTGAGATCCACTGCTCAGGTGCCATCAACAAGCCATGAACCATTCTGAGATCCACTGCTCTAGTGCCATCAACAAGCCATGAGCCATTCTGAGATCCACTGCTCTGGTGCCATCAACAAGCCATGAGCCATTCTGAGATCCACTGCTCAGGTGCCATCAACAAGCCATGAGCCATTGAGATCCACTGCTCAGGTGCCATCAACAAGCCATGAGCCATTCTGAGATCCACTGCTCAGGTGCCATCAACAAGCCATGAACCATTCTGAGATCCACTGCTCAGGTGCCATCAACAAGCCATGAGCCATTCTGAGATCCACTGCTCAGGTGCCATCAACAAGCCATGAGCCATTCTGAGATCCACTGCTCAGGTGCCATCAACAAGCCATGAACCATTCTGAGATCCACTGCTCAGGTGCCATCAACAAGCCATGAGCCATTCTGAGATCCACTGCTCAGGTGCCATCAACAAGCCATGAGCCATTCTGAGATCCACTGCTCTGGTGCCATCAACAAGCCATGAACCATTCTGAGATCCACTGCTCAGGTGCCATCAACAAGCCATGAGCCATTCTGAGATCCACTGCTCAGGTGCCATCAACAAGCCATGAGCCATTCTGAGATCCACTGCTCAGGTGCCATCAACAAGCCATGAACCATTCTGAGATCCACTGCTCAGGTGCCATCAACAAGCCATGAACCATTCTGAGATCCACTGCTCTAGTGCCATCAACAAGCCATGAGCCATTCTGAGATCCACTGCTCTGGTGCCATCAACAAGCCATGAGCCATTCTGAGATCCACTGCTCAGGTGCCATCAACAAGCCATGAGCCATTGAGATCCACTGCTCAGGTGCCATCAACAAGCCATGAGCCATTCTGAGATCCACTGCTCAGGTGCCATCAACAAGCCATGAGCCATTCTGAGATCCACTGCTCAGGTGCCATCAACAAGCCATGAGCCATTGAGATCCACTGCTCAGGTGCCATCAACAAGCCATGAGCCATTCTGAGATCCACTGCTCAGGTGCCATCAACAAGCCATGAGCCATTCTGAGATCCACTGCTCAGGTGCCATCAACAAGCCATGAGCCATTGAGATCCACTGCTCAGGTGCCATCAACAAGCCATGAGCCATTGAGATCCACTGCTCAGGTGCCATCAACAAGCCATGAGCCATTCTGAGATCCACTGCTCAGGTGCCATCAACAAGCCATGAACCATTCTGAGATCCACTGCTCAGGTGCCATCAACAAGCCATGAGCCATTCTGAGATCCACTGCTCAGGTGCCATCAACAAGCCATGAGCCATTGAGATCCACTGCTCAGGTGCCATCAACAAGCCATGAGCCATTCTGAGATCCACTGCTCAGGTGCCATCAACAAGCCATGAGCCATTCTGAGATCCACTGCTCAGGTGCCATCAACAAGCCATGAGCCATTGAGATCCACTGCTCAGGTGCCATCAACAAGCCATGAGCCATTCTGAGATCCACTGCTCAGGTGCCATCAACAAGCCATGAGCCATTCTGAGATCCACTGCTCAGGTGCCATCAACAAGCCATGAGCCATTGAGATCCACTGCTCAGGTGCCATCAACAAGCCATGAGCCATTGAGATCCACTGCTCAGGTGCCATCAACAAGCCATGAGCCATTCTGAGATCCACTGCTCAGGTGCCATCAACAAGCCATGAACCATTCTGAGATCCACTGCTCAGGTGCCATCAACAAGCCATGAGCCATTCTGAGATCCACTGCTCAGGTGCCATCAACAAGCCATGAGCCATTGAGATCCACTGCTCAGGTGCCATCAACAAGCCATGAGCCATTCTGAGATCCACTGCTCAGGTGCCATCAACAAGCCATGAGCCATTGAGATCCACTGCTCTGGTGCCATCAACAAGCCATGAGCCATTGAGATCCACTGCTCAGGTGCCATCAACAAGCCATGAACCATTCTGAGATCCACTGCTCAGGTGCCATCAACAAGCCATGAACCATTCTGAGATCCACTGCTCAGGTGCCATCAACAAGCCATGAGCCATTGAGATCCACTGCTCAGGTGCCATCAACAAGCTCTGGGGCACTGTGCCTTCTGCTCCCTGTGCAGGGTGAACATGCTCCCTCCTCCTGCCACTGCTCACACCAAGGTCTAGTGATGAAATCAGTCAACAGGTCACTGATGACTACTGAGATTTGGCACTTTCCAGGTGGTGTCCCCACTCGTGCAGTCCTGTGAAGTGCCACAAGGCACTGCCTAAGCTCTCAGTGTTCTGCTTCTGACTCATGGTATTCCCAGAACAGGACTGGCTAAACAATTGGAAGGACAGGGCAGGGAGGGCCTACCAAGAAATCCACTAAGAGTATGGTAAGTCCTCTTTGTTTCAGTGACAGCACTTGGACTGCTAAACACTTAAATCAGACAATTATTTTCAAGTGTAAACATGCATTTAGGGGCTTTACTCCAGGTGCACTCCCCTTGGAAGGTTTGATTCTAGACAGTCAACAGAAAGGAAAAGAAAAGAGAAAGCCACACTGAGACAAAGCAGAAGACTCCCCCAAAACTGCTTCAACCTTACAAAGCTTCTGAAGCAGGCCTCAAGATCAATTTCCTGTGTTATTTTAAAAAAATAGCTATAGAGAAACTCCCCATTTCTCACTTCAAATTTTCCAGCACATCTAAGAAGACCCTACAGAAACAGTCCTCTTTCTGGCAAGGCACTATCCAGCAGTGTGTGGCACAGACAACCACCACCTCCTCTGCAAGCCACTGATACAGTGAAACCTGGGCTGCACATCTCAGCTCACACAGCAACATCAGCTAAGTACAAAGAGTTAAAATTCCCACCCCTCTGCCTTTTTGGTTTTAAAAACAGTGGGTTAGTTACAAGGGGTAGCTACAAATGGAGGTCATTTGGTTCTCAAGCATTACCTTTGTCCACCCAGGTTTGGTGGGGTTCGTTTGGTTTGGTTTGGTTTTGTCTTGTTTTGTTTTGTTTTGTTTCAAACAGAACTAAGAATTTGCTATTTTCTTTCAGTCAGTGGCTCTACTTCCCACCAACCTTTTCAGTTTACCTGGCAGCTACTTTTCATGATTACAAAACTGGCTATAAAAGAAACAAACAAAAGTTCCAAATCACCTCCTGTAACAAACTAGAACTCTGCTGGTTTGGATTACAAAAATAAGGCTGTCCAGATACACACAAGCAATATAGATATTTCTCTTTTTTTCCACCTTTTCTTTTTTTTTTTTTTCTTTTTTAATACTAGCCATTTATAATTCAAAAGCACATTTTCTAAGGGACTTACGCTGCCAATCCATGCAGGCAGGCAGGGTACCTTTGGAGCTAGTGGTGTCCTCCAGGCAGTTGATGATGCCCACGCCTGTGCTCTGAAATAAGCTGGGTTCTACCTAATGGCTTTAACAGGCCCAAGCTCTCCACTCAACAGGAGGCTTCTAGTCTACAGTGAGCTAAAGTCAAGAGGAGTCCTGTGCAAACTAATTTCATCCCTGGAGAAATCAGTGAGGGGGGATGGAGGGGGAAGGTGCCTTTCACATCAGCAAGCCTGGGATTTCACCCAGGGTTATTGCTGTGGATACACTTAGACACTGAGGGAGGAAGCTTTCAGCAAGAGGGACTTTAGGCAGTTCTCAAAGTTTACAACATCTCAAGTACCTGATAAATCCAGGATGGCTTCTCTGTAAGCAAGTGAGTCGTGATGTAAATTCAGATCTATTCATCTGTGAAGTTAAATATTTTTCTTTAACTCTTTTTTTTTTCTTTTTAGGAATAGTTATTGGTGAAGTCAACAATGTACAGCTCCACCTCCTGTCCTGTTCCCTTCCTACAGTGAGGTTCAAGTGTCATAAAAATAGGGGACTGGTGACTAAATGTCACCATAACAACATACCACAGACACCAGAATTCTTACAGATATGTATCTGTGTGTGTTAGCTACTCCCATCTGGAATCCCTCTCGACAGAGAAGGTGCTGTAAATACAGATTCACAGATTGCATTGGGTTGGAAGGGACCCTTGAAGGTCAACTTATCCAACCCCCCTGCAGTCAGCAGGCACACCTCCAGCTAGATCAGGCTGCCCAGGGTGACATTAAGTCTGATCTTCAGTGTGTCCAGGGATGGAACCTCAACCACATCTCTGGGCAACCTGTTCTAGCATTTTACCTCTCTCAGTAACCATGCACTTGAAATCTGTGAGTGCAGTGCTCTTGATCCATCTAGCCCTTTAACTAAGCTGAGGAGGCACCAGAAGATCCAAAGAGAAAGGACTCCTTCAACATCTCCATTTTTAAACCTTTTTTTTTTTTTTTTTTTTTTTTTTGCTTTTGTACTAGAGGGAAAAGTCATACAGCTGTAAGAAGTTTGCAGCTGTGACAACACAAATAGGAATCTTAGAATCACAGAATTCTTAGGGTTTGAAGGCACCACAAGGATCATCCAGTTCCAACCCCCCTGCCATGGGCAGGGACACCTCACACTACATCAGGCTGCTCAGAGCCACATTCAGCCTGGCTGCAAAAACCTCCAGGGATGAGACTTCCATTACCACCCTGGGCAACCTGTTCCAGTGCCTGTCCTCATAGAAGAGAAGCTCCAGTCCTCTGATCATCCTGGTGGCCCTTCTCTGGACAGATTCCAGCACCTCCAGAACCTTTCTATAAGAGGCTCCAGAACTGGATGCAGTACTCCAGGTGGGGTCTCACCAGAGCAGAGCAGAGGGGGAGAATCACCTCCCTTGACCTGCTGGCCACACTTCTCTTGCTGCAGCCCAGGCTCTGGTTGGCTTTCTGGGCTGCAAGTGCTCACTGCTAGCTCCTGTTGAGCTTCTCATCCACCAGCACCCCCAAGTCCCTCTCCTCAGGGCTGCTTTCCAGCCAGTCCCTGCCCAGCCTGGATTTGTGCTTGGGATTGCCTCGACCCAGCTGCAGGACCCTGCACTTGGTCTTGTTGAAGCTCATGAGGTTGGCTTGGTCCCACCTCTGCAGCCTGTCCAGGTCCCTCTGGATGGATCCCTTCCCTCCAGCCTGTCTGCTGCACCACACAGCTTGGTGTCATCAGCAAACCTGCTGAGGGTGCACTCAATGCCTCTGTCCATGGCACCAACAAAGATGCTGAAGACTGGCAGGAAGCTAACCTGTCCTTTACTCCATCAAATGGTAGTCATGAACATTGTCCATCTCATGCCTCTGTCGTTGTGAGTAAGACCCTGTTCAAAATCTGAGAGTTCAGCATCTTCAGCAGGGACTTGGATGATGATCTAGCACCCTCAGCAAATCTGTGAATGTCACCTGAACCTGGTTCAGTGGCTGGCAATAGCTGGCAGAGCTTCAGTCCAGGGGCATCTCAATAACCTTGAGGACTGGGCTAACAGAAGCCTTAGAAAGTATAACAAGGGCAAGCAGAAAGTTCTGCCCTTGGGGGTGGCAAAACGTCAGGATGGGCTGGGAAGTGACTGACAGAGTAAGAGCCCTGCTGAAGGGACCTGGGGATCCTTGCTGCAAACAGGGCAAAGCATCCAGTGTGCTGCTTCAGGAGAAGAGTGGCCTGAGGGCTGAGGAAAGTTACTACCCCCTCTATTCAGCCCTGGTGAGGCCACATCCACAATGTTGGTTTGGGATCTTCTCCTAGTTCCAGAGGGATGTGCACAAACTGGGCAGCCCTCCACCAAAGCAAAGCAACCAGAGGCCTCAAGCACACAGCCTGGGAAGAGAGGTTGAAGAAGCCAAGTTTGTTTAGTTTGGTAAGAAGGTGGCTAAGAGGTGATCTAATGGTAGCCTACAACTATCTCAATGCTATCTAGGTAAAGGATGGTGCCAAATCTCTTCCTGTGAGTGCCAGAAAATGTAGCAAAGGCAACAGCCACAAAGTACAGCCTAGGAGTTGAGGCTGGACATTAAAAGAAAGGTTTCACTAGGAGAGCACTGCAGCAGTGGCACAGGTTACCCCAGAGGGTTATGAGAACTTCATCTTTGGGTCTTTTTAACACTCTGTTAGACCAACCCACAGCTGATCTGAGCTAGTGTTGGTGTTACCTCTTATTTTGACTGTGCTGGACCAGATGACCCCTTCCAACCAGCTTGTCTCAGATGCCATGGTTACTGATTTGAACAGAACATGCCATTTGTAGCACAGACAGTGTTGCTTTCTGACCCTTTTTGCAGGTTTTGCAGGTTTGGCTTCCTTCAAGCCACACAGTCTGGGTGATGCTGTGATTGCAAAGAAGCTTTCCCACATAATGGTTGTCTTTCACTCACCCAAAGACATAAGGATGTTTATGGGAACAGCACTACCCTGTCATTATGAAATCACTGGAGTGAAAGCTGCATTACAGCACAGTTGTGATCCTCACAGCCAGACTTGATTCAAAATGCATAACACAATTTGACTTCTGTCCAGGGTGCATTTTGTAATGGTTGTTGGCAAGTTGTGCCATGTGCATCACTGCAGTCCCACTGGAACAATCTCCACTTCCTTCACTTGGCTCTTGTCCCTCTGCTGAGCTGGCCACTGTGGCCTCAATCCAGCAAAGCACACACTTAGTTTTCTCACTGTCTTTGAGGCACCTCCACATTCCACATCTGGGGATATAAGCAAGACAACAGCTGGGTGAGTTAGATGTGCTCTTGGAGCATGGCAGAGTGCTTAACCAGCTGTGGGACTGAGCCCTGGCTCTCCAAGTATCCCCCGTGTGGCTAGTGGTGGAGCTGTGTGTTACTGAAGGTAAACTCAAGGATTTGGCAAAATCTCACTTTAAGACAGTTCAGCCACAGAGCTCCAAGGCTGGGTGTTAAAGTCTTTCTCAGTTAAGAGATAATGCTATCACCAGCTATCAGATCTCTGCTTCTGAACTCCCCAAGGTTTTCCACCAAGCCTTTCCCTGCACATTTCACCTGTATTTGGAGCAGGAACCACTTTAAAACATTTCTCTTTGGCACCTCCTCCATAACAACTGTTTTTAAGCAGCAAAGTTGCACTGTGCATCACTGGACAAATCAAGCTCTCATGAACAAGTTTAGCAGCCCATGTGTCTTGCAGTGAACATGACCTAACACAGACATGACAATACATGTAGAGCAAAACCAGGGCAGCTGTTGGCTTAGACTGAGAGCTTAGGGTTGGTGATTTTTACCTTGTGGATCATAGCCAGCACAAACATTCTAATAACCATCAGCACTTTAACTATCATGAGGAGCTGATTTCAACTACAGTAGCTAGGAGAACTAAATAAGGTAAGGAAGCTGATTAGATAAGTACATCTGTGAAGGACAGAAGCCATATACTTATTCCCAGACCTAGGTGCCTGTTAGAATGTGAGTGCCAGCTGCCAAAGCAACCCAAAGACAAAAGTGAAACATCAACAAGGAGTGTTTTTGAAAAGGAAGAGGAGTAGCCCAGCCTTAACCCTATTTCATATGCGTGTGCAATTAACTCCACATTATGGGAGAGCACCAAGCAGACTACTACTACTGATGCATGTTTGCTCTATCACAGTGATCCTTCAGGGAAGTTGTTGTGTGCTGAAGAACAGAGTCATTCATCCAGGAGAGGTGCTTGTCAACACTTCAGGTAGGCTTTCTAGGGTTCTGATTCCTATTTAAAATAAAAGAGAGAGAGAAAAAAGAGATTATTAATGCTATGAATACATTCTCACCTCCTGTGTCAGTGACCTTCACATATAAGGTGCCCCTGACCCTGGTCCGCACAGCAGCTAGGATGCCTTACTCTGATGTGCTACCAAACTGAAGCAGTGATCTGGCCAAATTTACAGAGACACTCCTCCATGTCTACAACAGTTTGTTTCCCAGGAACAGAGCTGTGTAGAAGCTGCTATTTTTGAGTGCAGTAGGACATCCTCTTTTTCCTAAGAGGAGCTCTTCGAGTTACGAAGCGAGACAGGCTGCCAAAATAAGCAGCCCTTGCTGAGCTTCCCTCCCACTCCTGTCCCTCATGGGGCCCAGAAATAAATGAATTCCTGGCAGAAAAGGAACTCCACAGATACCCAAGACCTAATGTTCGGGCCTGAAACAGTACTACTGCCAAACACAGATATCTGTAGTAGTCCAGAGAAGAAAAACCCTCTGCTGTGTCTGATCTGCTGCCAAAAGGTGCAGCGCAGCCTCTTTGACCATACTCCATATGGCAATAAAAATCTCCTCTATTATACTGCCCTCAACAGAAGGATGTTATCTGGCCTTGTGTTCTGACCTGTATAAAAGTAGTTGTTAAGAGCTGAATTCTTATCCAAAAAGTTCATGGAAGTCCTGACTGCTCCAGCACTTCAGCATTTAGAAGAAATAAATTCATGCCCAATGAATAAATGTTGTCCTGCTGGAGCCATTATACCAGGCTGGCCCAGGAAGATGATGTTTTGCTTACATAGGCTGCAGATATTCCAGTGATTAAGATCCTAGTTCTGTCTCCCACTACAATTAAGTCAGTTACTTTCAATTTAGATTGATAATGTGAAGGAGAATTTATGCTTTAAACTTCATTTGGATAGGTTTAGACTGGACATTAGGAAAAAGAAATTCCCAGCAAGAGTGGTCAGACATTGGAATGTGCTGCCCAAGGAGGTGGTTGAGTCCCCAACCCCTGGATGTGTTTGAAGGTGGTTTGGATGTGGTGCTTGGGACTATGGTTTAGGGGTGACCCTTGTAGAGTAGGGTTCTGGGTTGGACTTGGTGCTCCTGAGACTCTTTTCCAACCTGAGTCTGTGATTCTGTGATTTATTTGCTGCCTCAGCTACAGAGCCATATAGTAGTCCCAGGTATATGCCTGGTTTCACGTCAAATGCTCTGATCCTGAGCTTGGAAGAAGTGGTCCTTGAATGTTAACCAATTGTCTTGGACCCCTTTACCTTCTAGTTCCTTGTCCCAATATATTTCCCCTAGCAATTGCTTGAAAGGGCAAAAGTTGGCCCTGCTGAAGCTCAGGATTGTGATCCTGCTGGGTATTCCTTTCCTACCACAAAAGATCCTGAACTCCACCATCTCATGGGCACTGCAGCCAAGGCCACCCTCAGCCTTCACTGCTTGAACCAGACCCTCCTTGTTAGTGAGTGTAAGACCCAGCAGTGCTCCTCTCCTAGTTGGCTCATTCACCCTTTGCTTCAAGAAGTTATCATCAATGCACTGGAGGAACCTCCTGGACTGTGGCTGGCTGGCTGAGGAGGCCTTCCAGCAAATATCTGGGTAGTTAAAATCCCCCATGAGAACCAGGGCCTGTGATTGAGAGGCTGCCATCAGCTGCCTGTAGAAGGCCTCAGCAGCTTCTTCATCCTGATCAGGTGACCTGTACTAGACACCCAAAACTGTACCAGTCATCCTAGCCTGCCCCTTAATTTGCACCCACAAGCTCTCAACTTGCCCCTCCTCTGCCCCTTAACAGAACTCAGCACATTCTAGGTTCTCTCTCTTGTAAAGAGCAACTCCACCACCTCACCTTGTTAACTTGTCCTTCCTAGAAAGGACACAGCCATCCATGACCACATTCCAGTCATGTGAGCTGTCCCACCAGGTCTTTGTGACTGCCACAGGATCAAAACCCCTTGACTGCACAAGGGGTTATGGTATGGCTCAGGGCAGTGGTGCATCCAAACACACAGAATGCTTCAGTTCAGAGAAAAGTCAACCTCAGAACTTGAAGAATGCCATGGAAACAACACAAATGGTGGAGCAAGGGAAGTAGTGTGCTAAGGACTGTCACTGGAATATGCAGAGCTGGAACAAGCTGCCCAGAGAGTCACCATCCCTGGAGGTGTTCAAGAAACAGGTGGACATGATTTAATGGACATGGTGGTGTTGAATGGCCATGGGTTGATGGTTGGACTCAATGATCTTGGAGGTCTTTTCCAACCCAAACAATTCAATGAAAAGTCTGCAATACTACACTGACCTTTGATGCCAAAGTAGGTTTCAGTCTGAGAAAGGAGAAGACAGTGTTGCTCTCCTTTGATTCGAAGAAGCTATCGTAATCCTAGAGAGAGAGAAAACAAGAAGAGGAGTCAGCATTTACGTTCCTGTTTTCCTGATTGAGCTCAGCACACCATGTGTTAGACTAAAGGGTGGTAAGTGATAAAGCCCAGGAAAATAATGATACTTACCCATCTTATAGAATCATAGAATTGTCAGGGTTGGAAGGGACTTCAAGGATCATCCAGTTCCAACTCCCTGCCATGGGCAGGGACACCTCACACTACAGCAGGTTGCTCACAGCCACATCCAGCCTGGCTGCAAAAACCTCCAGGGATGAGGCTTCCACCACCTCGCTGGGCAACCTGTGCCAGTGTCTCACCACCCTCCTGGGGAAGAATTTCTTCCTAACATCCAATCTGAATCTCCCCATTTCTAGTTTTGTTCCATTCCCCCCAGTCCTATCACTCCCTGACACCCTCAAAAGTCCCTCCCCAGCTTTCTTGTAGCCCCCTTCAGGTACTGTAAGGCCACAAGAAGGTCTCCTCAGAGCCTTCTCTTCTTCAGACTGAAACAATCCCAACTCTCTCAGTCTGTCTCATGGGGAAGAATTTCTTCCTAACATCCAATCTGAGTCTACCCACCTCTACTTTTGTTTCATTCCCTCTAGTCCTATGCAAACCTGAAAGCTGTTCTAAAGTGCAATGATATCACTAAATACAATGGCAAAGAAACCTCCAACTGCAACAGCTTTCACTGCTTTATCTGACAGGAGAATACAAACAGGGACTTGCATAATAAGGAAATCTATTGTGGGTGTGTTTCAGAGGTATCTAAGTCCCTAACAATACAAATAAATTCCTGACTGGGTTTCCAATGTGCATTTTAGCAAACAAAATGATTCCTAATATAGAAGCCCCTAAGAAGAAGTCCTAAGGCAAGTAACTCCTTATTTCTTCTGTGGTGCAATAAAACCTCATTATCAGCACAGGATCACAGATCACAGGATGTTAGGGGTTGGGAGGGACCTCCAAAGGTCATCGAGTCCAACCCCTTGCCAGAGCAGGGCCATAGAGTCTAGCACAGGTCACACAGGAATGCATCCAGATGGGATCATTGTATCCTTTGAAATCAGCAATCCTATAAAATCAGAGAATCACAGAACGCTAGAGGGTGGAAGGGACCTCCAGAGATCATCCAGTCCAATCCCCCTACAAAGCAGGATCACCCAGGGCAGGACATGCAGAAACCTGTCCAGGTATGGGTTTTAAGGTCTCCAGAGAAGGAGGCTCCACAAGCTCTCTGGGCAGCCTGCTCCAGTGCTCTGTCACCCTCACAATAAAAACATTTTTTCTCACATTGAGGTGGAATTTCCTGTGATGGAGTTTATGTCCATTGCCCCAGTCCTG
This sequence comes from Indicator indicator, assembly GCF_027791375.1. Taxonomy (NCBI): domain Eukaryota; kingdom Metazoa; phylum Chordata; class Aves; order Piciformes; family Indicatoridae; genus Indicator; species Indicator indicator. The sequence goes on along the minus strand of NC_072011.1, from coordinate 3,688,427 downwards.
TCACTGGGTATCACTGAAGAGACTGGCTTCATCCTCCTGACAGCCACCCTTCAGGTATTTGCAGACATTGATAAGGTCCCCTCTTCCCCTCTCAGCCTTCTCAAGCCTAAGCAGCTGCAGGTCTCTCAGTCTTTCCTTATAAGAGAGATGCTTCAGTTCCTTCATCATCCTTGTAGCTCTCCACTGATCTCTCTCCTTGTCCATCTTGAGCTGGGAGCCTAGAACTGGGCACAGTATTCCACATGTGGTCTAACTAGGGCTGAGAAAATAGGGAGGAGAACCTCCCTTGACCTGCTGGACACACTCTTCTTAATGCACCCCAGGATCCCACTGGCCTTTTTGGCCACCATGGCACATTGCTGCCCCACGGAGAACTTATTATCAACAAGGACTCCGAGGTCCTCCTCTGTGGAGCTACTCTTCAGCAGGTCAACCCCTAACCTGTACTGGTGCACAGTGTTAATCCTCCCCAAGTGCAGGACTCTACAATTATCCTGGTTGAACTCAGCTTTGGACAACCACATAGTTAAATATAAAATGTTACCATAAAGAGACTTATTGCATAGAAAGAAAGAAAGAAAAAAAAAGCAGGCTTCATTATCATGATTAAAATCCTTTTATGTTTCAGCTGCTCAAGATCAAGTTCTGATCTTGGTGTTACTGCTTTTACTGATTTGTTCCTTGCATTAGGCACCTGCTACTCTTCTAGTATCAGATGAGCTGACAGTACTCAGTTTTCAAGGGAAAAAAGGGAAAAAACAGAGGGAGCAGTTTAGTGAATGGAGCTGGCACATGGCAAGAAGCCAGGAAGTTTCAGGTTCTCTCTGTGGTTTGGCAAAGATTTCCTGTATGGCCACTAGCAAACAATAGAGCATCCAGTTCAGACTCTTTTCTTCTACCACATAGGTGCAAAATGGAAATATTAATTCTTACTTAACCATTTCTGACACCTAAAATACTCTGTAAATGTCAGGAAATTTCAGGCATGGGCTCATCACTATATAGCAATTACCTCTAAATATCTGAAATTAGTGGTTATGCTTAACTTGAAAGCACTCCACATGAGAAATCCCTTTAAATATTGACTCTGCACATAGATGCTCTCAACAGAAGAGTAACAGGCAGTCTCCTTGCCTCCCCAAGCTTCCCATCTGTGTAACAGACATTCCCAATGCACCTGACCCCTAAACTCACAGAATCACAGAACATTAGGGGCTGGGAGGGACCTCCAAAGATCATCCAGTCCAACCCCCTTGCCAGAGCAGCATCACCTAGAGCAGATCACACAGCACTCTCTGGCTCTAATCTTACTACTTTTTGACAGCTTATCTCTCACTGTTACAGTTCCAGGTGTTCTACCTGAAATTGGACCTCAACTTTTCCCCCACAGCAGCTGCTTTGCCCACTTCTGCCTTCGTGGAGCCTCACAAACCATGCTGCATTCATGGGGGACCATATAAGATAAACAAATGAAGCTGTAATTGAAAAGCAGAAATCTTCCTCTGACCTGGCTGTTGTTGGAAGGCTGTCACAGGATACACAAAGATTATGAACCTTCTTCTATCTTCCAGCCAGCATCTCCTCCTGCCTAGCCAATATCCACTCCTGCTTACATTTTCATAGAATCATAGAATGGTCCAGGCTTGAAGGGACCTCCAAAACTCATCCAGTCCAACCTCCCTGCACTCAGCAGGGACATCCCCAACTAGATCAGGCTGCCCAGAGCCTCATTGAGCCTCACCTTGAACATCTCCAGGAATGGGGCCCCAACCACCTTCCTGGGTGACCTGTTCCAGTGTTCTACCACCCTCATAGTGAGGAACTTCTTCTTAACATCCAATCTCAATCTGCTCTTCTCTAGTTTGAAGCCATTGTCCCTCATCCTGTCCCTGCAGCCCTTTGCAAACAGTCTCTCTCCATCCTTCCTGTAGCCCCCTTCAGGTCCTGGCAGGCTGCTCTTAGGTCTCCCCAGAGCCTCCTCTCCAGGCTGAACACCCCCAGCTCCCTCAGCCTGTCCTCATAGCAGAGCTGCTCCAACCCCCTGAGCATTTTCATGGACCTGCCCCATCACTTCCATGTCCTTTCTATATTGAGGGCTCCAGACCTGCACACAGTACTCCAGGTGAGGTCTTGCTAGAGCAAAGTGTCAGAATCACCTCTCTGGCTCTGCTGGCAATGCTGCTTTGGATGCAGCCCAGGCTGTGATTTGCCTTCTGTGCTGCAAGCTCACACTGCCTGCTCCTGTCCAGCTTCTCACCCATCAGCACCCCCAAGTCCTTTTCCTCAGGGCTGCTTTCTATCACCTCCTCCCCAGTCTGTATTGATAGTGAGGATTGTCCAGGTACAGCACTTGCTCTTGTTGCACCTCATGAGGTTCACCTGGCCCCACCTCTCCAGCTTGTCCAGGTCCCTCTGGGTGCCATCCTGTCCCTCTGGTGTGTCCACAGCACCACTCAGCTTGGTGCCATCTACAAACTTGCTAATGTGCACTTGATCCCACTATGTCATTGATAAACATATTAAACAGCACAGATCCCAGTATGGACCCCTGAGGGACACCACTTGTCACTGCTCTCCATCCAGCTTCTGCAGATCCCAAGCAGGAAGCAAAAAAATGTTTTGGGCAAGCATTCTGCTTCCCAGTATTTCTCTGAGTCTTCACAACACAGAGTGAATCCCTGACCAGCCTCTCATCCCACCTGCCAGACCCAATTATAAGCTAATACCAAATTGCATCCTTGCAGAAGGGTAGTTAGTATTTTGTAAAAGAAGTTTGTAAGGAAAGGGTGTGCTTGAAAATGAAGACTTTTACTTCTGTTTGTCCTTTTTTTTTTTTTTTTTTGTCTCTCCACCAATGTAAAAGAAAAGATTGCTTGGACAGAAAATACACAGTCACCATAGCAAGGATAATATAGCTCCCCCAAGATCCAAAATCATCCTGCAGATGTGCAGAATTTCTCTTAAAAGCTTTATGGTACACTAGACAAGGATGCTTTCCTAGCCTTCCCATAATGATCTCCTGCTGTACTGATGTGAACACAACTGTCTGTGGTGGGTTGGAATTACCCCAAAAATAAAATTGCCAGACCAGCTCAACTGGAAAGTAAATGAAGCTTGATTTGCAAGCAGAGCTACAATCTAGAAATAAGAAACGCAATGAGGATGCTCAGGGGACTTGAGCATCTCCCCTGTGAAGAGAGACTGAGAGCCCTGGGGGTGGTTAGTGTGGAGAAGAGAAGGCTGAGAGGGGATCTGATCAATGTCTCTCAATAGCTGAGGGGTGGGTGTCAAGTGGAGGGGGCCAGGCTCTTTTCAGTGGTGCACAGGAATAAGATAAGGAACAACAGGTACAGGCTTGAATATAGAAGGTTTCACCTTAACATGAGGAGAAACTTCTTACATTGAAGGTGACAGAGCACTGGAACTGGCTGCCCAGAGAGGTTGTGGAGTCTCCTTCTCTAGAGACTTTCCAACCCCACCTGGATGCATTCCTGTGCAGACTCCCCTGGGTGATGCTGCTCTGGCAGGGGGGTTGGACCTGATGATCTCTGGAGGTCCCTCCCAACCTCTATGTACTGTGCTGCTGTGATACTGTATGTCCAGAGAGATGGTCAACACATTTTTTTCTGTGTGATACATAACTTCCAGTGTACACCATCTGCTCACTTCACTGTATGGGAAGAGTCAAATTTATTTGCATCACAGAATTGTAGGGGCTGGAAGGGACCTCTGGAGACCATCAAGTCCAACCCTCCTGCAAAGCAGGATCACCTAGAGCAGGCCACACAGGAATGCATCCAGGGGAGTTTAGAAAGTCTCTATGGAAGGAGACTCCACAACCTCTCCGGGCAGCCTGTTCCAGTGCTCTGACACCTTTACAGCAAAGGAGTTTTTCCTCATGCAGAGAAGGAAATTCTTGCACTCCAGTTTGTGTCTGCTCACCTTTGTCTTATCACAGGGCACCACTGAAAATAAACTGGCCCCTTCTTGACACCCACCCTTCAGATATTTGTAAACATTGATAAGATCCCCTCTCAGTCTTCTCTTCTCCAGACAAAACAGCACCAGGTCTCTCAGCCTTTCTTCATCAGACTGATGTTCCAGTCCCTTAATCATCCTCACAGCCCTCTGTTGGACACTCTCAGTATTTCCCTGTCCACCTTGAACTGGGGAGCCCAGAACTGGATGCGATACTCCAAATGTGGTCTCACCAGGGCAGAGCAGAGGGGAAGAAGAACCTCCCTTGACTTGCTGGATCACTCTTTTACTCACCCCGGGATACCATTGGCCTTCTTGGCCACCAGGGCACAACTTGATGAAGCAGATTAAGAAATAAAGGAGTTCTGGGGCAAAGGAAGGTAAAATCTCCTGCAATGATCAGCATCACAGACTGGAACACAGAATTTTCAGACAGATGTTGCTTATCATTATGAGCACAGAACTATTACCATCACTGTTTAAAATGCTAACATATGAATGTATTAGACACAGTTTGAAGTTCCCTCACTGTTAATTTTAGGTGTGGTCTGTTCTAGCTAAGTTTGAAATTAAACATACAATTAGACAGAGGAAACAGACACTGTTACACTAATTTTCAAATAATTACAGGTGATGAACTGATGCTAATTTCTGAATTAACATAAGCTTACAGTTAATAGCCAGAAGGTAAATCCAAATAAATTAGACAGATCTCACAAGTAGGCCATGGCATAAGACGAAACAATATTGAAAACAACCTTGGCAATGCCACTGCTACCCTAAAATCACTCCTGGTGGACTCTTCATTCTCTTTTTAATAAGCTGGAAAGAAATATCCTGGGGTGCATCAAGAATAGTGTGTCCAGCAGGTCTAGGGAGGTTCTTCTTCCCCTGTGTTCTGGAATACTATGCAGAGTTTTTGTGCTCCCCAGGTCAAGGGAGATAGGGATATACTGGAGAGAGTCTAAGGATGACAGGGGCACTGGAACATCTCTCCTGTGAAGAAACACTGAGAGCCCTGGGGCTGTTTAGTCTGGAGAAGAGAAGGCTGAGAGGGGATCTGATCAGTGTCTATCAACAGCTGAGGGGTGGGTGCCAAGATGAAGGTGATGGTCTCCTTTCAGTGGTGTCCAGTGATAGGACAAGGAGCAATGGGCACAAGCTGGAACACAGCAAGTTCCAGCTCAACAGGAGGAGACACTTCTTTATGGTGAGGGTGACAGAGCACTGGAACAGGCTGCCCAGAGAGGTTGTGGAGTCTCCTTCACAGAAGACTTTCAAAACACACCTGGATGTGTTCCTGTGCAGCCTGCCCTGGGTGATCCTGCTTTGGCAGGGGGGTTGGGCTTGATGGTCTCTGAAGGTCCCTTCCAACCCCTGACATTCTGTGAATCTGTGCAAAACAGCACAAGGAAGGATTTCCAGCCTGGAAAAGATGTCATAAGGAATAAGGCTGCATTCTTGGCTCTGGCAATGACTGTGACTCAGCTAATCCACCGACACCTTGAACATCTGTTTACCTTCACCTCTGTTAAGTAATTTAAGACTTAATCAAGAAAAGCTTTCTGCCAGTACTAGTTTCCAAATTTCCTTCCAGAAATACTTCTGATTTACTATGCTTTTTGCCCCTTTTTCACAGATTATCAACCTGGATTCACTTACTGAAAAAATCATGAAGGTTAAAACAATGAGCAAAACTCAGTCTGTGTTTGAAAGATCACAAACCCCTGTGGGCTGATTCATTTTAAAAGGAGCAGACAGTTTAATAACCACCAGAGATTACCCATCAGAAGCAATCTCCCTGATGTTTTGAAATATATGCATTGCAAAACACATTAAAATGCTGCTGAGACTTTCTTATTTTCATGGGGCATTGAGAGTACCCTCAGCAAGTTCTGATGATACAAAACTGGGGGGTGGCTGACACCTGTCAGGCTGTGCTGGCATCCAACCAGAGCTGGACAGGCTGAGAGCTGGCTGCAGGCAAACCTCAGGGAGTGCAATAAGGACAAGTGCAGGGTCCTGCATCTGGGGAGGAATAACAACAGGCACCAGGACAGGTTAGAGGCTGCCCTGCTGGAGAGCAGCTCCATGGAGAAAGAGCTTGGAGTGCTGGTGGGCAGCAAGTTCTGCATGGGACAGCAATGTGCCCTTGTGGCCAAGAGAGCCAATGGGATCCTGGGGTGCAGCAAAAAAAGTGTGGCCAGCAGGGCTAGGGAGGTTCTTCTGCCTCTCTATTCTGCCCTGCTGAGACCACAGCTGCAATCCTGTGTCCAGTTTGGGGCTCCCCAGTTGAAGAGAGACAGAGACGTGCTGGAGAGAGTCCAAGGGAGAGCCATGAGGATGCTTAGGGGACTTGAGCATCTCCCTTGGGAAGAGAGACTGAGAGCCCTGGGGCTGTTTAGTGTGGAGAAGAGAAGACTGAGAGGGGATCTGATCAATGTCTATAAATATCCAAGGGGTGGGTGTCAAGTGGAGGGGGCCAGGCTCTTCTGGGTGGTTCACAGTGATAAGACAAGGAACAATGGGTTTAAACTTGAACATAGAAGATTTCAGCTCAACATGAGGAGAAACTTCTTTCCAGTGAGGGTGACAGAGCACTGGCACAGGCTGCCCAGGGGGTTGTGGAGTCTCCTTCCCTGGAGACTTTCCAACCCCACCTGGATGCATTCCTGTGGGGACTACCCTAAGTGATCCTGCTCTGGCAGGGGGGTTGGACCCAATGATCTCTTGAGGTCCTTCCAACCTCTAATGTACTGTGAGACTGTGATAATGTGATGGGGAATGGGGGAAAGGAGCATCACACTTCTATATAAAGTAGCAGTGAAATTATAAATAGGAGAATTTTCCTACTAATCTCTACAATGAAAATCATCACCCCAAAATGTTCCAATGTGAAAAGAGACAAAAAGTTCTGATAATACAGAACTGCCCTATAAAAGTTGAAAGAAAACACTTCAGTGTCATAGTTTCTTAAGAGGTTTTTGGGAACTATGATCTCAGGGATCTCAATGACTGCCCATTGGAATGTGCTGCCCAGGGAGGTGGTGGGGTCAACATCCCTGGAGGTGTGTAAGAAAAGCCTGGATGAGGCACTTAGTGCCATGGTCTGGTTGATCACTTTGACTTGATGATCTCGGAGGTCTCTTTCAACCTGATTCTGTGATTCAAGGATTCATTAGTTGTGTTTTGATATATGCTTTCCCTGAAATGCAGGCAAGAAAACAGCTGTTCCAAAAAGATCCTGCTTTTGACCATACCTTCAGAGAGGGAAGGGCCTGGAGAATAAATCTGATGAAGAGAGACTGAAGGAGCTGGGGATGGTTAGTTTGGAAAAGAGGAGGCTGAGGTGAGACCTCATTGCTGTCTACAACTACCTGAAAGAACACTGTGGAGAGGTTGGTGCTGGTCTCTTCTCCCAGGGAATTAGTGATAGAACAAGAGGGAATGGCCTCAAGCTGTGACTGGGTAGGTTTAGACTGAACAGTAGGAAACATTTTTTCGTGGCAAGAGTGGTCAGGCATTGGAATGTAGAGTAGGGTTGTGGGTTGGACTTGGTGCTCCTGAGGCTCTTTTCCAGCCTGAATGTTTCTTGATTCTGTGATCTGCTGGCTGGCTGAGCCACCCTACAGCACTGCAGGCTGCCCTGGATTGGCACATGAGCTTTCCACACAGCCCTCTCACCCAAATGGGTGGGAGGAGGAAAAGGGAAGTGAGAAGAAAAGGCCAGGAGAGGTCTGTTGAAAGGAGGTGCAAGGCAGGCAGCAAAGTAATACAGACACAAATGAGCAGGTGGAGCAACTGAGCCATGCACATGCAGCATATCCCAGCAGAGCTCCCATCCTTCCAGGTCAGGGGAGGCTGCTCTGATTAATGATTCCACTAGCATGGGGGAGAGATGCTAAGGAACTTTCTCCTTAACCCACAGGCAAGGCACAAACAGTTTCTGATGGAAAACACTAAACTTTTTGATTTTTACAGGAAAGAAAACTCAAAACCACCACCACCAAACAACAACATCCATGAATCAAACCAATGGCACCCTGAGGAGCTGAAACATTTTTTCCCAGCAAGAGTGGTCAGGCATTGGAATGTGCTGCCCAGGGAGGTGGTTGAGTCCCCAAGCCTGGATTGGGTTTCCAGGTGGTTTGGATGTGGTGCTTGGGGCTCTGGTTTAGGGGTGACCCATTTTTGGCAGTTTGGGCCATGTGTAAAGACACTAAGTCCACGGCTGAGGACATGAAAATTCTTGTTAGAAACATCCCACTGCTACCAGCAGTAGATGCAGAGGATGAAGGAGGGAATCAGTGCCAAGCTCAGCCTCATACACAGGCAAGATCCCAGCTTGCTTGCAAGACAACAGGATACACTTGGAAAAACTCCATGGGACTCTGCCTTCCCTGAAGAAGGACGCCACCATAGACTGGTTTTGGCACATAAGTAGTTCCCTGCTTCTACACCAGGCTTCACCACCCCCAGCAAGTTATTACAATCCCTTTGTCACTGTTCCAAGCAGCTCTACCAAGCCAGAGAGCACTGCAGCTTTGCTGAGCTGAGCTGAGCTGTGCTGTCCTGTCCCTGTGCAAGGAAGTGGCTCCCACTGATGCCCTGCAGGCATTCAGAAAGCAGCTGTTAACCTAAAAATATACCAGCAGGGCAACCTGCCACCCACTGCCCCGCTTCAAAAGGCAATTCTGTGCACAAATATCATTTTGACTCCATCCCTTTAAATTATGATCCTTGGTGCTTTCCACAGCTGCTAATTGTACATTATTAATGCAAAAAAATCTGGCAACATCAGTAGCTGGTTAAGGCTACTAAAACTAAGGGGACATAGAGACAGTGAAAATGAATCATCAGTGACACAGGGATGCTCAATCGGTCTGGAAAAGCTGAAAAGCCAAAAATACAGGTGATAAATCACAATGACAGGGGAATGAAAGGTTACTAAGAACAACAAATGCCACTTAGGAGGAAAAAATGTCTCTCAGGATGGTTTGAGGGGATAGAGAAGTGACAGGAGTATAAATAAGGTAAGTGAAAAGCTATTTCAAGTCAGAAAAGGTTTCTTAGCAGGATAACAGCCATCTGACTGCTTTAGGCCTGGCTCCTCACCCTCACTGAAAAGTCAATGGCAGCACCAAGTAGTTTAAGCCAGCTACAGCCCCTCTGTTTAACCACTGGAATGGTTACAGCATTAAAGATGCTCCAAGACTTAGTGGGGAATGGAGCATCTGACCTAAGAAGCTCTTGTTTTGTTGAAAACCATCAAAGATAACTCTACAGAAGTTTCAACAGCTTGCCTACAAACCAACAAAACCCTGTTAGTCTTGCATGGCATAAGGCTTTTTCTTTGCTTTCCCTGGTCCTGCTGAGGGACTCTCAACTGGGACAGAGAGGCAGGCCGTAGCTGCAAAGGTCTTCAGGAGCAAAGCTACCCCAGGTGGTAATGGGAGGAAGGCTGTGAAGCTCACTGTGGTGGCAGGAGAGTTGGGAGTGGATGTATAGCTCAGTGGACCCATGAAGCACACTGCACTTAGTGCCTTTGAGGGCCTAGTGCCATGGTTTAGTTGATTAGATGGGTGATAGGTTGGACTTGATGATCTTGAAGGTCTTTTCCAACCTGCTTAATTCTGTGATTCTGTGATTCTAAAGATACTAAACATTTTCATGGCTTCACCAGAAGGCTGAAGTTCATGGAAAAGAAATGTAATAATTACTAAAACACTAAAGTGATATTTGTTTCAGAAAAAAAAATAGCTAGAGACAGGGAAAATACTCAACAGAAGTATTTTAGATGCTTGACTTGCTTGTGGTCATTCCTAGGTATCTGCTTATGGATACTGCTGGGACAAAACTAAGGCTAGAGGGACCTTCAGTCCACACTTTCAAACTACTTATGTTATCTTCTGTTGCATCTTACACAAGGTTTTAAAATAATCAGCAAGTTCCTGTGATACTGTCCACTGGCAAAAGGAAAAAAACAAGCAAATAAACCAACCAAACCAAACCCCTGTAAGTCTCACACTTACAGAGCTTTGCTTTCAACATCTGAATCATTGAATCATAGAATCACAGAATGGTCCAGGCTGGAAGGGACCTCCAAAGCTCATCCAGTCCAACCTCCCTGCAGTCAGCAGGGACATCCCCAACTAGATCAGGCTGCCCAGGGCCTCATCAAGCCTCACTCTGAATATCTCCAGGGAAGAGGCTTCAACCACCTCCCTGGGCAACCTGTTCCAGTGTTCCACCACCCTCATGGTAAAGAACTTGTTCCTAACACCCAGTCTAAATCTGCTCTTCTCTAGATTGAATCCTTGCAGTTTATCCTGAAACTACAAAGTGCTGTGGTTGTTCCACACCTCTTTAAAACCAGATTAATCAAAGGCAGGAGAACTCAGTGGCTAGAAAACTACACAGAAATCCCCACAGCCATCTACTGTCCAAGTGCTGCTGCAACTAAGAGCAGCTTAGTCTTTGAGATAGTGGACAAGCTCCCAGAAGAAGAAGGACATCAAACTGTCGGGGCAGGTCTGGAGGAGGACACAAAGATGGTTGGAGGGCTGGAGCACCTCCCCTGTGGTGACAGGTGCCCTGTGGGGACAGGCTATGAGAGTAGGGGCTGTTCAGACTGGAGAAAAGAAGGCTCATGGGAGACCTTATAGCAGCCCTCCAGTACCTGAAGGGGGCTACAGGAAAGCTGGGGAGGGACTTTTTCAAGGGCTTGTAGTGATAGGATGAGAGGGAATGAATTGAAGCTTGGGGAGGGTAGATTTAGACTGGAGATTAGAAAAAAAATCTTTACAATAAAGGTAGTATCACAGTATCACTGTGAGACACTGGAACAGGTTGCTCAAGGTGGTTGTAGATGCCCTCTCCCTGGAGGTGTTCAGAGCCAGGCTGGATGGGGCCTTGAGCAGCCTGGGCTAGTAGAAGGTGTCCTTGCCCACAGCAGGGGAGCTGGAACTAGGTGAACTTAAAGGTCCCTCCTAACCCAAAGCACTCTACAGTTCTGTGATTTAACTCCTTTATTATCACACAAATGTCCTAATTCCTTCTGGTATTCATGTGGGGTTTATGCCAGTTGAGCTTACTAGGGAAACTGTTGGTCTGTGGGAATTCTCTTTCTAGAAATCCAACTTCCAGGGCATCTTCTCTTTCTCTCAGTAGCAATTGCCAAGATCACAAAGCTCAACTAGCTCTGTTCCAGCTGTGATGTGGAGCCCTTAGTGTGCTGTATCCCCCGTGCTGGGAACCCAGCTCACTGCAGTGATGTGATTACAGACACTGCCAGAATTAATTTGGCTCAGCATTTTGTTAAGCAGGTACACTGAGGCTTGTTTAAATAAACACTGGCACTGCTGGCAGCAACTCTTTACTCTTTTAACCAGAGTCAGAACTGGCAGTGCTGCAGATCAGCACAAACAATTACTTGTGCTCCAAGGAGCAGAATACAAACCTGACGGCACTGGGTTAAAGTAAAACATTAACACAAAGGAGATTTCATTTACAATCAGCAATTATACAGACACTGCCTATCACAAAGTCACAGAATCAACCAGGTTGGAAGAGACCTCCAAGATCATCAAGTCCAACTGATCACCCAACCCAACTAATCAACCAGACCATGGCACCAAGTGCCTCCTCCAGGCTCTTCTTAAACACCTCCCTGGGCAGCCCATCCCAAAGGCCAATTTCTCTGTCTGTGAAGAACTTCTTTCTAAGATCAAGCCTAAACTTCCCCCTGCAGCTTGAGACTGTGTCCTCTTGTTCTGGTGCTGCTTGCCTGGGAGAAGAGACCAACCCCCACCTGGCTACAACCTCCCTTCAGGTAGTTGTAGAGAGCAGTAAGGTCTCCCCTGAGCCTCCTCTTCTCTATCCTTTATTGCAACTCAGATTATGAGAACATTACATCTAACAACGTTTCAAAGGCTGTAACTGCGACTAAAATCCCTCCCAGGAAGTTTCTTTGAAGGAGCAAATTGGCTTTGCTGCTGTTTGCTTTCAGTTTGCAAGAGCAAGACTGAGCTTGTTAAACACCTCGAACAAATCCTTATTGCTTAGCACATCAAGAAGCAAAACCCCAATTCCTTAGCACACCAAAAATCAGAAAAAAAAGAAAAAAAAGAACCCACCCAACTGTAGCTTGCACTGCTTTACACATAGATGGGTGGATGTTACATGGCTGGATATTTGGCTGTGGGCAGAGAGGCTGGAGAGCAGCCAGGCAGAACGGGACTGGGGGGCTGGGGAGTGGTTGACAGCAGCTGAACAGGAGCCAGCAGTGTGCCCAGGTGGCCAAGAAGGCCAATGGCATCCTGGCCTGCAGCAGGACTAGTGTGGCCAGCAGGAGCAGGGAGGTCATCCTGCCCTGTGCTCAGCACTGGTTAGACCACACCTTGAGTGCTGTGTCCAGTTCTGGGCTCCTCAGTTCAAGAAAGATGTTGAGATGCTGGAAGGTGTCCAGAGAAGGGCAAGAAGGCTGGGGAGGAGTCTGGAGCACAGCCCTGTGAGGAGAGGCTGAGGGAGCTGGGGGTGTTTAGCCTGGAGAAGAGGAGGCTCAGGGGAGACCTCATTGCTCTCTACAACTACCTGAAGGGAGGTTGTGGCCAGGTGGGGGTTGGTCTCTTCTCCCAGGCAAGCAGCACCAGAACAAGAGGACACAGTCTCAAGCTGTGCAGGGGGAAGTTTAGGCTTGATCTTAGAAAGACGTTCTTCCCAGAAAGAGAGATTGGCCATGGGAATGGGCATCTCAGGGAGGTGGTGGCGTCTCCATTCCTGTGGGTGTCCAAAAAAAGATTGGATGTGGCACTTGGAGCCATGGTTTACTTGTGAGGTGGTATCAGGTAATAGAATCACAGAATCAATAAGGTTGGAAAAGACCTCAAGGATCATCAAAATCCAGCCTGTCACCCAAGACCTCATGACTATTAAACCATGTCACCAAGGTTGGACTTGATGATCTCAAAGGTCTTTTCCAACCTGGTCGATTCTGTGATTCTGTGATCTCCAGAGGTCCCTTCCAACCCCTAACATGCTGTGATCCTGTGATCTTTTAGACAGCACTTACAATGTTAGTCTATTGCCATGCTGTTTGAATTTGTTTCTCTCTGTCAATGTATATATATTTTTTAATATGTGACTATGATCTCTCTGTTCTTACAAAATTGCTCTTCCAAGTACTAGTGGGGAGCTCCTAATTCAAATGCACTGCATCAGCACTCAGTTAATACTGTATGCCATTGAGAATGAGCTGCTAGCATCCTTCCTGAAAAGGGCAGTTCAGTTCTCCACAACAGATGACATTCATTTACTGATCTGATTAGGATTTACAATGGAAAACTCTTACTCAGCACAGCTCTCCTGAGAGAATGAGTGTGTGTGTGAGAGCATGTGGGAGATTTTTTTAATATTATATAAACACACAGAAATAAGAAGATCTTGTCTGCACAACACAGGACAATCTAAACATGCCAGTTTTCAATTCTCTTACCTCTTGATAAGATCTCTGCATAGGATTTTTAAAGAGCTTACACAAATGACTCTGCAAAGCAACCTGCTACTCCTCTCCTAAGGGCCAGATCTTTATTTCTGTGATCTCTTCAGTGGTTGGCTTCCAGAAACAAAGACTTTAATAAAAGGGAGCAGATGTCAGCTACAGCTCTGGTTTGTATACAGAATCACAGAAACATGTCCAGTCTCTACCAGTGGCAGCTTGAGGCCATTCCCTCCTGTTCTGTCACTAATTCCCTGGGAGAGGAGACCACCACCAACCTCTCCACAACCTCCTTTCAGGTAGCTGTAGAAAGCAATGAGGTCTCCCCTCAGCCTCCTCCTTTCCAAACTAACCATCCCCAGCTCCTTCAGTTGCTCCTCATCAGATTTATTCTCCAGGCCCTTCCCAGCTTCCTTGCCCTCCTCTGCCCTGGCTCCAGCACCTCCACATCTCTCTTGCACTGAGGTGCCCAAAACTGGACACAACACTCCAGGTGTGGCCTCCCCAGAGCTGAGTACATCTCAAACTCAGACTGATGTGATGTTTGCCATTCATTCAACAACCATGGCAGGGTACGCAGACATCAAGTAAGAGCCAATATCCTTCACCTCTAAGATTGGGAGCCCAAGCAAAGAAGGCTTCCCCCAGCCAAGCGCTGAAGACCTCAAAGTGACAGAAAGGCCATTTGGGGCAGGGGACTACTCAGGGAAGTCAGTGTCAGTATCAGTAAATACTGTAGATGATAACAAGTGTCAGCTCCTCCCTTTGTGCACCTTTGAGCCCATCAAGTTATTCTACAAATTGTTTGGATAAAAACATTATCAAGACAGAGCAGGACAGGGAATTTGAGCAGAGAGAGGGATGGTAACATCAGGGAGCTATGAGCTCATGGTTAAAAGACATAAACTGACTGTGCTGCACAGATGCTCTGCATGCACACATCACAGAATCACAGAAACATTCAGGTTGGAAAAGAGCCCTGGGATCATCAAGTCCATCATTTATTACTTTGCATCTCTGATTAATAAAAAATAAATCCAAATAAAAAAACCTGCCATGCTCAACAGGAATGCACTCTCTCCACTGCAGGGTAAAGAGCAGCACTGTAGTGCACTGTACATATCAGTTCCAACTGCTCCAAGGAGGATGAAATTCTTGGATTATTTTATTTTTAATGAGTTGCTGAGCTTAGTTTTTTAAGCCCTAACCACTGGGCAGGTTGACTGCAGTACACTTTGCCTCTGGTACCACACTCCTCTTTGTTAAGTGCATAGCACACAGAGCTAAAGCTCTTTGCCTCAGGACAAGGAAATGCAGTGGAGAAGTGGATGGCAAAGGCAAAGCACAGTCTGTAACTATCCAGACCCTGTGGACTCAAGCTGCAACTGGGAAGGTTTAGACTGGACATGAGGACACATTTTTTCATGGCAAGAGTGGTCAGGCATTTGAATATGCTGCCTAGAGAGGTGACTGAGTCACCAACCCTGGATACGTTTAAAGGTCATTTGGATGTGCCTGGGGCTATGGTTTAGGGGTGAACCATGTAGAGTAGGATTCTGGGTTGGACTTGGTGATCCTGAGGGGCTTTCCCAGCCTGAATGTTTCTGTGATGATGTGATCCTGTGAATGGTCTGAACAGCATCTTGCCAACACAGAGAAGACACAGGGGCAGGGGTTACTTTCCAACACTAGCTCTGCCTTCTCTGTTCCTTGCTTGAGAAAAGGAAGATAATCAGGAAGATAAATAGTGCTGTGTCACTGGCCTCAAGTCACTGACATTCAGCCTAGGATCTGTGGGTGCCTTGGAGCCACAAACTAGTCCAATGTAACTGCAAAAGGTAATTAAGAATGATTTCAAACAGCTGGCTTAAACTGGCCATACAGGAAATTCTGTCTCTGATGGGAAAAGTAATCAAGAAAGTTTCAGCATCATCAATCATTAACAGCTGTGATATAATATTTGAGCAGTTCACACTAATCTCTACACAGCAAGATTATCCCTCTTCTAAAGACAGACCTAGACCACCAAGATGCTAAGTGTGTCAGGTAAGACATCTCCACGGGTGCAGGGAACCCTGCTGAGTATTTGCTGAATACCAAATTAGAGTCACAACTGCCCCAGCTCCTGAAGTGAACACACTGTAACAGATGTCATAAGGTGAATTCTGCCACATTGCTTGAGGATCTAGAAAGACACAGTTCAAGCCCTCTGTAGGCACAAGAATGATAACAGACTCCCCAGCGACAGGCCAGGGCAAAAACTCTGAGCTGTCCTGTAGCCAGCTTTCTCAAACCACAGAAATCACAGAAACATTCAGGTTGGAAAAGAGCCTCAGGATCACCAAGTCCAACCCACAACCCTACTCTACAAGGGTCACCCCAAACACCACAGCCAAACCACCTTGAAACACATCCAGGCTTGGGGACTCAACCACCTCCCTGGGCAGCACATTCCAATCCCTGACCACTCTTTCCATGACAAAATGTTTCCAGTCTAACAACAACATCAAAACCAAAAGGCTTTTTCCCCTATTGCTTATGTCTTCTGATCGTATTTTGGCTGAGGAATTATCCATTTGATTGCAATAATCATTCCTCTCTTTCCTCTTCTTTCTCTTATCATTGAGTAGCTACTGACTTGTTACTTGACACATACAAAAAAAAAAAAAAAAGGGAAGAAAAAGAAATGTGGATGAATCATTGTGAGATCTTTAAAAGAAAACAAAACCGAAGAGATTGATACTTAGCAGTGCAAAGAAATCGGTGCCACAATAATTCCCTATGCACTGAATAGTTTCTCAAGAACACTGCACCTCTTTCAGCAGCCTCTTTTTTATTTCTTTCTTGTCTATAGGCTCCACTGTTTTGATGCAGTTGATATCCATATATTACATTTCAGGGGAGTACAATAAATATCACATATCTCTGTCTCTACTCCTGCCCAACAGGCACTCTACCGGGACTTACCCTGACACTAAACCATAGGAGCAGCTGCCAAGAGGGGAAAAAAAAAGGATAAACAAAAAAACAGAAAGAAAAAAAAAAAAAAAGCAAACCTCAGCCTGCTATGTAAATATTTCCCCTTCTCCTCCAACTCCCACCTGGAAACAGATTTGCTTTAAATTTTGGTTGGCCTAAATTTCAGGCAATCTCACATCAGTGGCAGATTTCTGCATATGAAGCTGTCACTATTTCAAAGCACTGCCTTGCAGCTTGGTAAGGTTAAAATTAGTTTCCCTGAGAAATGGAGATTTGCAAGCTCTTGAAAGATGCAGGAGTCACTTCTATTCTCAGCAGGGTTGTGCATTCAGTTGTGGAAAGGTCACAGAAAGCAGGAGAGGAGGGTGTGAGGCACAGCTCTAACTTCAGATATCACTTTTCCAGCAATTCTTTCGTTCTGCTTTAAGAGCACTCCACGTCCAATGCTCTGGACACTGCAGATCCCATTTGGATATCACAGGATCACAGAACATTAGGAGCTGGAAGGGACTTCTGAAGATCATTGAGTCCAACCCCCCTGCCAGAGCAGGACCATAGAATCCAGCACAGGTCACACAGGAACACATCCAGACAGGGCTTGAAAGTCTCCAGAGAAGGAGACTCCACAACCTCTCTGGGCAGCCTGCTCCAGTGCTCTGGGACCCTCACAGTGAAGAAGATCCTCCTCCTGTGCTGGAGTTTATATCCACTGCCCTTTGTCCTATCCCAGGGTGCAAGTGAGCAGAGCCTGTCCCCTCCCTCTTGACCCCCAAGCCCTCAGATATTTAGAAACATTTATTAAATCCTCTCTCAGTCTTCTCTTTTCCAGACTAACCAGCCCCAGGGCTCTCAGCCTTTCTTCCCAAGGCAGTGCTCCAGTCCCTTATTTATCCTTGTAGCCCTCCCTTGGACTCTCTCCAGCAGATCCCTGTCCCTCCAGAACTGGGAAGCCCAGAACTGGATGTGATATTCCAGCTGTGGTCTCAGCAGGGCAGAGTAGAGGGGGAGGAGAACCTCCCTGGCTCTGCTGGACACACTCCTCTGGATGCACCCCAGGACCCCATTGGCCTTCTTGGCCCCTAGGGCACATTGCTGTCCCAGTCAGAACTTGTTGCCCACCAGCACTCCCAGGTCCTTCTCCTTGGGGCTGCTCTCCAGCAGATCCCCTCCCAACCTGTCCTGCTGCAGTTTATTCTTCCTTCCCAGGTGCAGGACTCTGCACTGATCCTTGTTGAACCTCATTAGGTTCCTCTCAGCCCAGCTCTCAGTCTGTCCAAGTCTCACTGAATGGCTGCACAGCCTTCAGGCAATAAATGTACCTATGTCTCCTCACCTACCACTGGAACAAGCTAGAACCCTAGCTGAGGGCTGCAAATTCCATTGTGGAAGTCACACACACACAATTTAGGCATTCCAGTGCTTATTTGTCTGAAATGTTCAGACTTTCTTCCCTACACACTTACAATGTTACAGCAATGTCACTAAGATCAAACAATAGATTGTAAAGTCATAAAAATACACAAATTACCATAGTGTCAGTGCTATGACATAGTACTAGGTTATCAGTAAAGTGATTTGTGTTCCTGTGTGCTCATAGCTCCTATCTTCCTCCTCACAGGAAATAAAAATGGTTCTTGCTGAGTGCTTTATTTATTTCAAAATCCATGAGCAGAACTTGCTACTGAAAAATTGGGGAGTGCATCTCAGGACACTGAGAAAAGCAGAAGACAGATTAATAATCATATTTGTGATTACATCACTTTTCAAGGTCTTGCTCACACTTTGTGTGTTAGTATCAGAAGGATCCCTCCCCCTGAGGTACAAGATGTTTTGTTTTATGCTGGTGATACCAAATTGGGAGGCTTGGCTGAGACACCTGAAGGCTGTGAGGCCATTCAGAGAGACTTGGACAGGCTGAGAGCTGGGCAGAGAGGAACCTAATGAGGTTCAACAAGGATCAGTGCAGAGTCCTGCACCTGGGAAGGAAGAATAAACTGCAGCAGGACAGGTTGGGAGGGGATCTGCTGGAGAGCAGCCCCAAGGAGAAGGACCTGGGAGTGCTGGTGGGCAACAAGTTCTGACTGGGACAGCAATGTGCCCTAGGGGCCAAGAAGGACAATGGGGTCCTGGGGTACATCCAGAGGAGTGTGTCCAGCAGATCCAGGGAGGTTCTCCTTCCCTTCAGCTCCACCCTGGTGAGACCTCACCTGGAATATTGCATCCAGTTCTGGGCTCCCCAGTTCAGGAGGGACAGAGATCTGCTGGAGAGAGTCCAATGGAAGGTTACAAGGATGAATAAGGGACTGGAGCACTGCCTGATAAGGAGAGGCTGAGAGCCCTGGGGCTGGTTACAAAGCTGGTGAGGGACTTTTTAGGGTGTCAGGTAGTGATAGGACTGGGGGGAATGGATCCAAGCTAGAAGTGGGTAGATTCAGATTGGATGTTAGGAAGTTCTTCACTGTGAGAGTGAACTTGAACAGGTTGCCCAGGGAGGTGGTAGAAGCCTCATCCCTGGAGGTTTTTAAGGCCAGGCTGGATGTGGCCCTGAGCAACCTGATGTTGTGTGAGATGTCCCTGCCCATGGCAGTGGTGTTGGAACTGGATGATCCTTGAGATCTGTTGTGGTTTAAGCTTTTCTGCTAGCCTAAAACGTAACAGATTTAGGCTGCTTCCCCTCTCCCCTTTTCCCAGTAGGGAAAAACAAAATTAGGCAGAAGAAGAAGAGAGAGGTAAATCTACAAAAGAACAGTCCTGAATCGGTTTGGAAGTAAAAACGTGTTTAACAAAATATAAAAGGCATTTGAGGAAAAGGAAGGTTACAAAGGTGTAAGGAAAAAGGGTGTATAAAAACATACACAAACCCAGATGCAGCTGGCAAAGCATTCTCTGGCTGTAAGTTGGATTCTCTTTAGATGCAGTTCCATAGAAGTTCTGGAACAGCGTAGAAGAGGCCCAACCACATGGCTAACAGCAACAGCAGCAAGAGGATATCAGCAAGCCAAGGGGCAGGAGAAGAGAGAGCAAGGCAGGCATTGTTTAAAATAAGACTGGATGAGACCATTAGTGCCATGGTTTAGTTGATTAGCTGGTGTTGGGTGACAGGTTGGACTTGATCTTGAAGGTCTTTTCCAACCTGGCTAAATGGCCCTCCCTTAAAAAGGGTTGTGGACCAGAACTGGGAGTGCAATAGACTTTGACCCAGGGACCCCTCCCCCTGTGAGGGGGCCAATTCTCTCTGCCCACCTGGGTCAGGTTTCTTTGTCTACCTGGGGCTAGGTTCTTTTCAGCCCACCCAGCTCCTGGGCTGGGCTGAACCTAGCAAAAGATCCTTACCAACCCTGACAATTCTATGATTTTATGATTCTAAGTCTGTGTTGTCAGTAAGAATGCACAAACCAGAGTAAGTACATAGGCAGTTTCCTGGTGAGACTATAGAACTGACAGGGAAACTGTTTGTTAACATAGCAAATTGGATTAGAAATTGCCTGGACAGGAATCAGGAATTATAACTCAACTAACAGAAAACTCAGCAGGTTATTTTTTTCAGTTTAAGTTATTTAAGAGTGATGTTGTTGTTGTTATTTATGTCAAGATAAACAGATGAAAACACTGTGGAAATGACAGAGGAGATGTGTAATGTCTGCTGACTTCATCTAATTGTGGCATTTTAGAATCACAGAATTGTTTCAGCTGGAAAAGATCCCTAAGATCATTGAGCAACCTAACACCACAGCCATTAAACTGTGTCCCAAAGTGCCATGGCCACAGCTTTCTTGCCCTAAAATTCATCAACATCTCTTTAAAACTCTTAAACCCACTTTAAAATGATTGAAAATTTTTCAAAAGTCTTAGAACTACCCAAAACCACCTAAAGATGCTTTAAAAATCTCTTTTTAAAGACTTGAAGATCTTAAGGAGTTTTTGGCACTCAAAATTCTTTGTAAAAACTGCTTAAAAATAATCAAAATCTCCTCAAAAATCATTCAAAATACCTGAAAAGAATCAAAAATCTCTAAAAAGAACTATTAAAAATGCCTCAAAATAATCAAAATCTCTTCAAAAATCATTAGAAGGGCCTGGAAATAATAAAAATACCTTCAAAAAATAATTAAAAAGTCCTGAAAATGATCAAAAGAGCTCAAAAAAAAAATCATTTAAAAGGCTTGGAAATGATCCAAATCCATTCAAAAATCACTAAATGGCCTGAAAATCATCAAAATATCTTCAAAAATCATTTAAAAGGTCTGAAAGTGATCAACATCTCTTCAATAGTCATTAAAGAATAGTAAAATACTCAAAATATCTTCAAAAGTCATTAAAAATGCCTTAAAAGAAGCATAAATCTCTTCATAAAACATTGATAATGCCCCAAAATAATGAAGATATCTTCAAAAGGAAGTAAAAGGGCCTGAAAATAATCAAGACTATCTTCAAAAATCATTAAAAGCACCGAAAATTAATAAGAATCTCTCCAAAAGGAAAAACAATTAAAACCTCTGCCAGTCTCCTGCAAACTGATGCTGCAGAGGTCTCAGTCAGGTTCTGGCTCCTTGCAGTCTTCCACATCCTTCAAAAATGCTTCAAAAGGCTGAACACTGCCTGAAAAATCCTCAACATCTGCTTGAAACTCTTGAACTCCCTTTAATCCCCTTTCCCACACTGAACTTTGCCTCCTGCATAATGTTTTGCCTCCACTCTACTGCCCAAGAACTTCATTAACTAATGCAGCAGTTGGAGGTCTTGCACATACTTCTGCTTGCACCTCACAAACCACAGCTTCTTTCAAAGCATGTTTTCTCTTTAAAAATGTTCCTGCAGAGAGTGAGGTCTGGTAATAGGATTAACCCTGCTCAACCAAAACAGCTATCAGCCGAGCAGACAGATTAACAGGATCATCTCACATGTTGCATGACATCTTTTTCCTTGCTAATTCCAAACAGCAATTTCCAAGGCTAGGTGCTACAAAGACAAGCTGGAAGGGTAAGAAACTACAGCTTAAAACACTGGATTTCCCAGGCAAAGGAAAATCACACAGAGCAATGAAAATATTATTTATAAGTGATGGGCTGCTCCATAAGTGAGGTCCAAATCAATCCCATGTCCCAGATGACATTTCTTAACTGGAAGTAGGGAGATGTAAACTACACTGCTGAGGTAAGCAAGGCCAATACAAAGCATAGAACTGCAGAATCACAGAATCATAGAATCATAGAATCAAAGAATCACAGAATCAAAGAATCTTAGAAGCAAAGAATCATAGGATCAAAGAATCACAGAATCATAGAATCACAGAATCAAAGAATCACAGAATCAAAGAATCATAGAATCAAAGAATCATAGGATCAAAGAATCACAGAATCATAGAATCAAAGAATCAAAGAATCTTAGAATCAAAGAATCATAGAATCAAAGAATCAACAAGAATCAAAGAATCAAAGAATCATAGGATCAAAGAATCAAAGAATCAAAGAATCAAAGAATCAAAGAATCTTAGAATCAAAGAATCATAGAATCAAAGAATCATAGAATCAAAGAATCAAAGAATCATAGGATCAAAGAATCAAAGAATTAAAGAATCACAGAATCAAAGAATATTAGAAGCAAAGAATCATAGGATCAAAGAATCATAGAATCAAAGAATCAAAGAATCTTAGAATCAAAGAATCATAGAATCAAAGAATCTTAGAATCAAAGAATCATAGAATCAAAGAATCATAGAATCAAAGAATCACAGAATCAAAGAATATTAGAAGCAAGGAATCATAGAATCAAAGAAGCATAGAAACAAAGAACCATAGAAGCAAAGAATCATAGAATGATCTGGGTTGGAAAAGAGTTACAAAGATCATCTAATCCAGGCCCCCTGCAGGGACATCCTCAACTAGATCAGATTGCTCAAAGAAGGGATGTTTAGTACCTCACTTCAAGAAGCCAGTTAGCCTGCTGCATCATGCTCAGTGTGTTTCAGAAGATCCTCAATCACTTCTTAAGCACTTCTTGCACTCAGCTAACAATTGCATTGTATTTGACAGGTTCTGAGCAGATCTGAATGGTCCATCAGCCAGCAGCAGCACTGGTGAGGCTGGCAGGGACTAAGTTAGAACTAGCCTGAGTGTATCTTCACCACACTGTAGTCAGAAACCCACACACTATCCATGTTTACACTGACCCATCTATTATAACCACAGAGACCCTTTCCCCCACTTCATTCTCCTGCTGAATTCACAGAGCAGCTTTACCCAGTTGCTTTCTGACAACAGCCATCAAACCTCCTTTTCCCATCAGCTAGTTTAGCAGGTACCTCAAAACTGCCTCTTAAAGGAGGTAGAAGTTACACAGTTGAAGTATGGAAAGACACAGCAAGACAAAAAGGACCTAGCAGTGGTCTTTTTACCACATTTTGTTCAAAGGTGAGTAAAAGTTCTATGAAGAGGTTCCCAGACAACTACAGAGCACAGGACTCAGAGCTGCAGCATACCATGCTGGCTAAGCAGGAGAGTAAAACTCTCACATGGTGCCATTCTTAACATATCAAAAGGCTACAGCTTCAGCTTGCACTGGCAGATGGGAAGTTATTGCAGCTCACACCATCAGAGAAATCAGTCCAGCTGTCAGTCTGTTGTCAGATTCACAGACTCTCGTGCTTAGCAGTCTTTCAGCAGAGGAAGACAAATCTCAAGCTGCTTTCTGATAGAGAAAAATAAAGTTGTTCTACAATTCAAGCAGCAAATAGTTTCCATTTATCCTAGAGCCTCTGACTGCATAAAGGCTCTCTGGGTATAAATGAAATTTGTACTATGACAGCAGCAGAGTAGGAGCTTAATTACAATGACAATATGACTCAATCTAGCCAAGGTTTTCATTTACTGTGCTAAGATTTCCTAATGAATTTTTATGCTTGGATGAGGCCCAGGTAGGAAGAGAACCACAAATTCCCAGCTTAGAGTGGCCTCATAAGTGACTTTACCATCAAAGAGCTGTACCTGAGCACAGCTGATGAAAAACTCAACATCAGCTGGCAGTCTGCACTTGCAATCCAAAAGGCCAACTGCATCCTGGGCTGCATCAGAAGTAATGAGACCAGCAGGAGCAGTGAGGTGATTCTCTCCCTCTACTCTGCTCTCAAGAGACCCCACCTGGAGCACTGCCTCCAGTTCTGGGCCCCCAACAAAAGAAGGACATTGAACTGTTGGAGCAGGTCCAGAGGAAGCCACAAACAGGGATGGGGAACCTCCCCTAGAGGGACAGGCTGCAAGAATGTGGCCTTCCAGTACCTGCAGGCAGCCTACAAGAAAGCTGGGAAGGGACTTTTTACAAGGGCTGAGAGGGAATGGCCTGAACCTTGAGGAGGGAAGATTTAACCTGGAGATTAGGAAGAAATTCTTTAATGTAAGGGTGGTGAGACACTGAGAGAGTTGCCCAGGGAGGTGATGGATGCTCCCTCCCTAGAGGGTATTCAAGACCAGGTTGGATGAGGCCTTGAGCAATCTGGTCTAGTGGAAGATGTCTCTGTCCATAGCAGGGGGTAGGAATCTTTAAGTTCCCTTCTGACCCAAGCCATTCTATGATTCTGTGATGACATTGCAAACTTCTACATTCATGGAGGAAGTCCAGTAGCTGAAGACAACCTAAGGATGAAGGAGAGACCTCACCTGGAGTACTGTGTACACCTCTAGAGCCTTCAATATAGGAAGAACATGGACCTGATGGAGAGGGTCCAGAGGAGGGCCATTGGAGCAGCTCTGCTCTGAGGACAGGCTGAGGGAGCTGGGGGTGTTCAGCCTGGAGAAGAGGAGGCTCCAGGGAGACCTAATAGCAGCCTGCCAGTGCCTGAAGGGGGCTACAAGAAGAATGGAGAGAGATTGTTTGCAAAGGCCTGCAGGGACAGGATGAGGGACAATGGCTTCAAACCAGAGAAGGGTAGATTTAGATTGGATGTTAGGAACAAGTTCTTTACTATGAGGGTGGTAGAACACTGGAACAGGTCACCCAGGGAGGTGGTTGAGGCCCTATTCCCTGGAGATATTCAAGATGAGGCTTGATGAGGCCCTGGGCAACCTGATCTAGTTGGGGATGTCCCTGCTGACTGCAGGAAGGTTGGACTGGATGAGCTTTGGAGGTCCCTTCCAACCCAGAACATTCTATGAATGAGATGAACATCCTGAATTTTCACTGTATGATCATCACCTGATCCTATCAGCCCAAATTGTTACCATTGATTCAGATACTCCTAGAGAAAGCTCAACAGCAAGTCCCAGCTTTTTAAAGGCCCCCATTGTATACTGATGTATCATTGACAACAGCTACTTACTCCACAGTACCGATCATCACTGAATATCTGGGGTGGCAGTGGGTTGCCTTCTGCAGGCTGTTTGTCCTCAGGAATGTTTCTGTACATCCATTGTCTTTTCTCCTCTGACATTGTGATATCCACTTCTTCAAACTCGATGCGATTGGCTTCCAGAAACCTCACCACATCTTGCTGCCTCTTCTTTATCTGGAGGAAAGGAAAACAAAAAAACCACAAAAATCAACCCAATACTCAGAGCAAGTCCACCATAACCCAGACAAAACCCAAGAACATTCCTCTTCTCCTATCCCACTTTTATGGGATGGAAAGTCACAAACTACCTGAAAGGAGGTTGTGGAGAGGCTGGTGCTGGTCTCTTCTCCCAGGGAATTAGTGACAGAACAGAGAGAATAGTCTCAAGCTGTGACTGGGTAGGTTTAGACTGGACATTAAGAAACATTTTTTTACAGCAAGAGGGGTCAGGCTTTGGAATGTGCTGCCCAGGGAGGCGGTTGAGTCCCCAAGGCTGGATGTGTTTCAAGGTGATTTGGATGTGGTGCTTGGGGATCTGATTTAGGGGTGACCCTTGTAGGGTAGGGTTCTGGGTTGGACTTGGTGCTCCTGAGGGGCTTTTCCAACCTGAATGTTTCTGTGATTCTGTGAAACTCAGGAAGACAAAGGAGAAAATAATTTTTCAATTTTAATCTCATGTAAGTTAAACACTGTTGTTCCTTTATAAGTGATAGGACGAGGGGCAATGGCTTCAGACTAGAGAAGAGTAGATTGAGATTGGATGTCAGGAACAGGTTCTTTACTATAATGGTGGTGGAACACTTGAACAGGTTGCCCAGGGAGGTGGTTGAGGCTCCATTCCTGGAGATATTCAAGGTGAGGTTGGACAGGGCTCTGGGCAACCTGATCTAGTTGGGGATGTCCCTGCTGACTGCAGCAGGGGTTGGACTAAATGACCTTTGAAGGTCCCTTCCAACCCAGACTATTCTGTGATTCTATGATTCTCAGTTGGCAAGGGTTCTACTTATTCATTTCCAGAAGGCTGTCTCTTCTGCTGTGGGAGCCTCTTCACTTGGCTGTCTCTTTCCTTTAGCAGTGCTGGAGTGTGTCCAGAGAAGTGGAATGAACTGGTGAAGGGTCTGGAGAACAAGTCTTATGAGAAGCGGCTGAGGGAACTGGGAAAGTTTAGTCTGGAGAAGAGGAGGCTGAGGAGAGACCTCATTGCTCTCTACAACTACCTGAAAGGAAGCTGTAGTGAGGTGGGTATTGGTCTCATCTCACAAATCACAACTGATAGGACAAGAGGAAATGGCATTGCACCAGGGAAGGTTTAGTTTAAACATTAGGAAAAGCTTCTATACCAAAAGGGTTCTCAAAGACTGGAACAGGCTGACTAGGGAAGTGGTTGAATCACCATTCCTGGATGTATTTAAAAGCCATGTAGATACGGTGCTCGAGGATATGGAGTAGCAGTGGCCCTGGTAGAGTTAGATAATGGTTGGATTTCATAGAATTATAGAATGGCCTGGGTTGGAAGGGACCTCTGAAGGTCATCCAGTCCAACCCCCCTCTGCAGTAAGCAGGAAAATCCTCAACTAGATCAGGTTGGTCAGAGCCCTGTCCAGCCTCCACTTGAATATCTCCGGGGATGGGGCCTCAACTACCTCCCTGGGCAACCTGTTCCAGTGTTCCACCACCCTCATGGTAAAGATTTGATGAAGTTTTTTCCAACCGCAATGATTCTGTGATTCTATGATTCTGCAAGGTGAGCCTTTACCCTCTAAATACACATTAAAAAAACAAATCTGATGAGACACTTCAAAGGAGACAGCTGCTTCTCAGAGACATTAGGCACTACATTTTTGAAGTATACAGGCAGGTGGAAGTGCAAGGTAAGCAACCTGGCGACTCCCATAAAAAAGAAACAAACAACTCCTGCAAGTGTTCATTGAGACAAACACGTCAGTATAACTGAAAAAAAAAAAAAAAAAAGACACCTCAGCTACACACACTTTTGTTTTCCTAGACACCCACCCATCTTTTAAAACGTAGCTCAACAGCTCCCTGAGCAAGGCTGGTTGAATTTTTAATTAAGAGTGTCTTGTCTGCAGAATACATGTGCCTAACCACAAGCTCATCTCTTGAAAATTAACTTCCCTGCCCAAAATGTGTGAGGTGTGTGCTGAACCTATGGAGATTCTGCCTCTCAAAGAGATTAACCATCTTCATTCAAAAGACTAACAGAGGCAGAACACTGGCAGGTTTTAGCTCATTGTAGCTAAGATCAACCAGGATGCTGCAGGGACTGGAGCATATGCCCTACGAGGAGAGGCTGAGAGCCCTGGGGCTGTGCAGTCTGGAGAAGAGAAGACTGAGAGGGGATTTAATACATGTTTAATATAAATATCTGAGGGCTGGGGGTCAAGAGGGAGGGGACAGGCTCTGCTCACTTGCACCCTGGGATAGGACAAGTACATAAACTACAGCACAGAAGGTTCCACTTCAACATGAGGATTAACTTCTTCACTGTGAGGGTCACAGAGCACTGGAACAGGCTGCCCAGAGAGGTTGTGGATTCTCCTTCTCTGGAGACTTTCCAGCCCCATCTGGATGTGTTCCTGTGTGACCTGTGCTGGATTCTATGGTCCTGCTCTGGCAGGGGGCTTGGACTCGATGATCTTCCAAGGTCCCTTCCAACCCCTATGATCCTATGAACCCTTAACAACTAGCTGTGCTTCAAGCAGATACACTCAGGTGAAGAGGACTTCTGCCCCAACAGAACCTTGCATCAAGATAGCAGCTTTGGAAATGAAAGTTTGTAGGGCTGAGGAAAGCTGCCTGGGTTCAGCTCTGCATTCTCTTCACTCCATACTGTACTTGATGCATCTACTTAATGAAATCAAGAGGAGTGTGGCCAGCAGGCCAAGAGAGGTGATTCTTCACCTTTACTCTGCTCTTGTGAGATCCCACCTGAAATATTGCATCCAGTTCTGCTGTCCCCATCATAAGAAGGACATCGAAATGTTGCAGTAAGTCCAGGAGAGGGCCACAAGGATGATCCAAAGGCTTGAACACCTCTGCTGTGAGCATAGGCTGAGGGAGCTGAGGTTGTTCAGCCTGGAGAATACTCCAAAGTGACCTTGTAGTTGCCTTCCAATACTTGAAAGGATCCTACAGGAGTGCTGGAGAGGGACTTCTCATAAGAGTGTCCAGAGATAGGTCAAGGGGGAATGGTTTTAAGCTGATGGAGAGTAAGTTTAGACTGGATCTTGGGAAGAAGTTCTTCAGTATGAGGGTGATGGGACTCCTGCCAGGGAGGTTGTGGATGCCTCCTCCCTGGAGGTGTTCAAGACCAGGCTGGATGAGACCTGGAGCAAGCAAGTCTAGTTGAAAAGCATCCCTCCCCATGGCAGGGAGTTTGGAGTAGATGATCTCTAAGGTCCTTTCCTGCCTATGCCATCCTGTGATCCAAGGATGATTCTACTTAATTCTTTCAGAAAGGAACCATAAGTTCTATGCTGTATTTTCAAAGGAACTGTAAATTATATGCTGCATTTTTTATAGCTATCATAAACAATGCTATCAAAAAAAAATATATAGTTATATAGTTTGAATAATCCTACATTATTCCTGAAGTGTCAGATCCACACAGTTGCTGACTGGCATAAAGCCCAGGTGGATGAATCATGCCTGTGGGGATCATATGACCCAGATACACTTTGGAAATTGGAGGATTTTTAACATGCATGTGCTAGTTCATAGAATCATAGAATGCATTGGGTTGGAAGGGACATTTAAAAGTCATCTAGTCCAACTGCCCTGCAGTAAGCAGGGACATCCCCAACTAGATCAGGTTGTTTAGAGCCACAAAAAACAGCCCACAGTTTTTGGAGGCAAAGCTGATGGAATAGTTGCTGCTTTGAAATAAGATGGTAGCCATCCCAAGATACTGCAAAGATAAAACTCTCTAAATTATTACTTTCTTTCTAAAGAAGTGGGCTGCATAGTACCTTTGTTTTTCAGTGTCTTAGTCTATTTTCTTTTTCTTACATCTGGCTCTGGCCAGCCTGATGTAGTGTGAGATGTCCCTGCCCATGGCAGGAGGGTTGGAACTGGATGATCCTTGTGGTCCCTTCCAACCCTGACTGATTCTGTGATTCTATGATATAGTGGTGGGGGTTTTCAGGCAGAAGGTAGCACCTACAGTTGTCAGCAAGCCAGGCATCACCAACAACAGCAAAATGACTGCACCATCGTCACTGCTGGCATCACAGCCTTTCACTACCTCCCTAAAAACTGCAAAGACAAACTCATCCACTGTCTTTCACCACAAGCAGATGCAAGAGAGGCCCAAGGAGACAGAGACTGAGAGTTTCTGAGCATGACTATTACACCTGGAATATTGTGTCCAGTTCTGGATTCCTCAGGTCAAGAAGGACCTCAGGAAACTGCTTGAAAGAGTCCAGCACAGAGCCACAAAAATGCTGAAGGCAGTGGAACATCTTCCTTATGAGGAGAGCCTGAGGGAGCTGAGGGCTCTGGAGCTTGGAGAGGAGGAGACTGAGAGGTGACCTCATTCATGTTGATAAATATGTAAAGGCTTAGTGCCCAGAGGCTGGAGCCAGGCTCTGCTGGGTGATGCCCAATGACAGCACAAGGGGCAATGGTGGAAACTGAGGCATAGGAAGTTCCATGGAAACAGGAGGAAACATTTTTTCCTGTGAGGGTCACAGAACACTGGAGCAGGCTGCCCAGGGGGGTTGTGGAGTCTCCTTCTCTGGAGACATTCAACACCACCTGGATGCATTCCTGTGCAGACTACCCTAAGTGATCCTGCTCTGGCAGGGGGGTTGGACTGGAGGTCCCTTCCAGCCTCTAACATTCTGTGATTCTGTGATATTTGTTCAAACAGAAATGAGATATCTAAAATGATTTGTGGGAGAGGTCAATTCCTTATAGTTCAGTACTGCTAAAACCCACATGAATCCCCTCCTGCACTGGTCAGAGCAATTAGTAAACTACACAGTGCCTGGGCCCAGCCACCTGCCATGAGAGCAAATGGCATCATCTGGCTAAGTTCATGAAACCTGCAGTGTCAGAATGGCTGCATGTACACAGAATCACAGAATCAGCCAGGTTGGAAGAGACTTCCAAAATCATCAAGTCCAACAGATCACCCAACCCTAACTAATCAACCAGACCATGGCACTAAGTGCCTTATTCAGTCTCTTCTTAAGCACCTCCAGGGATGTTGACCCCACCACCACCCTGGGCAGCACATTCCCATGGCCAATCTCTCTTTCTGGGGTGGATTTCTTTCTAAGATCAAGCCTAAACTTCCCCCTGCACAGCTTGAGACTGTGTCCTCTTGTTCTGTCACTGGTTGCCTGGGAGAAGAGACCAACCCCCTCCTGGCTACAACCTCCCTTCAGGGAGTTGTAGACAGCAATGAGGTCTCCCCTGAGCCTCCTCTTCTCCAGGCTGAACACCCCCAGCTCCCTCAGCCTCTCCTCACAGGGCTGTGCTCCAGACCTCTCCCCAGGTTGTTGCCCTTCTCTGGAAACGTTCAAGCAACTCAAGGTCTTTCTTGAACTGAAGGACCACCTTACATTGGGAATGATCTCTGGCCTGCTGTAATATCTAAACCATGGTCATGAACTGTTTGTGAGACTAGGTTAGCCCTGGCCAAAGCTGGCTGTGCTGGCAACCATTCTTCTAACAGCTTCACCACACCATAGCATTCCCATGCTCAGGCCCAGCCCATGTACCAGTACTCATGTGCCTACACATACCCATTTTCACCTGCTGGCTCCCAGTAGTTTCTACACCAGGCACAAGTTTAACTGCAACTTACACTTAACCAGATCCTTAATATTTCCCTGTCTGCACCATGAGAATTCTCCCACAAACCCACACTTCCTAACCTCTCCTTTTTAGTTTTGTAAAACTAATTAAGACGTTGAAGTGAAACAAATTGTGGGTGGTGTGGTTTTTTTGTTTTTTAGCCAGAAGCCTTGCAATTCTCCACATGACATCTGCATGAGATGTCAGCTGTAGATGTGCCAGCTGCATAAATTTAAACAAAGTGCCCTGGAAATTTTTAGCCAAAAAACGTAGCATCATCTCTTCCCACAAGAGACTTGATTCGAGCCTGTAAACAAGAGCAATAGTTACATTTAAAATCCTATCAAATTATGCCTTGTTGTTTAAGATGGATGCTCAGAGCATCTGCCACAACAGAAACCAGCTGATTATTCCCCATGAAAACCACAGGACCTTTGTCTTCCTCCACAACTGGATCTGTGCCGCAGGAGTGCGTCAGCCTCACAATTCTGCCTGCAGCTTTCCTCTGTGGTTACTCTGAACTCTAAAAACTTCCACATGAAACACTGATCAAGGACAACACGGCACAAAGAGCAGTCTGCTGTCAGCTCTCCCTTCCTCACTAGCCTATCTGAGCTCCTGTCAAGAGGCCAGTGGAGAAAAATCCATCTTCAGTTGACAAACTATGGAGGTGGACGCAGATAAGTAAAGTTAATTATGTGCTCTATACTCATGGAATCACAGAATGGTAGGGATGGAAGGATGTCTGGAGATCATCAAGTTCAACCCTCCCTGCCAAGGCAGGTTCACCTAGAGAAGGTCACACAGGAACATATTCAGGTGGGTTTTGAATGACTGCAGAGATGGAGACTCTACCACCTCTTTGGGCAGCCTGTTCCAGTGCTCCATCAACCTTAAATCAGAATCGTAGAATCGTAAAATGGTTGGGGTTGGAAGGGACTTCTAAAAGTCATCTAGTCCAACCCCCCCTGTAGTCAGCAGGGACATCTGCAACTAGCTCAGGTTGTTTACAGAAGTTCCTCCTCCTCATGTTTACATGGAACTCCTTATGTTCAAGCCTGTGCCCATTACCCCTTGTCCTATCACCAGGCACCACTGAAAAAAGACTGGTCCCATCCTCCTGACACCTGCCCATTCAGTATTTGTAAGCATTTATGAGATCCCCCCTCAGTCTTCTCTTTTCCAGACTAAAAAGACCTAATTCTCTCAGTCTTTCCTCATAAGAAAGATGATCTAGTCCCTTAACCATCTTTGTAGCCCTTTTCTGTACCCTCTCCAGCAAGTCCGTGTTCTTCTCGAGTGAAGATGCCCAGAACTGGACACAGGATTCTAGATCTAGAAGGGCAATGAAGCTGGGGAGGGATCTGGAGCACAGCCCTGTGAGGAGAGGCTGAGGGAGCTGGGGGTGTTTAGCCTGGAGAAGAGGAGGCTCAGGGGAGACCTCATTGCTGTCTGCAACTACCTGAAGGGAGGTTGTAGCCAGGTGGGGGTTGGTCTCTTCTCCCAGGCAACCAGCAGCAGAACAAGAGGACACAGTCTCAAGCTGTGCCAGGGGAGGTACAGGCTGGATGTTAGGAGGAAGTTCTTCACAGAGAGAGTGATTGCCCATTGGAATGTGTTGCCCGGGGAGGTGGTGGAGTCACTGACCCTGGAGATGTTCAAGAGAAGCCTGGATGAGGCACTGAGTGCCATGGTCTGGTTGATTGGATAGGGCTGGGTGATTGTTTGGACTGGAGGATCTTGGAGGTCTCTTCCAACCTGGTTGAGTCTATGATTCTATGTGGCCTAACCATGCAGAGTAGTAGACACTTCAGACCCATTTGTGAAACTTAGCCTTGTACCTTGCTGCTTCCAAGATTTCCAGAGCTTGAAGCAACTGAAAGAAACCTCAAAAGAGAAGTCATATAATGAGAGGCAGTGTGTCCAGGAAACTGAGTTTGTGGCTATTCACACACCATGTTGGGAAAGCATCTGTATCCTTCAGGCTTGACTGCCTTAGCACCAAAACATTTTGTTCTGATTACATTTCAGCGCACCAGAATCACAGAATCACAGAATGTCAGGGGTTGGAAGGGGCCTCCACAGACCATCAAGTCCAACCCCACTGCCAAAGCAGGATCACCTAGAGCAGGCCACACAGGAATGCATCCAGATGGATTTTGAAAGTCTCCTGAGAAGGAGACTCCACAACCTCCCTGGGCAGCCTGTTCCAGTACTCCATGACCCTCACCATAAAGAAGTGTCTCCTCGTGTTGAGGCGGAACCTCCGGTGTTCCAGCTTGTACCCACTGTTCCCTGTCCTATCACTGGGCACCACTGAAAAGAGACCATCACCTTCATTTTGACTCCCACCCCTCAGATATTTATTAGACATTGATCAGATCCCATCTCAGCTTTCTCTTCTCCAGACTAAACAACCCCAGAGCTCTCAGTCTTTCTTCACAGAAGAGATTTTCAAGTCCCCCAGTCATCCTTGTAGCTCTCCATTGGACTCTGTCCAGCAGATTCCTGTCTCTCTTGAATTGGGGAGCCCAAAACTGGACATGGCATTCCATGTGAGGTCTCACCAAGGAAGAGTAGAGGGGGAGGAGAACCTCCCTAGACCTGCTGGACACGCTCCTCTCAATGCACCCCTGGATCCCATTGACCCTCTTGGCCACAAGGGGACATTGCTGTCTCATGGAGAACTTGAAATCCACCAGGACTCCCAGGTCTTTCTCCATGGAGCTGTATTCCAGCAGGATCACCCCCAGTCTGTACTGGTGCATGATGTTACTCCTCCCCAGATACAGAAGGCACTGTGAGACACACCATCAAAATATTCCCATTGTGGAGTTTCAGAGGAAAATCTTTACATAATATGGTCGTAATCTATCTTTATTGTGGTGCAGAAAACTCCAACAGAGCTAAAAGTCTGCTGCTGTAATTCAGTGTTTGCCTCCCAAGAGTTTTATCAGGGTGATTGTTTTCTGACCATCATTTCTCTGGGTATGGTTTTGCTCTTAATCCATGTTTCTATCCACAAAAGCAAGACAGGAAAGAAGTATTTAGAGCTGGGATTAAAAAAGGATTAAAAAGCAGCAAAAAAATAGGGTGTCCACTTTGACAGCCAAAACTGCTAAAATGAGCTAATCACTTACCCAACAGCCTGGTTTATAGATGAAATCTTTTCTGCCTCCGAGCAACCTGATCTAGTGTGAGGTGTCCCTGCCCCTGGCAGAGGGGTTGGAACTCAATGATCCTTGAGGTCCCTTCCAACCCTAACAATTCTATGATTCTATGGTTCTATGATGAACATCTTCTTGGCTGGCTAGTCAGACCACAAACACATTTTAGAAGTCTGACATTTAAAAAACCAAAACAGAACACATGTCTAAGGCCATCTCATAGACTTTTTTCAGAGGCTGGCATATGTCTGTCCTGACCTGCACCCCTAAAGCCAGAGATGGTATTGCTGGTTCCCTCCCTTCCCTTTCAATCTGTTACTCTTCCCTGATGCCCTCCTTACTCCTGACAGGTGCCCTGTCTGCAGGACTGCAGGAGTCAGGCTCTCCACTCGATGACTCAGCTGAAAGCGGAATGTACTGCGCTTGGCAGGGGCACACCTTCACAGTGCAGTTTGAAGATACAGATAAGCAGATCTCACTGCTGGCTGTCTCTGAGATGACACAATGTTCCTCCCTCCTGCCAAGCAGCTCCTGCAGCCTTCCTTGCACAATCATCATGCAGGGACTAGGGGAACAAGGGAAAGAGCGTCAGTAATGCCAGCACCACAGCCACATCAGTTTCGATCAGTAGCAAAACCGCACCCTAAGAAAAGGGCTCAGCAGAAGCAGAGGCATGACCTGCTCCAGGTATTTCAAGTATGAACTGCACAAACAGCCTTTGTGTTACATCAGCACAAGCTCAGCTCTCTCCCACAGCTGAAAATATGAACTGGGAGCCTCTGCCTTTACCAGTCATGCAAACATCACCAAAGGGTGATGCTTTTACTCTGCAGTGTAAAAGGCAGATGTAAAATAGTTACTGCAGAGGATTACTAATCTTGACTTCTTAGACAGATGAGGCTTAACACACTCCCAGAAAATGAGATACTACGCTCTAACAAAGGAATGCAAGCCCTAACCACATCAAATGTAAACAGTGCTAACTGCAAACCCACACATGCCTGCCTTAGAGAAGCATGGAGGAGGCAACCTCTCTTACAAACACACCAAGCAACATCTGCATTCTTCTGTTCCCAGTGAGCTTGTACTTCCACACAGAAGCAATGAAAAACAATCTCACACCTTCACAAGGCTGACATGCAAATCCCTCAAGGTCTTGTTACATAGACAACCTGCAGCAACAGAGACTTTCTGCCAAATTTCTCTCTTTGCCTGGTTTAGGGAAGGAAAGCACAGCTGAACTCTGGCAACTTTTACTGCAGAGAGGTGGCAGTGCCACGGCAGGGCTTTTACAAAGGTTCAAATCACAGTACCACAGTCTCACAGTACATTAGAGGTTGTGAAGGGACCTCAAGAGATCGTTCAGTCTAACTCCCCTGCCAAAGCAGCATCACCCAGGGTAATCTGCACAGGAATGCATCCAGGTGGGTTTGGAAAGTCTCCAGAGAAGGAGACTCCACACCCTCTCCGGGCAGCCTGTTCCATTGATCTGTCACCCTCGCTGTAAAGAAGTTTCTCCTCAGGTTAAGTCATTGCTCTTGGTGCTGGAAAACACACAATGAGGGTGGTGAGACACTGGAACAAGTTGCCCGGGGAGGTGGTAAAAGCCTCATCCCTGAAGTTTTTTAAGGCCAGGCTGGATGTGGCTCTGGGCAACCTGATCTAGTGTGAGGTGTCCCTACCCATGGCAGTGGGGGTTGGAACTGGATGATTCTTGAGGTCCCTTCCAACCCTGACAGTTCTATGATTCTATGCACCTAGGGAAAAAGGAGATGAGAAGCTGTGTGAAGTGAAGGAGAGTAGTAAAGTGGAAACTTTAAAAATAAAAAGAGCTAAAAAACCAAAGAGCTAAAAACACCTTCAGTGTGCGGTGGGTTGAAAATTCCCCCCCCCCCCAACATTAACTTTGCCAGACCAGCTCAGTTGGAAGCAAATGAAAGCTGTATTTACAAGCAAAGCTACAATCTACAATGGGATGCAACGAGTATGTACAAAATATACAATATGTGCAATATTTACAGGTATTTACGATTGATAAACAGCACAAGACCCCCCCTGGCCAAAGACCAGGGGAGCTAATAGCTTCTGCCCCCACTGCCTCCCCCTTATCCTCCTGTACACAAGAGAAAGGAGCAGAGGGATGTTAGACTTAGCCAAAACAGTGCAGCCATGGTCAAGCAGAAGCCAGCAGAATCACAAAGTTAGTATCTCCCAGCCCGAGGAAGCGAGAAGAGCAAGAAATTGTTTACATTACTAGCTGAAGTCTCTTGTGAAGACCTTGGAGTGCTGGTGGACAGCAAGTTCTGCATGGGACAGCAATGTGCTCTTCTGGCCAAGAAAGCCAATGGGATCCTGGGGTGCAGCAAGAAAAGTGTGTCCAGCAGGGCTAGGGAAGTTCTACCTCTCTACTCTGCCCTGCTGAGACCACAGCTGCAATCCTGTGTCCAGTTTGGGGCTCCCCAGCTCAAGAGAGACAGAGACCTGCTGGAGAGAATCCAAGGGAGAGCCACGAAGATGCTTAGGGGACTTGAGCATCTCCCCTGTGAAGAGAGCCTGAGAGCCCTGGGGCTGTTTAGTGTGGAGAAGACTGAGAGGGGATCTGATCAATGTCTCTCAATAGCTGAGGGGTGGGTGTCAAGTGGAGGGGGCCAGGCTCTTTTCAGTGGTTCACAGTAAAATGACAAAGAACAATTGGTTCAAACTTGAACAGAGAAGATTTCAGCTCAACATGAGGAGAAACTTCTTTCCAGTGAGGTGACAGAGCCCTGGAACGGCTGCCCAGGGGGTTGTGGAGTCTCCTTCTCTGGAGACTTTCCAAACCCCACCTGCATACATTCCTGTGCAGACTACCCTAAGTGATCCTGCTTTGGCAGGGGGATTGGACCTGATGATCTCTGGAGGTCCCTTCCAACCTCTGATATACTGTGAGACTGTGATCATTCCAATGGGATTGGTTAGAACTATCTTTATTTTCCTTTTTACACACAATAGTGATTTGTTTACCCCTCACTCTTTTCTGTCCAGGACCTGTGAAAAAATTTTTAAAGGCACAGCTTAAAACTACCACGCAGTGCTTCGTGACCACAGAACTTTTCCACCTGAAAAGAAACAGAACAGTCCCTGAAGAGAGGCCACAGGCAGCCTGTGCTGCCCTGCTCACCTGCTAGCAGCAACCTTCCGCTTGCACACAGAGATATAATTAAGGACATGCCATATGCAATCCTCCATCGGACTGGGAGGGCAATCTGTTCAGCTTCATCTAAAAGAAGTTTGCAGCTCCGTGGATGCTGCTGAGACACTGCTTTGGCAGGCAGCCTGCACACCTTTCCCCCTCTGTGCAATATGTATGTCTGGTATCTGTGAAAGAGCCCAGGATTTAAGAAATGCAAGTATAAATCTGAGCCAGGTTTGAGTTTTTTAAAAGACTCCTGTGATGGTTTTAAAGATTGTGTCATTAATTTTTCTCACAAAGGTCGAGCAGAAAAGTGAAAGAATGTAAATAAACCACTATTGGGTGTAAGAAAGCAAAATAATGATTATTCTAGACACTGCCTTTGGAGAGAGAGAAGCATTTAAGAGCCAGTACTCAAAACAAGATACAGGACAGAGGGGCAGTCTCTCAGTCTTCTCTCAGTCTGCCTGCTTCTTTTCTGGCTGAAGATAACACACACCCCCATACTGACCTTGACAAGCTAACAGCCTCTCTGCTTCTTGGCTCTCTCTGCCTTCTGCCAGGGGGGCTGGGGGGAGCCCTTCTGGCTTGGCCCCTTAGGGGGAAGCCAAGGGGCTTGGTTGTGCTTTCTGTTGACTGTACATCTTTGTAAATGTTGTGAATTGTGTCTATTTGTACATATTCAGTGCATTTCATCCTAGGTTGTAGTTCTGCCTGTAAATACAGCTTCATTTGCTTCCAGACTGAGCCAGCCTGGTTATTGTTGGTGTGGGAGAGGGATTTCAGCTCCCACACTGTAACAACTCCCAGTCACAAGCAGTCAGCAAAGGAAAATACATTTCTGTATTTCTGTATTTATTATATATTATAATATATGTATATTATATACATATACTATATACATTCCATATTATATATTTTAATATATATTTTGTAGATATATATTATGGTCTATGATTCTATATTTATTTCTTATTTTTCTATAAAGCTACAGTAAAACTGCTCCATGCCCACTGCCTGCTAACCTTGTATTTTCCTTGTCAGATGCAGCACTACAGTAAAATGCATTTCAATCTGTTTCTGTGTATGTCTGTCTATTACTGCAAGCTGAAAAGCTTCCTTTTTAAGATGCTTTGTAAGAAACCATTGTTCTCTGTGAAGTAACAAGTCTGGAAAAGAGAAGACTGAGAGGGGATTTAATAAATGTTTATAAACATCTGAGGGCTGGGGGACAAGAGGGAGGGGACAGGCTCTGTTCAGCTGCACCCTGGGATAGGACAAGGGGCAATGGATAGAAACTGCAGCACAGGATGTTCCACCTCAACATGAGGAGGAACTTCTTCACTGTGAGGGTCACAGAGCACTGGAACAGGCTGCCCAGAGAGGTTGTGGAGTCTCCTTACACTTCAGTCTCTGATGGACTGTAGGAAATCAGATGTTGTGAGATCCAGATTTTGGCTCATTACTTCCCATCAGAACAGTAAGAACACCTCTGAAGCTGTATCTATCTTCCAACTAATGACATGAATTTGCATTATATTGCATCAATGTGAAACAAACAAACAAACAAAAACCCAGCATTGCTTGTGGAAATAAAAAATGGCTACAACTAAATGAAGCTTGAGCACTTTGCAACAGGAACTGGAACAGAACTTGGAAGCCCCACTGAGTGTATAGGCAGACAGCTCCAAATCAGAGACACTTTGACAGACTAGCAGACTGTACAGACTGAGGAACGTAGAAAGAGTTCTCAGCGTTGCTTGGCAAGCAGCAGGTGACTGCCAGATTGAAGGTCAGGATGCACTGTGGGTTGTTAGATTGTGGGAGCTTGCAAAACCTACTGCCAGTTTGAATGGCTGGACCTTATGGAACTGTAACCATGGATGTGTAAGCTCTGTGTAAGGTAGAGTGTTAAAGCCAAGGTGCTTGCTCAGTTATCCCAGGTGTCTGGCCTGTATTTAAGAACTTTATTTCCTTAGCTGATTTCAGATAACGAACTGCTTACACAGAATCACACAGAAACACTCAGGTTGGAAAAGAGCCTCAGGAGCACCAAGTCCAACCCACAACCCTACTCTACAAAGTTCAACCCTAAACCATATCCCCAAGTACTACATCCAAACCACCTTTAAACACAGCCAGGCTTGGGGACTCAACCACCTCGCTGGGAAGCACATTCCAAAGCCTGACCACTCTTGCTGTGAAAATATGTTTCCTAATGTCTCTTCTAAACTTCAAAATCATAGAATCATAGAATTGTTAGGGTTGGAAGGGACCTCAGGGATCATCCAGTTCCAACCCCCTTGCCATGGGCAGTGACACATCACACTAGATCAGGTTGCTCAGAGACACATCCAGCTTGGTCTAAAAAGCCTCCAGGGATGAGGCTTCCATCACCTCCCTGGGCAACCTCTTCCAGTCTCTCACCACCCTCATGGGGAAGAATTTCTTCCTAAAGCCAATCTGAATCTACCCAATTCTATTTTTGTTCCATTCCCAGCAAAGATGTTAAGTTAAAAATAGTTAACCCAATGTAAGTTACCCACCCATGTAATTGTGCTTGCTGGTGGGGATTTACAGTGGCACAAGTATTTCCTTTTCTGCTAGGAAAATGATAACAGCAGTGTATAAATGATGTTATGAAGATTTTTCTCTGAGAGCTCTGACAGGGCTAGCAATGGCAATTGAAGACATTACTGCTATTAACTCCAAAGCTGTTCTTCTGCCTGTTGCAGAGCCTCAGGACACTGCATGGTTGCCTTCTAGCCTTTTTGGTTGCAGCCTTGTGTGTTTGCCTTTGTGGGTGCAAGATGGGCCAGTAACACACTACACAGGGAAACTCAGCATCTGCAGCACTAGCACATGGATCTCAGCAGGTCCAGAGAGGTGATTCTACCACTTTAATCTGCTCTGGAAAGACCTCACCTGGAGTACTGTCTCCAGCTCTGGAGTCCTCAATACAGGGAGGATATGGACCTGATGGAGAGGGTCCAGAGGAGGGCCATGAAAATGCTCAGGGGGTTGGAGCAGCTCTGCTAGGAGGACAGGCTGAGGGAGCTGGGGGTGTTCAGCCTGGAGAAGAGAAGGCTCTGGGGAGACCTAAGAGCAGCCTGCCAAGACCTGAAGGGGGCTACAAGAAGAATGGGGAGAGACTGTTTGCAAAGGGCTGCAGGGACAGGATGAGGGACAATGGCTTCAAACTAGAGAAGAGCAGATTGAGATTGGATATCAGGAAGAAGTTCTTCACTATGAGGGTGGCAGAACACTGGAACAGGCTGTCCAGGGAGGTGGTTGAGGCTCCTTCCCTGGAGATATTCCAGGTGAGGCTCGATGAGGCCCTGGGCAGCCTGATCTAGTTGGGGATGTCCCTGCTGACTGCAGGGAGGTTGGACTGGATGACCTTCAGAGGTCCCTTCCAGCCTGGACCATTCTATCATTCTATGATTCTATCATTCTATTGTTCTATGACTCTATGTCCAGTTTTGCCACTGTTGCAGAGGTGATACTAAGTTTTGGCAAACTTCTGCTTGTGACAAGGCCTTGAACAGCCACAGTTTCTGTCTTTCTGAACATGCCATCTTATGGGGCTGTTCTGCTGTAAATTCTATCAGTAGGGTTACCCTCAGAGCTTTTTATTTGTAGGCAGAGCCCTGCAACCATGAACTAGAGCTCCAGATTGAATGCAGGTGAAAACGTGCTTGTGTATGTTCCTTTCACACAAGCTGATATGTTTTCCTGGTTCACTTCTGGCTGTTCATGCTTTTACAAAAAGACAGAATGGTGTTTCTCTTCACATGCTTGGAGATATGGCTCATTGTGATCCTTTTCACCTGTCTGCTGTGCAACACCAGTCCCCTGAATTCACTGGGGAGTTGAACAATGTGAGCTGGAAAGAGAATTCAGTGGTGGAAATTCCATCACAACTTTTCCTGACATATTCATATATTGCAGAGGATGACACTGAGTATTATTAGGGCTATCAAAACCTTTATGAGTGATTGTTTGGAACAATTTAATAGTAACATTGCAAATCAATTAAAGACTGGGTTCTTAATCATGGAATTGGGGTCTGTATTTTTTCAGAGAAAAGCAAAGAGGATTTTTCTGTGTCTTCAGTTGAAAGCAAGCTCCCTTTGATCTGAGAAACAATAGAGCATCAGCAACTGAAACCTGTCATTGCCTTGCTGCAGGGTTAGTGAAATTATCATCCCTGTCTAATCTCAAGAAACACAATTCAAGTATGCATGAAACCTTTGATCTGGATCTGCATCTCCTAAGGTCACACAATCTTCCTGAAGCATCTCTAATGGAGTGATCTGATATGCTTAAACAGAAGCAGAGAAAGGATTGGCATCTGAAGGATTTAGATAGCATCACATTCTTCAGTAGGAACCTGCTAGGAAGCTAAAATTAGTAAGAAAGGAGGTACAAAACTAGTCTTTGATCAGAGAAGACAGCTGCCATGAAGGCCCTGATGTGCAGGCAGTCCTCTCCTACTCAGTGAAACAGGCTTGCCTGCAGCAAGCTCTATTTTCTAGTAAAGGTTCCCAGCATCAGGCCTCAGGGGAGACTGAAAATCCCTGGCTTGATTCAGCATGGTATTCAGCAATGCCTTTGGCTATGTGGAGGTGACTCCTTCTGACCTTACAGGAGATGAGTCTGCAGTTTCTGGGACAACAAGAGATGGCTGCTGCCTGGGGATGCAGCCAGTCCCTCAGAAACGGGCCTGCAGGAGAGAAAGGGTTGTTTGGAAGTTGCAAGAATCACAGAACTGTCAGAGCTGGAAGGGACCTCAAAGATCATGCAGTTCCAAACCCCCTGCCATGGGCAGGGACACCTCACACTACAGCAGGTTGCTCACAGCCACATCCAGCCTGGCTGCAAAAACCTCCAGGGATGAGGCTTCCACCACCTCCCTGGGCAACCTGTTCCAGTGTCTCACCACCCTCATGGGGAAGAATTTCTTCCTGACATACAATCTGAATCTACCCATTTCTAGTTTTGTTCCATTCCCCCCAGTCCTATCACTCCCTGATACCCTAAAAAGTCCCTCCCCAGCTTTCTTGTAGCCCCCTTCAGATCCTGGAAGGCCACAAGAAGGTCTCCTTGGAGCCTTCTCTTCTCCAGACCAAATGACCCCAACTCTCACAGGAACTATGGGGCTGTAGTTGCATTTGTTGAAAGAAAAGTAAGGTTGACATTTGTTAATAAAGTTAGAAACCTTGCTCTGCTCCCAGGTGAGTCCAAGGTAATTTTGCTATTGACCTGACTAATAGCAGTGGCAGTTTGCCTTGGTTTAGAGAACAGCAAAATTCATCACACTAGCCTTAAAAAAACATGCTGACAGAACTTTGCCGTAATACAGGCCAGTTTTATCTCAAATATGACATTTGTCTAGAGCCACAAAAGCACTTTTCCGTTGTTCTTTCCTATACTGCTGGGAAAACCTGTAAATATCTGTAAAAACTTATCACAACAGATTCTGAATGACTGGCATGGCTGTCACTGCAGTTATTTTAGAAGGCATTATCAGGAGATGTGTGTATCTGTAGCTGGCAGAATGACACATCTGTGCTGTGTGGATAGTAGCTGTCAGGAGAAAATAATGAAAGTATTGACAACTTTTTTTTTTTTTTTTTTTTTTTTTTTTTGCACAAGCTTGTTTTTTCAAATTCCTTGGAGCATTTTGGACTCATAATATCTCTGATCCTTCAGGATGAGAAAACAAATAAATGCAAGCATTGACTTTCTTAGGGTAAAGTCAAATTAACTTTTTTCCAAGTGTCCAAAGGGGTTTTACTCTTAAAATTCATGGACAGGGATCAGTGGCAGTGTGGGAGAAATAGGGATGTGACCTTGTGTCTGTGTGGCTAAAGGGCTCGCCATGAAACACAGTATGCCACTATTTGGCAAGGCAGAACTGCAGTCCTAGAGCTTGCCTTAATGTCTCTTAGAGTCATAGAATCAGGGTTGGAAGGGACCACAAAGATCGTCTATTTCCAACCCCCCTGCCATGGGCAGGAACACCTCACACTAGATCAGGCTGGCCAGAGCCTCATCCAGCCTGGCCTTAAACACCTCCAGGGATGAGGCCTCAACCACCATTCCGGGCAACCACCACCCTCATGGTGAAGAACTTTTTCCTTACATCCAGCCTGAATCTACCCACTTCCAGCTTTGTCCTGTCAGAAGACTCTGCTGCACATGGCATCTTGTGGCTCCACATTCTCCATCAACTAGCTCTTGTTTCACAAGTAGCTGGAGCTCCAGTTGGGTGTAACTGGGTCCTGAGTGAGATGCAGCTCCATGAAAGGTAGGAGGTGGCCAGTGGGACTTAGCATCTTGAGGTAACAGAACTGAGATCCCACCCAGACGAAATAAGGCTAATGACTTCCTGTGCTAGGTGTTTTTATCCATTCTAATAGATAAATACTCCTGTGTCCCTGAGTTTTGATGCTTAAACCTAATGAGAAGGAAGAAACATGAGCTACTTTTTTTTGTTTTTTAAATTATTGTCCAGTTCTGGCCTCCTCAATTTAAGAAGGACACTGAGATACTTGAACATGTCCAGAGAAGGGCAACAAGGCTGGGGAGGGGTCTGGAGCACAGCCCTGTGAGGAGAGGCTGAGGGAGCTGGGGGTGTTTA
Source organism: Indicator indicator (assembly GCF_027791375.1). Taxonomy (NCBI): domain Eukaryota; kingdom Metazoa; phylum Chordata; class Aves; order Piciformes; family Indicatoridae; genus Indicator; species Indicator indicator. The sequence goes on along the minus strand of NC_072011.1, from coordinate 3,644,843 downwards.
GCCTGGAGAAGAGAAGGCTCAGGGGAGACCTCATTGCTCTCTACAACTATCTGAAGGGAGGTTGTAGCCAGGTGGGGATTGGTCTCTTCACTCAGGCAACCAGGGACAGAACAAGAGGACACAGTCTCAAGCTGTGCCAGGGGAAGTTTAGGCTAAGGTGAGGAGAAAGTTCTTCCCAGAAAGAGAGATTGGCCATTGGAATGTGCTGCCCAGGGAGGTGGTGGAGTCACTGTCCCTGGAGGTGTTCAGGAAAAGCTTGGATGTGGCACTTGGAGCCATGGTTTAGTTGTCAGGAGGTGTTAGGTATTAGCTAATAGGTTGGACTTGATGATCTCTGAGGTCTTTTCCCACCTGGTTGATTCTGTGATTAAGAAATCTGCTTTCATATCTTGTTTGCAGTAAGCAGCCAGGGATGCTTTATTCATTGTGACAAAACAATGTGATGATAAACACACAGAACTAGCTCACAACACTTGCAGCGCTCTGCTAACTCACCGTGTCACACACACAAAAAAAAAGATGCGTGGCATCATCTTAAAAGCTTAGGTGATAAACATGTTACATAATAGGAAATTTGTGTGACTTTGTTAGGGATTCTTGTTCTGTTTTGGATTTAAAGTTGTTTTTATTTTTTCTTTGCAGAATTTTGAATGCAATATTTCATTTGGAAGGAACCTACAATGATCATCTAGTTTAACTGCCTGAGCACTTCAGGGCTCCCCAGAAGTTCAAGTATGTTATTAAGGGCATTGTCCAAATGACCTGACTGACCTGGGACATCAATCACCTCTTTAGGAAGCCCAGTCCAGTGCGGGACCACCCTTTAAAGAAATACTTCCTTAACGCCAAGTCTGAACCTCCCCTACACAGGGAGAAGAGATCAGCACCTCCCTCTCCACTTCTCCTCCTGAGGAAGCTGCAGAGAGCAGTGAGGTCATCCCTCAGATGGCTTTTCTCCAAACCAGACAAGCCCAGACTCCTCAGCTGTTGCCCACTGCACATTCCTCCCAGCCCTTTCACCAGCATTGTTGCCCTCCTCTGAATACATTCAAGGACCTTCACATCGTTCTTCAACTGTGGGGCCCAGAAGCGCACACAGTACTCAACCCAAGGTGAGACCACACCAGCACTAAATACAGCAGGACAATCACCTCTTCTGGCCAGCTGGTGTGTTTCATGCATCCCAGGATGCTCTTTGCCCTCTTGGCTGCCAGGGCACACTGCTGACTCATGTAAGTATTACAGCATTTGCTTTGCTTTCCAGAATCTGCTTCTAAAACTGCTCTCTTCAGTGCTATTTCAGTAAAGTTTAAACAATTACCAAATGTTTAACACATTTGAAGATAACCACAGAATCAACCAGGTTGGAAGAGACCTCCAACATCATCAAGTCCAACCGATCACCCAACCCTAACTAATCAACCAGACCATGTCTCCAAGTGCCTCATCCAGGCTTTGCTTAAACACCTCCAGGGATGTTGACCCCACCACCTCCCTGGGCAGCACATTCCAATGGGCAATCTCTCTTTCTGGGAAGAATTTCTTCCTACCATCCAGCCTAGACCTCCCCCTGCACAGCTTGAGACTGTGTCCTCTTGTTCTGGTGCTGGTTGCCTGGGAGAAGAGACCAACCCCCACCTGGCTACAACCTCCCTTCAGGTAGTTGTAGACAGCAATGAGGTCTCCCCTGGGCCTCCTCTTCTCCAGGCTAAACACTCCCAGCTCCCTCAGCCTCTCCTCCAGGGCTGTGCTCCAGACCCCTCCTCAGCCTTGTGCCCTTCTCTGGATACCTTCCAGCATCTCAACATCTTTCCCAAATTGAGGGTTCCACTACTCAAGGTGTGGCCTAACCAGTGCAGATCACAGGGGCAGCATGACTTCCCTGCTCCTGTTGGCCACACTATTCCTGATACAGGCCAGGATGCCAATGGCCCTCTGAAGAAACAAAACATAGTTAGCATGTTTTTCTTCCCCCCACAAAATCGTAATTCTACCAGGCAAGCCTGATTCACCAATACTAACAAAGGGATATCCTTAAATTCCTACAATTTTTTGGCTACAGCAGTATAAGACTTCCCTGTGCAAGATAAACTATCTCCTGCTCTCCCATCTCTGATTCAAAGATCAACTTTCTGATCACCTCTGCAGGACTGAGTACTGAGTTTCCAATAGTTTAGAACTGGACAGCTCTCAACCACCTTGCTGAACTGGGGTTTTACTGGGAAGCAAAAGATACTATTCAGAATTAAATAACTCAGAGAAATCAAAATAATTAAACATATGAATAACTGTAACACAGCCTGGAGAACAGAGAATGACCTGCATTTGATGAGGAGGTACTAAAAAGCAGCTGAATTAATAAGGGTTGCAGTTATCATACTTGTCTTTATGTGTGGTATACATTTTGAAAAAGATAGATGCTGCTTGTTGAAAGGGTTTCTTTCATCGTGCAAAATACTTGCTATAAATATGCCACTTTGACAAAAGAGAGAATAGTATCAGGAGAAGTTAAATGTAGAATGCCAAACAGGAGATTTAAATATTTGAGAAGTTTCCTGTGGAAAAACAAATGCATGAAAATAACACTTTCTTTTTAACCACTCTCTTGAAACGTGGTAAATTACAAACAAAGACATCTACCTATTGAAAGAAGTTAGCTGCCAGCTTGGGTTTGAATTGTTAGTGTTTTGAAATGAATTATTCTGGTTCTGCAGGATGGTTCCATCAGCAAATGTTTTTGGTAGCTGAGAATATGCTTTGTGAATACCTGAGATCTTTCAGGCTGCCCAAAGCGTTTCTTGTCTTTTGTGCTAGCCACTGGGGCCCCAAACTTCTTTAAAATAAGAAAAAAAATCTCAAACAAGTCCCAACAAATATTTTTTAATCTTCTTGGCTCATTGTTAGTTTTTAAAACAGACCAGGTTACCAATCTGCCCTCTGTTTTAGTTAGAGAAACAGCTGACGAAAATCCAGTAGAGCTTCCCAGTGTCCTCACAAGAGAATCCTGTGACTAAGAAGGATCCTGTATCTGTAGCAGAAACATCATTTCAAGCATGCATTTTGTCAAATAGGAATGTAGACTTCTCAGGACAGTGGTAATGCACAGAAGTGATAGGACTAGGGGGAATGGATCCAAGCTAGAGGAGGGAGATTGAGTTTGGATGTTAGGAAGTCCTTCACCGTAAGGGTGGTGAGACACTGGAACAAGTTGCCCAGGGAGGTGGTGGAGGCCTCATTCCTGGAAATTTTGAAGGACAGGCTGGATGTGGCTCTGGGCAACCTGATCTAGTGTGAGGTGTCCCTGCCCATGGCAGGGGGGTTGGAACTGGATGATCCTTGAGGTCCCTTCCAACCCTGACAATTCTGTGATTGCGTGAATGGAGCTCTTGCTGTAGGAGCAGTCGTTTCTGACAGGGTCCCAACAGATGCTGCCATATCTTGAGCAACCAGTGTGAGGCACCAGGATGTTATCTTTATTTCTTTTCTGGAGATGCAAAACTCAGTGATTTATTTTTACCAAGTGATAATTAGCATCTCTCAGTGATTCCAAGGTTAAGAAACATACACACAGTGACATATGTACAGATATAATATACATAATACATGCACTATATACATAAATATATCAATATATGTGTATGCAAAAATACACATCTACATATGCATATTCAAACATAAAGGTAGGTTGATACATATGCAAAGGTCTCTCCCAGGCATTAACTTCTGCAGATTAATTCCTTGCAGTAAAATGAGAAACATCTCATTGCAGTTTTCCATATTGTCTTACAGGAAGGGTGGGGATGAGTTATCTAAAAGTAAAAGAGCAAAACCATCAGCAACAACTCCTGGAACTCCTAACTGTCAAGACAAGGTCTGTCCTACCCAAGGGAGATGGGCAGCAACAGAAGGGCATGCTGTTATTGATGAGCAACATGAGTCACTGAACACCATACATCTCCTAAGTGCTTCTCTTCAGAAATAAACTAGCAAGAGAGTTATTCCCCTTCCCTCTGTGCCAAATTCATTTCTTTCATAGTGAAGTACAACATTAAATTTAGACTAAATAAGCTTGTTTACTGTTTTAAAATCCAGTTGTTTTTCTCTTCCCTCCTTAATGAGATAGAAATAATTTGTTTCAAGAAGTTTGTCACTATAGCTCTTTTTACCCCAGAAAAAGGATATCTACCTGCTTTAGACTCAGCTTTTTTAGCATGGTGCTAAGTAAGTGTTAAAGTAAAGTAGCACACCAGAGTGGAAGGACTGCTACAACCCTGAACAGAAGAATCAAAAGTTTCACCCCAAAAGACTTTACAGATGGAGGTCTACAGCCCAAGAAAGGTAAGAAAGCAGGGTTTGAATCCATGCACTCTTGCTATAAGACAAAAGTGTGTTAAATGAGGTACCTGCAGGATGTTTCTATCTCAGTCATCCCTTCCTCCCAGTCAAAGCACCTGAAGCTCAACAACAACTTCCTCGAAAGATCAGGTCACACTTTGCCCATCTACCTGAGTCCAGCTAAAATGAATCTGATGTTTGCTTTTAGAAATGAAAAGTCAACAATGACTTAGATTTCTGAATTGACTCTGTCTGCCCATCCAACAGGTGATGACTAAACAACACACCAACCCCAGGAGAGAAGATTAAGGAAACAATCTCATGGCTACCAAGCAACTCGAGTCCTTCCAAGCTACTGCAGCTAACTGCAGACTGTTTCCATTGACTGTCACAGGCAAGAATCATCCCCTTGTCAAGAAGGAAATCTACCAACTTAAGGGACTTGCAAAATGTTAATTATCTTTTGTAAAACTTACCAAAACATTAAACTGTCTATCAGAATGGGGGAGATCCAGGAAATTCAACTCTCTTGCCTAGAATGCAGCCTGTAAATCATTCAATTGGTACTTAGTTGCCATGGTTTGCCCAAACACAGAGGCTTAGGAGTCTAATAGAACCCTTCCACAATCCAGTTCTTTCATTTTTGGTAGAAGATTACATCCTTCATTTCTCCTCACTGCTAATGAGGACAGGTTATGTCTGCAGACAGTACCCAAGCAATTCCCAGTTGGAGCCAGCAGCATTGTACCATTTACATGCATGAATAAAACATAGAATCATAGAATCATAGAATCAAGAAGGTTGGAAGAGACCTCAAGGATCATCGAGTCCAACCTGTCACCCTAAACCTCATGACTATCTAAACCATGGCACCAAGTGCCACGTCCAATCCCCTCCTGAACACCTCCAGGGATGGTGACTCCAGCACCTCCCTGGGCAGCACATTCCAATGGCCAACCACTCTCTCTGTGAAGAACTTTCTCCTCACCTCCAGCCTAAACCTCCCCTGGCACAACTTGAGACTGTGTCCTCTTGTTCTGGTGCTGGCTGCCTGGGAGAAGAGACCAAACCCCTCCTGGCTACAACCTCCCTTCAGGGAGTTGTAGACAGCAATGAGGTCTCCCCTGAGCCTCCCCTCCTCCAGGCTAAACACCCCCAGCTCCCTCAGCCTCTCCTCATAGGGCTTGTGCTCAAGGCCTCTCCCCATCCTCGTTGCCCTTCTCTGGACATGCTCCAGCAATTCAACATCTTTCCTAAACTGAGGGGCCCAGAACTGGACACAGGACTCAAGGTGTGGCCTAACCAGTGCTGTGTACAGGGGTACAATGACCTCCCTGCTCCTGCTGGCCACATTATTCCTGATGCAGGCCAGGATGCCATTGGCTCTCTTGGCCACCTGGGCACACTGCTGGCTCCTGTTCAGCTGCTGTCAACCAGCACCCCCAGGTCCCTCTCTGCCTGGCTGCTCTCCAGCCACTCTGACCCCAGCCTGTAGCTCTGCATGGGGTTGTTGTGGCCAAAGTGCAGCACCCGGCACTTGGACTTGTTGAATGCCATCCTGCTGGACTCTGCCCATCTGTCCAGCCTGGCAAGGTCCCTCTGCAGAGCCCTTCTACCTTCTAACAGATCAACACCTGCTCCCAGCTTGGTGTCATCTGCAAATTTACTGATGATGGACTCAATCCCCTCATCCAGATCATCAATAAAGATATTGAACATTTAGAACAACACACATTATTAAAGCTCTGAACTTTTCACACACAGGAGACACCATTTAGGTTTCATGGTAAGCATGGAAGCCAGTTGGCTTGGATGAAAGCCCACTGGGTCAGTGAAGATGTTTTCATCAATTTCCATAAGCTTTGGATCTTACATGAACTTACCCACAACAGACACCACCACCCCAGTAAACGACCACAGATCACAGGATTCACATTAGTGCAGCAGTGACCTTAATTCAACTTGGAGTATCTTTTTTTTTAACAACAATTCTTGGCTAAACTATAAAAAAAGAAAATTATTGATGTTCTGGTGCTTAGCATATTTTGCCCAAATAAGACTTCTTAGGACCAGGAAAAAAAAAATCTGGAGAGGAAGTGAATATCTGACGAGGGCTTACAGAAGAACAGTCAAACAGATTTTGGGAAAGCAGTTCTGTGATGCCCAAATATAATGGAATTCAGTTCATTGTCCTTTGGCAGAGCAACGTTTCTAGTGACAAGAAACCAGACACCCAGAGACACCCAGCCTGCAGTAGGCTGCAGATGGAAAAAAAAAAAAAAAAAAAAAAGCTGCTTTCAATTTGAATTCACCAGATTAAAGCTGCTGGTAGCAAGATCTCCAGTTCAGGCAGCACTGAAGTGACCAGTTGCAGCGACCCAATCTGCTACAGCATGAGAGCTACCAGCCTTGTCCCTCTGCTGGAGCTTCTCTCTGCAGAAGCAATGTTGGCAGAGAATAATGTGACAGTGACAGCTGTAAATGTGGCAGTTTATATGTTGGTGTACCAGTGCCAGACAAGGAAGTGGGGACAACCAAAGACTGGCATATGCTTCACTCCTTCCCTTTCCTCCTAGGTCATACCCTCTAGGAAACAGGCAGGTGAGATATGTGCCCATTTTCATTTTCATTTCACAAAACAGTGTGGAAAATAAATAAAAAATAAAAGTAATCCCCAAATAATTTGCACTAATAAATTACATGCAAGTTAGTTGTTAGTTCAATATTTTTCCTCATTAATGAAGTGAAATCCCATTATACTTGACCTCCTGTGACTCCTGACACTATGACCAGGGTGAGGAAAAAGAACTCCTATGCTTTGATGATGAGGGTAGAAGAATAAGAAGTATAGGTCACCTCACTGAAGCATGTCCACTCATGGACTTGCACTTTGACACTGCTGTACTCTGTAGAAAAACACAGGGGAAAACCTTCTCAAAACGAACAAATTGCATCTTATTACTCATTTCATTCTCTCCAACCCACGTGAATATATTCCAAATGGAGGGCTAAATCTTCAATGATGATGTGCCACGGTCTACTTGATTAGATAGGGTTGGGTGATCAGTTGGACTTGATGATCTTGGAGGTTGCTTCCAACCTGGCTGATTCTATGATTCTGTCCCTACATAGCTGTTAGAGACAGTGAACCACATTCCTGTACGTTTCTTGCACATTTCCTGTTCAGATCTGTATGTGGAGAGTCAAAATACACTCTCCAAACAGTCTTCAGAAACTCAGACAGAACACTGCCTCCTTGGAAATTTTATTACATCTGCAATTGTGTTCCAAAGGTCAGAAACAGTCCTGTTCATGACACCATGTAGTCTGAAGGGTGTTCTTCAGGTAGCATCATATCTGCCAGCCTGTCTGCCACCCTATCTGCCACAAAGAAATGTAAATATTTGAAAAGTGCACCCAAGAATGGTGCAACTGTTAAGTACTGAATACAGAATCACACAGAACCACAGAATTATTGAGGCCGGAACAGACCTCTGAGATCATCAAGTTCAGCCTACAACCTGACACCACCACATCGACCAGACCATGGCACTAAGTGCCACATCCAATCTTCCCTTAAACACCTCCAGGTACAGCAACTCCACCACCTCCCTGGGCAGTCCATTCCAGTGTCTAATTCCCCTTTCCATGAGGAAGCACTTCTTAACATCCAACCTAAACCTCCCCTGGTGCAGCTTCAGGCCATGTCCTCTCATCTTGTCATAAGTTGCCTGGGAGAAGAGCCTGAGCCCCACCTTACTATGACTTCCCTTGTAGAGTGTGATAAGGTCCCCCCTGAGCCTCCTCTTCTCGAGGCTAAACACCCCCAGAATATCATATACGGATGATTTAAATTTCACCTGTATCCTTGTGACTGGGTTTCTAACCTGTTTCCCACCAGACCATGCTCCTTAAGCAATCTAAATCACTGTTCAGAAGCTCTTAGTTCTCTTCCTCACAAGGTAAGAGAGTGTAACTACAATATAGACTTCTTTGGAATACTGACTTGAGAGCTAGGCCCACAGAGGGTGAAAAACAGCTAAAGCCCTCAGTGCTGACCTGAGGGCCAGCACCGTGCCTCACAGAATTCACACAATTCATTCTTGAGTCAGGCTCTCAGACTCCCTCTGCCACGTGAACACTGCACAACAGGTCTGACAGAAGCCAGCAAACATGGATGTGAGCCACCTGACCTGACCAGACATTTGAGGAAGAATGAAGAAACTCATTCTGTCAGTCATCTGATCCAGAAAGTTCACAGCTCTCACACAGAATCACAGAATTAACCAGGTTGGAAAAGACCTTTGAGATCATCCAGTCCAACCTATCACCCAACACCATCTAATCAACTAAACCATGGCATAAAGTGCCTCATCCAGGCTCTTCTTAAACACTTCCAGGGACAGTGACTCCACAGCCCATTCCAATGGCCAATTACTCTTTATGGGAAGAATTTATTCCTACAATCCAGCCTAAACTTCCCCTGGCACAGCTTGAGACTGTGTTCTCTTGTTCTGGTGCTGCTTGCCTGGGAGAAGAGACCAACCCCCACCTGCTTACAACCTCCCTTCAGGAAATTGTAAGAGAGCTGTAAGGTCTCCCCTGAGCCTCCTCTTCTCCAGGCTAAACACCCCCAGCTCCCTCAACCTCTCCTCATAGGGCTGTGCTCCAGACCCCTCCCCAGCCTTGTTGCCCTTATCTTGAGTATCTCCAGGGACAGGGCCTCAACCACATCCCTGGGCAATCTGTTCCAGTATTTCACCACTCTCACTTCAAAGAACTTCTTCCTTGTGTCCAACCTAAATGTCTCCTGCTCCAGTTTCAAGCCATTGCCCCTCATCATATCACTATAAACAGCCCTTCCACAGCCTTCCTGTAGATTCCCATTGGATATTGAAATGTAGCTATAAGGTCTCCCCAGAACCTTCTCTTCTCCAGCCTAAACAGCTTGAATTCTTTCATCTTGTCTTCATAGGAGAGGTGTCCAGCCATCATCTTTGTGGCCCTCCTGTGGACCCACTCCACAAGTCAAGGTCTTTCTTGTGTTGGGGGCCCCAGAACTGGACACAGTACTCCAGGGGAGGTCTTACCAGAGCAGAGCAGCGTGGCAGAATCACCTCTCTCAACCTGCTGGCTAATGCTTCTTTTGGTGCGGCCCAGGATGCAATGTGCCTTCTGAGTTGCAAGTGTGCATTGTTGGCTCATGTCCAGCTTCTCATCCACCAGTACCCCCTTTTATGCAGGGCTGCTCCCAATTTCATCATTCCCCAGCCTGTGCCAATATCAAGGGTTGCCCAAACGTAGGTGCAGGACAACCCTCAATGACCCCCACATGACACATCCTGTGACCGAGCACTTTTCTTCCAGCATTGCAGCTGTTGCTACAGCACCACTTTGTAGGTACACAACCAAAAGCACCACCATCTTTAGTGGTCAAGACAAGTGACACCATAAAATGTTCACATGAGATTCATAAATCAGGCTGTGAGGATCCAATCCAACAGAGGTATCCTCAGCATGTTGACAGATGTTAGACAATAGTGTGGTTGTGCATTTTTAATACTGCTATTTCCCATGTCAGCAGGACAGGATCACTTCTATTTGTAAGGATTATTGTCTCATTTCTGAAAAGCTAACTTACCTGATGCTAGGATCTGATTTGGCAGATTCCTAGCATTAAAAATCTTACAATTTGCAGAGCTTAATATATCCTGGGTAGATTGTTTTCCATAAATCACAAGCCAAAAGTTTTTAAATCTCTCCAAATGACCACCATAACTAACACAATTTTCACAAAAAGAACTTAAATCACTCAACCAAACCACTTGCAGTTTTGACTACTGCATTTTTGGGGTGCAGAGAGGCACACCAAAAAAAAACCCACAAAAAAACCCCAAACACTGCACCCTGTTAGATGGTGAATATTCCAGAAGTGACATAGAATCATAGATTGAGGTGCCCAAAACTGGACACAATACTGGAGGTGTGGCCTCACCTGAGCTGAATGCAAGGGGACTATCACCTCCCTACTCCTACTGGACACAGCATTTCTAGTCCACTGAAGATAATAGAATCATAGAATCAGTCAGGGTTGGAAGGGACCACAAGGATCATCCAGTTCCAACCTCCCTGCCATGGGCAGGGACACCTCACACTACAGCAGGTTGCTCACAGCCACATCCAGCCTGGCTGCAAAAACCTCCAGGGATGAGGCTTCCACCACCTCCCTGGGCAACCTGTGCCAGTGTCTCACCACCCTCATGGGGAAAAACTTCTTCCTCACATCCAATCTCAATCACCCCATTTCTAGTTTTGTTCCATTCCCCCCCAGTCCTATCATGCCTTGACACCCTAAAAAGTCCCTCCCCAGCTTTCTTGTAGCCCCCTTCAGATACTGGAAGGCCACAAGAAGGTCTCCTTGGAGCCTTCTCCTCTCCAGACTCAACAGCCCCAACTCTCTCAGTCTGTCTCCATAGGAGAGGAGCTCCAGCCCTCTGCTCATCCTCATGGTCCTTCTCTGGACACCTTCCAGCATTCTGTAAGTTAATTCATTCCACACCTCTCAACAAGTACAACATTCTTCCTGAGAAGGGCTATGAGAAATGTAGAGCTACAATGACTTTGTACAAACAAAGGTGGAGTTCAGGTTGATTATTATGGCTAGGAGACAAGCTCAGCCTGAAAAATTTCAGCATTGTATTTCTCTTCAGTCCATTGCCCAACGACACATGAGCCAAGCAAACCTGACTGCAGTTATTCTGACGTTCTGATATTTTATGCTGTGATGTTAAAGTCATTCCAGGAAACAAAAATTCCAGCTTGTGTGACCTCCACATAACATGCTTAAACAAAAGCAGAGCTTTGTTCTCATTAAATCAATATTTGCTATAGAAACAATTTGACTATAACTCCACCTATCTTAACAAACTTCCTCACCAACAATCCATAATTCTCTTCTGTAGCAAGAATCAAACTCCAAGTTTTGATCATTTAAAATAGTCTACTCCTTTCGGGTTGGTGCTATCCTTCCCAAACTCTTCTGGCCCCCTAAACATGTTCTCACAGGCTGAGCAGCACTTGCCCTTGCAGTCTAAATGGAATTAATTTGTGGAATGGGATTAATGGAATTAAATGGAGTCAATTGCAATGATAGGACAAAAGGGGATGGATTGAAGCTTGAGGAGGGCAGATTTAGACTGGATAATCAAAAGAAATTCTTTACTATGAGGGTGGTGAGACACTGAAATAGACTGCCCAGAGAAGTTGTGGATACCCCCTCCCTGGAGGTGATCAAGGCCAGGTTTGATGAGGCTAGTGGAAGGTCTCCCTGATCACAGCAGGTGGGTTGGAAATAGATGATCTTTGAGGTCCCTTCCAACCCAAACCATTCTACGAATTTCAGTTGTGTGTTTTTTACATCTCACGAACACGCAAAAATTTCAATGGAAAAGTGTTTGGAGATTCTATCTGTTGCTTATTATTTCAGCAACTCCCCTACAATATCTGTCAGTTTAACAGATCAAACTCCAAGGGAATAAATGTTACCACAGAGGAGAAAGTACAAGTGAGTCACTTGTTTCAAGTTTCTCCATTATTTACAAGCTCTTCAATGACATTCCCCTTACTTGACTGATCTTTCATCGTCTGCCTGCAAGAGGACTGAAGTCTCCTCTGTTTTGGCATAGCCAGATAACGAGGAATTCCAGGCATAGTGTTAGTTACTCAGCTCATACTACCAGTTTCCTGTGACTGGACAGTGACAATCATTTAACTGAGTCAATACATGGCACAGTAGCACAAGTGTTGATTGATGGACTGGAAAACGTGAAACCAATTAAATTACAGCCACCTTGGAATGATTTGCTCAAAAATGAGGACATAGGCTACTTTAAAATCAATTGTTTACTTTTCTCCCTCAGCAGTGGTTCACTGTTTTCAGGAAGTAGTTTTTCTCCTGAGCACAAAAGGACAGTCCTTATCAGAGAGGAGTAGCAAAGCCTGCCTTCCCAGTCCTATAAAAAACGCTTGGAATTGGAGACACAACTTACTGATAAGTAGAAATTCAGGTCAGAAAAAGCAGGAGACTGCAAGACTTGCTGAAACATGCCTGCCTGCCAATTCACAGACTTGCTGTGCCTAAAGCATGCTTAAACCAACACGAGGGTATTTAGAAATGTACACATAGACACAATGCCTCTCTCTCTTCCCTTCCCACAAGGTCTCAGGAACTTGTCTACAGATTCCCTACAGATAAACCCACAGAAATCACAGAATCACAGAAACATTCAGGTTGGAAAAGAGCCTCAGGAGCACCAAGTCCAACCCAGAGCCCTACTCTACAAGGGTCACCCCTAAACCAGAGCCCCAAGCACCACATCCAAACTACCAGGAAACACATCCAGGTTTGGTGACTCAACCACCTCCCTGGGCAGCACATTCCAATGTCTGACCACTCTTGCTCTGAAAAAATGTTTCCTAATGTCCAGTCTAAATCTACCCAGCCACAGTTTGAGGCCATTCCCTCTTGTTCTATCACTAATTATCTGTGAGAAGAGACCAGCACCAACCTCTCCACAATGCCCTTTATGTCATTTCAGGTTTTTGTAGACAGCAATGAGGTCTCCCCTCAGCCTCCTCTTTTCCAAACAAACCATCCCCAGCTCCTTCAGTTGTTATTCATCAGATTTATTCTCCTGATTTATTCACCAGATTTATTTCCACAGCCTCCTTGCCCTCCTCTGCACTGGCTCCAGCACCTCTACATCTCTCTTGGATTGAGGTGCCCAAAACTGGACACAATACTGGAGGTGTGGCCTCACCTGAGCTGAATGCAAGGGGACTATCACCTCCCTACTCCTACTGGACACAGCATTTCTAGTCCACTGAAGATAATAGAATCATAGAATCAGTCAGGGTTGGAAGGGACCACAAGGATCATCCAGTTCCAACCCCCTGCCATGGGCAGGGACACCTCACACCAGATCAGGCTGGCCAGAGCCTCATCCAGCCTGGCCTTAAACACCTCCAGGGATGGGGCCCCAACCACCTCCCTGCACAACCCATTCCAGGCTCTCATCACTCTCATGGGGAAGAACTTCTTCCTCACTTCCAGCCTGAATCTCCCAATTCCACCAACCAGGCTTTGGAATCTGTGAACTCTTTATAGGTCATGAAGCATTTATACTCACAAGTTTTATTTAAACAAATGAAAAACAAAACCACCACCACCAAATAGTTACTACCATTTACCTCTTAGGGGTCTAGAACAACAAAAATTACACCATTGACCTCTCAGGGGGGCTAGGAACCTTCAGATGTAAAAAAGATGCCACAGAGAGAAGTCCAAGAACAAATGGAGGGAATATTCACCTTGCTGCTTCTCTCCCACTCCAATTATATTTCCTTTTCTCATTCTACATAATGACCCCCAAAACATTTCATGGAATGAATTCTTATGTTCATTGAACTATGTATGACCATTGCATATTTTTATCTTCCTTAGCACAAAATAAATTACACCATGTAGCAGAACGAAAACACATTTCCCAAAGTTTCCAGGGAAAGCTGCATTTATGCAAACTGAAGCCTTTGCTGACCAACACAACCAGTGTATTTCTCAGGAATGTTTCAGCTAAATGCCTATCATTTGACCTGAGTATTCTGAAGATTTCAAAAGGAGTCATTTATAAAGAGTTTAGCTCATCATAATTGCTAGGTAATTGCTCTTTCACTAGTTTACATAAGGAAATTGCTGCACATTGGTCAGGCATGGGAATAGGTTACCCAGGGAGGTAGTGGAGTTCAAGAAACATGTGGACACAGCACTGGCCATGTGGGCTTGACAGTTGGACTCAATGATCTTAGAGGTCTTTTCCAAACTAAACAATTCTATGTTTCCATGAGTCTATTTTTATTTAAACAAATCATTGCCATTCATCCCTCTCTCCCTGTCAACCACAGTCCAGTCTTATTCTGGCACAGAGGAAAGAGGACTGACCTGATGGAGAGCAGTGAAGGGGAAAAGGACCTGGGGGTCCTAGTGGATGGGAGACTGACCATGAGCCAGCAATGTGCTCTTGTGGCCAAGAAGGCCAATGGCATCCTGGGGTGGATTAGAAGGGCTGCGGTTGGTAGGTCCAGAGAGGTTCTCCTCCCCCTACACTCTGCCCTGGTGAGGCCACATCTGGAATATTGTGTCCAGTTCTGAGCCCTTCAGTTCAGGAGGGACCTCAGGAAACTGCTTGAAAGAGTCCAGCACAGAGCCACAAAAATGACAAAGGGAGTGGAACATCTTCCTTATGAGGAGAGCCTGAGGGAGCTGAGGGCTCTGGAGCTTGGAGGAGACTGAGAGGTGACCTCATTCATGTTTATATATAAAGATGTAAAGGGTGAGTACCAAGAGGCTGGAGCCAGGTTCTGATGGGTGATGCTCAATGACAGCACAAGGGGCAATGGTGGAAGTTGAGGCATAGGAAGTTCCATTGAAACAGGAGGAATATTTTTTTTTTCCCTGTGAGGGTCACAGAACACTGGAAGAGGCTGCCCTGGGGGGTTGTGGAGTCTCCCTCTCTGAAGATATTTAAGACCCACTTGGATGAGTTCCTGTGTGGCCTGGTATAGGTGATCGTGCTTTGGCAGGGGGGTTGGACTGGATGATCTTTCGAGGTCCCTTCCAGCCCCTAACATTCTGTGTTCTGTGAGTCTCTCAGCACACTGCTGGTGAGGTAACAAAGTAACTTAACAAAGGATCTCCACTCAGGTGATTCAATGATTCTGTGTCACGATGACATTGCTTTTAGTTTACCAGAAAATATTACATATAGACATTCTTGGTCAGATGGCAGCAGGTCAGATCAGCCACATCACTCTCACAAAGCAGCTAGTCTACAGGTGGAAACTAAACCATGGATTCTGACACTGTTTTTAGCAGGAGACAGAGTAGGATGACTAAGGAATACTCATTTCTCTAGACAAGGAAATCAATCCTGTCTCATGATTCGCACAGGATCCCAAAAAGTAGCTGACATAGTTGTGCTGACGGCTGGAGGAGATGACAAGGGATTGCATGACTCAAACATTTTTTGTTTCCTTTCACTACTGTTTAGTTCTAAGGAAGATGAAAATAAGCTTAAAACTTCCTTGTTTGGAATCCTTCAATTCAGTCACTGCTCTTTTCTCCAGATGATAATAATTTTTCTTTGTCATTTTCCTCAATTACTTAGCCATGATCTATGGGCACTCCCTTCAAAGTCCACAGAAAAAAAGCCTTAGTGATGCAAAACTGAGCATAGCAGAAACCTAGCCCATATAGAAAGTTCATAAATGCTGTGATAACACAGCTAAACTGACAGAAAAGAGTTGTCACAGTTCTGTTACACAGTACCTTCAATGACTAAATTATCTATTCTCCAGCTAGGCTGCACTTGGGCATGCTGCTGTCTAGATGAAGAAAGAATGCAAACTGTTATCTGTATTATGTGTCATCTTCTTGTTCAACCCAGAAAGAAAGTCAGCAAATGAACTGATGTGCAAATTAAACTGCTTATCAACCTCAGATTTGGTTTGCTGGGTTGACAGATAGTGAAGAGAGTTAAACTGCTGCTGCCACAGGATATGTACCTTGCAGGCAGAGATAGGAGAGGACAGAATCAAAAATTCCCATCAATAACCTATTTGCAGGCTGGTCAGAATAGGAGATTTGGGTGACCTAGTTATGTAGCTCTTTCTTCAACAGGAAAAAAAAAAAAACAAACCACACACACACACACAAAATAAACAAAAAAACATTTTATTGTTCAAGCTATAGAGGATGAAACACAAAGTAAACTTAGCAATACTGAGCTACCACAGCATGAATCAACTGCCCGTGCCAGGGAGATGTTTCTATTATGGATGCTTGATGAACATGGATTATAGAGTTCTGAAGATGCTCTGTGTTTACTCAGTTGGCCACTGAAATGGATAATTAGTTTTTATTAGCTGTAATACAGCCACTAAGCATTTTGAACACTTCATGCCAAAACGTATCAGAACACATACCTGTCACCATGCCACTGAACTGAAAACAAGTATCACACAGTAAAAAGCTGAAGGAAGTAAACAGGCAATAAGCCTTCGGATGGGAAAATACAGTGCTACATCCTTCCCCAATGCCAAAATGAAAAACGCTGCTGCCTTCACTGCTGGAGCATAAAGAATAGCAATGATTACTAAATCCTTCTAATGCCTTCTCATTAAAGAACAAATTCAGTCAAACACTGATACTCAGATTGCCTTAATGGAAATGAGAACTGCCACCTTATATGAAAAAATAGGAATTCACAGGTCACATACATAATTAATTCAACAAGAGAAAGCTATAAGAGCTTCAATTAAGCAGAGGACACAGTGATGTCTTTCAAAACCGAGTTTGAAAGGAGTTGTACCTTTTCCAGAGTATTTCCTAAAGCAGAGAGATGTTAGTGGCCTGAAGTTTGTCTCTAGGTTCTCCTTTAATTTCTTTTTTAAGCCTGCAGTAGTTGGCAGGCACCAAGGTACAGCATCTGACCGGGTTCAGTGCATCTCACGGCGGTCTCCCTCTGCACCAAGGCGCTGAAGCCCCTCCCAAGAAGGCAAGTTTAGCCCAGTTTAACCACCTTTAAGACCCTTTAAACGCACCCAATAGATGTTCCCGACGAAGAGGTCTCGGGAGGAATTGGTTTGCCAAAGGCAATTTACGAACAAGTGAAGCTTCGGCGGCCTTTCAGGAGGCGAGGGAAGTGTGGGAAGTTGAGGGTTTGTTTCACCCCACGGCACAGCAGCCCCGGCAAGTTCAGAGCCGCGTCTCCCCGCAGCCCGCGGACTCCCGGCTCCGCGCCGGTGTGCGGGGCGAGGTCCGGGCGCCGAGGGCAGGCTCGCCAGCCGCGGGGACGGCGAGCGGCGGCGGACAACCCCCGGGCAGCTTCGCCCGGCGCTATCCCCGGCCCCGGAGGCTGAGCCTTGGCCAAGGCGGCCCCGTGCCCCGCTCCTCTCCCTCCATCCCGCCGCTCGCCCCTCACTCACCGCCACCGAGCCCGAGGAGGAGGCGACGAAGACGCGGATCACCATCTTCACCTCATGAGCCGCGCCGCCGCCGCGGCGTCGGGACCGAGACGGGACGGGGCAGACGAGGCTGCGGGGAACGCCGCTCCGACGCACGGGACGGGGACAAGGCCGCTCCGCTCCACTCCGCTGCCGTCCCTCTGAGGGCAGCCGGCACCCGCAGCAGCCTCCTTGCCTGCGGCGGCAGCCCCGCTCGGGCGCGCCGGGTCCGGCTCCTGGCTGACAGGAGATAACGGCGAGAGGCGGGAAAGGTGGGGGCGGCGCGCAGGGGCCGACGGGCGCTGTAGTTCTCCGCCGGCGAGGGAGCGGCGGAGCTGCCAGTTGCGTTCCACCGGCAGAACCGAGCTAAGCCTGCAGCCTGCCTGCCCCAAACTGCCACAGCCCCAGCGCCCGGAGCTGCCAAGTGCCACCTTTCGCATTTGAGACTCCGAGATGTTGTTTGTGCCACCCTCCAGGTGTGCTGCCCTCAGGTCAAGCTGGCCCTGGTGCAAGATGAACAACCAATGCACTTACATTCATAGAATCACAGAACCGTCGGAAAAGACCTCTAACATCATCGAGTTCAACCATTATCTAACTCTAACAAGTCTGATGATAAATTGTGTCCCTCAGCACCACATTTCGGCGTCTTTTAAACACCTCCAGGCATGGGGTTTCAACCACCTCCCTGGGGAGCCTATTCCAGTATTTGAGAATCCTTTCAGGGAGTAAGCGTCTTCTAACATCCAACCTGGTGCCATTTCCTCTTGTCAATTTTTACTAGGGAGAAGAGACCACCTCACTCTAACCTCCTTTTGGGGAGTTGTAGAGAGCAATGATGTCTCCCCTCAGCCTCCTTTTCTCCAGACTAAACAAGCCCACTTCCCACAGTTGCTCCTTATATGACTTGTTCTCCAGACCCTTCACCAGCTTCATTGCCGTTCTCTGGATACACTCCAGCAACTCAATGATTTCCTCGTAGTGAGGGGCCCAAACTGAACACAGTACTCAAGGTGTGACCTCACCAGTGCCAAGTACAAGGACACCATCACTTGCTTGGTCCTGCTTGCCACACTGTTCCTAACACATCCCATCCACCTTTGGGCTGCTCCTCCCTGGCAGCTCAGCCTGCCGGGCCACCCCCAGCACTCATGGAGTACCTCACTGCAACACTGTGCAGTACCTCACATGGAGTCTTCATCTCTGCTCTGCTCATCCTGAGTCCAGCCTTGCTGACTGCCGTTTACAGTGGTGAAGGGGTGGAAAATGTTGCTGTTCTGGCTAGACCACACTGGCATGTTCCTGTCAGGCAGGTGTGGTGGGTTGAAAATTCCCCTCAATGTTAAATTGCCAGACCAGCCCAGTTGGAAGCAAATGAAGCTGTGTTTACAAGCAAAACTACAATCTACAATGAAATGCAACTAATATGTACAAAATATACAATATTTACAGTATTTACAATTGATAAACAGCCCAAAAACCAGGGGAGCTGCTAGTAGCTTCCCACTCCCTGCCCCCCTCCTTACCCTCCTGGACACAAAGGGACAAGAGAAAAGAGCAGAGAGTTATTTTGTTAGGATACTCATCCAAAACAAAGAACACAGCCAAGATCAAGCAGAAGCAAGTTAGTGCCTCCCAGAGCAAGGAAGCCAAAAGAAAGAAAGTTTACGTATCTACATTTTATGTCTGTTTTCTGTCCAATGGGATTGTTTAGAACTTATTATTATTTTCCTTTTTACACCCAATAGTGATTTATTTACATTTTACCATTTTCTTTTTTAAAGGTACAGCCTAAAACTACCACAGCAGGTAAAGGGGACAATGCAAGGGAGGTCAGCCACTGGGCAAGAGGGCTCTCCTACACCATACATCTCAAAGGAGTCAAACAGTGCTGTCCCTTTTCACTCCCTGGTACAGATGTACAGTTCTCAATATTGTCAGCTGTGGAACAGATGTTATTAATCAACAGGATAAGCAGATCACCCCAAATAACCCTTCATCAGTCAACTCATCTGCAAGTGACTGAGGGGAGAATCCCTACAGCCCTCATCAGCTTTTGGGTCTTTGAGGACACAGCCTGTCTTCATTTAAAGACTCAGAACCATAGATGGCAGCTTTATACATGTTACTACAGTTGTAACCCTCATCCTCTTACTTCCCTGCATGCAGCCAGATGGTTACTCCTTCCTTCAGATTAAACTCTCCCTTCCCACCGTTTCACCCCCATGGTGAAGTGTGTAGTGCCAGCCTTCTTCACATCTTTGCATCGCCGCTCTCCTCAGTGAATTTCCACCGTTCAGACTAAGAGCAGACCTCGACTCATTGCCAAATATGTCCCTAAAGCATCCCTTACATTCTAAGATTAATTATTTCCTTTGAAATCCTGCAGGTCTCATGAAAGCTATGTTAATATTCAGAATGTTCAGTGCTCATTTGGGACTTGAGTTATATCTTGTCATGGGGAAGCTTTTTTGCAGACTTCACTCTCCTCTGGAGTGGATCTCAGTATCAGCAACATAAACTCCAATCCTGTCATGAAAATTCAGGAACCAATCCTGTGAAGATTTATAGCCACTCATTACTTCAACTTTTATGAGAGTGCTTGTTGAAAAGAGCAAACTTCATTGGAGTAAACTCAGGTACAAAGGTTAAGATTTTCTGGTTGCAGTGCTCCTGTCTCCATCTGAGTGCAATTCCTGCTATGGGAACCACAAAACCGTGACCAGCACGTTTACAAAGACCAGCAAAAGGAGCAAAGGAAAACAAACACTTTTTTTGTGTTGGTTTTAAGGTAACTCCAAGCATGGTGTTAAAATTCTGTGGCAGGTGATACCACGCTGAACCTATGATAGGGTTTTGCTGGAAAATCCCCATTACCCTACTCAGTGAATTTCCTTCACACTGCAGAATTATTTCTGACAACATATTTTCCAGTGTTTCTGCATGTTTTGTTTAAAAGATGGAGATGTTTACTTCCCACTTACTTCCCTATTTACTCCCTACTAGAAAATACAGTCTCTAACATTCTAGTTTGGCCATACTGTCATTATATCATAGGATCACAGGATGTTAGGGGTTGGAAGGGACCTCTGGAGATCATCCAGTCCAAATCCCCTGCCTGAGCACGACCATAGAATCTAGCACAGGTCACACAGGAATGCATCCAGATGGGTCTTGAAGGTCTCCAGAGAAGGAGACTCCACAACCTCTCTGGGGAGCCTGATCCAGTGCTCCAAGACCCTCACAGTAAAGAAGTTCTTCCTCGTGTTGAGGTGGAACCTCCTGTGCTGGAGTTTCTACCCATTGCCCCTTGTCCTATCCCAGGGTGTAAGTGAGCAGAGCCTGTCCCCTCCCTCTTGACCCCCAGCCCTCAGATATTTATAGGCATTGACCAGATCTGCTCTCAGTCTCCTCCTCTCCAGACTG
Organism: Indicator indicator; assembly: GCF_027791375.1. Taxonomy (NCBI): domain Eukaryota; kingdom Metazoa; phylum Chordata; class Aves; order Piciformes; family Indicatoridae; genus Indicator; species Indicator indicator. The sequence continues at coordinate 3,624,023 of NC_072011.1, read as the reverse complement.
AACAGCCCCAGGGCTCTGAGTCTTTCCTCATGGGGCAGTGCTCCAGTCCTTTAATCAACCTTGTAGCCCTCTGTTGGACTCTCTCCAGCAGATCCCTGTCCCTCTTGAACTGGGGAGCCCAGAACTGAATGCAGTATTCCAGGTATGGTCTCACCAGGGCAGAGTAGAGAGGGAGGAGAACCTCCCTGGATCTGCTGGAGACACTCTTTTTAATGCACCCCAGGATCCCATTGGCCTTCTTGGCCAATGTTGAAACAAAATTTGTTTGTTTGAAGTAAACCAAACAGAATCAACATCAAATTATAATATTACTAATTCCTCTCTTCTAATATATTTTTTTAAATACAGGAAGCCAGGGAAAAAAAAGAAAAAAGATAGGAAAGTCTGATTCTGACTCTGCTGAACAACTTTAACACTCGCTAAGCAGAATAGGATGCTCCTACCTCTCAGAAGCAGACTTCACATGTAGCAAACAACCTAAAGACACCACATGGCAATGGCAATCAGTGGAAAAAGCATGAGATGTAAAGAAGAAAATAAATAAATTCTAATGGGACTGTAAAAAATGTAATGTATTTTAAGGTCAAATTCTCTACTTGTAGGAATCCTTTACATTGTCAGCTCCCAAAGTCACAAATCTAGACTCCTTTCACATCTGGAAAACAATCAGCTTTGATTTTAGTTCAGGTGAAATTGTTACTGAGCTGAAGAAATTCTCAAAAGCCAAGAGGGAAAAAAAGGAAATGTAAAACTAGGTAAAACCAACACCCATCAGAAGAATCCAAACCCACTCTTCCATTCTGAATGCCCAAGCTGACCAGCCAAGCCAATGTACATTTTTCTTTTCATTGTTTCTAGTCTCCCTTATGTTCCTGTAGCCCTTGGGTCAGTAGAACTCTCAGAACAGAGTCTCAGCAGCCAAACTCATGGCCAGAGCTGATAGACCCAAGCTGAGCTAAAGTAGCAGAGCTCACGGAGATCATCTAGCCAGCCCTTCAGCATCCTTATTCCACATATATTTAGAGACATCATCAAAGACAGAGCAGGGGGCTTCCTGCCTGCATTCAACTACCTGACAATGAATGCAGCAACTCAATAAAAGTGTCCTTTCAAAGCTTTATTTCAATTACTTTTCTTGTAATTCTCACTTTTATAAGCAGATTTATAATAAATTGGGCTAAAAATCTTGCACTTCGTAACTTCTCTGTATCAACTCTGATGTAGCATGGGCACTGGGCAGCTTTTTCGTTTCTCTCTTTTACTTGTGGTTCCATACACACAAAGAAGGTAGCTCTGTCAGAGAAGTAATCCAGAAGAGTTGGAAAAAAAGAAAAACTACACTGAGAAGTCAAAGATTTCAAAGTAGAGCTTACTTTACATGGCTCCTAAGCAGAGAACTATTACTCCCTGGAGGGCAAAACCTAGCAGACATGGCCATATGACAGTTTGCACTTTTAGGTGGTCTACAGGTTAAGACTGGCCATCATCCTCTATCCTGCAGCACCTGCTGGTACATGTCCTGAGGCCTTGAACATTTAACTTCACCTCTATTGTACATTTCCAGGGGCCTCAAGGCCAAATGGTACATTTAGTTACGTAAAAGAAATGTAATAAATTAAAAACATCATTTAAATGATTTATGAGCAATTTCCCATGTTTACAGGAGGTACAGAACCACTGCACTGTAAGACTGGAGTTGAAGAGGTGAATTTATGGGAGGCAGGGGTTAGTTCCTGAAGATTTCACAGTAAGAATGATTCATTGTTATGCCAGATCTTCATGGAAGATTAAACAGAACTTTACTGCTGCTAAGGTAACAAAGAATACACAAAAGCAAGGCTTGCAAACATGGGGAAACAGAAGTACAAAAGTACAAACTCAGACAAAGAAGAATCTGATTATGATAAATGATTATTTGTATAGCAAGATGCCACAAGAACGGGGAAAAGGTCCTGGAGAAATGGAATAATATGTTCAGGACTGAAAAAGTGGTTAAGATGGCTTCATCTCCACCTGAAAGGAGCAATCTGTCTGAGGCATTTAGTAAGTTTTCTGGTCTGAGTGTTGTTGGTACTCATAAGTTAGTTCTCTGGGTTTTGTGCAAGGTAGCTGCGAGTAGCAGATTCACAACAAGTAGCAGATTCACAACAAGTAGCAGATTCACAAGAAGTAGCATTTTCACACAGACTCTTCAACAATCCACATACCTGAAATTTCTAAAGGGGTCTTTAGCACAGTTTAATAATTCCAAAAGTATCTAAACATGTTGAAAATGACTATTTTAGAGTGTCATTAAAAGCTCTGACAGTCCTGAGCAATCTACTTTAGTAGAAATGTACCCAGCATGCTAGGCAGTTGCAGAAGATAAATAGAAGAGAAAATAGAATTCTCCAGCTTCAATAGAGCTGCAGAGTGTCATCAGCTGATCTCACACTGCAGATCCGAGGAGAAAGTAGACAACTTGAAGGCTCTGAAACATACAAAATGGCCAGAGCAATGGAATGTAAGTACAGGATTACTCCATTTGTTGAATAATGGCACTCATTACCTTGTCCAGACACAGCTTGAAAGCATATGAGACAGTGCTGTTTGGAGCCTGATTCTCTACATACATCCTAATTTTTAAGGTATCCATTTAATCACAGAAGGTACCTCCAGGGTACATTCTCTCAGTGGTGCATTAATGCCTGCACTAGAGGGTTGTGCATACAGTGAGGACTCCTCTTCTATTTGTACAACAGGTCAAGCAGCTCCTAGTCACGATCAAGAGGCAAAAAAGGCTTCACAGGTTTTGTAAATCACACCAAAATCTCCCCAAAATAAACTCAGTTTCACACAGGACTCTGTACATTCTGGAATCTTGACTGCAGCCAGAGGTTTGCATTCAGAGCATGTCACAGCTTTCCCCACAGCCACATTTTAGAGATAACAAGCCAGGACAAACAGTACATCACAGTACATTAGAGGTTGGAAGGGACCTCAAGAGATCATCAGGTCCAAGCCCTCTGCCAGAGCAGCATCACTTAGGGTACTCCACACGGGAATGCATCCAGGTGGGGTTGGAAAGTCTCCAGAGAAGGAGATTCCACAACCCCCCTGGGTAGCCTGTTCCAGGGCTCTGTCACCCTCACTCCAAAGAAGTTTCTCCTCATGTTGAGCTGAAACCTTCTGTGTTCAAACTTGAACCTGTTGTTTCTTGTCTTATCACTGTGCACCACCCAAAAGAGCCTGGCCCCCTCCACTTGACCCCCACCCCTCAGCTCTTGAGAGACATTGATCAGATCCCCTCTCAGTCTTCTCTTCTCCAGACTAAACAGCCCCAGGGCTCTCAGGCTCTCTTCCCAGGGGAGATGCTCAAGTCCCCTAAGCATCCTCCTGGCTCTCCCTTGGATTCTCTCCAGCAGGTCTCTGTCTCTCTGGAACTGGGCAGCCCCAAACTGGACACAGGATTGCAGCTGTGGTCTCAGCAGGGCAGAGTAGAGGGGGAGAAGAACCTCCCTAGCCCTGCTGGCCACACTTTGCTTGCTGCACCCCAGGATCCCATCGGCTCTTTTGGCCACAAGGGTACGTTGCTGTCCCATGCAGAACTTGCTGTCCACTATGACTGCAGGTCTTTCTCCATGGAGCTGCTTTCCAGCAGGGCAGCCCAAAAAACTTTCCCTCTTTTTACTTCAATTACTCTTAAACTCCTACAAAGCACAGGCACTAAAGCAGGCTGGAACAATGTTAGGAAAGGTTTTGATTCTTGCATTCACAAGTTTGTGGCATGTTGAGGAAAACAGAAAGGTATGGCTGTTCTTGATTTTAGAATGCTTTCTGTACCGTTCTCTTTGTAAGTGACAGAAAAACAAAACAAAGCAAGCAAAAGCCACAGAGAGTTGAATAAATCTTGCTCATGTAATTTAAATCTAAATAGACCTAGATAATTCCAAAGCTATGTAAGAATCCATTCTCCTCAGCTGCTGCTCTTTAGTTGAAGTCACAATCTGCTGCCTTTTAGTTGAAGCATAACTTGTTGTTAATACCCCTGCCTGCTTTTATTCACCCCATGAATTCCTGAAATTAAGGACCTTTGAAAAGCAAAATATTTTCCTGTGAAATTCATTATCTGATGTAGCTCAGTCATCTGACTTGCAAGAACTGAACCTGGAGGCAAAAACATCTTTCATGCTCTGTATTAAATCATTCATCATTTCTCAGACTTACAGCTGTGAAGTGCTAGAGTTCATTTTCTACTCTTGTCTTTAAAGATCCCACCACTGCTGAAGTTAGTGGCTCTGAGGAGCAGAAATCCAGGCAGGTACCAGTCAGCGCTCAACTTTAGAATCCTAGAATTGTTAGGGTTGAAAGGGACCTCAAGGATCCTTTCCATAGGCAGGGACACTTCACACTAGATCAGGTTACTCACAGACACATCCAGCCTTGCCTTAAACACCTCCAGAGATGAGGCTTCCACCACCTCCCTGGGCAACCTGTGCCAGTGTCTCACCACCCTCATGGAGAAGAATTTCTTCCTAACATCCAATCTGAATCTCCCCATTTCTAGTTTTGCTCCATTCCCCCCAGTCCTATCACTCCCTGACACCCTAAAAACTCCCTTTCCAGTTTTCCTGTAGGCCCCCTTCAGATCCTGGAAGGCCACAAGGTGTCCTCAGAGCCTTCTCCAGAATGAACAACCCCAACTCTTTCAATCTGTCTCCATAGGAGAGGAGCTTCAGCCCTCTGCTCATCCTCATGGCCCTTCTCTGGACACCTTCCAGCACCTCCAGATCCTTCTTGGAATAGGGGCTCCAGAACTGGACACTGTACTCCAGGTGGCATCTCAACAGAGTGGAACAGAGGAGAGAATCACCTCCCTCACCCTGCTGGCCACACTTCTCTTGATGCAGCCCAGAATGTGATTGGATTTCTGGGATCCAAGTGCACACTGCTGGCTCACGTTGAGCTTCTCATCCACCAGCACCATCAAGCCCTTTCCTTCAGGACTGCCCTCAAGCCAGTACCTCATCCATTCTTCCTACCCAAGATACTGCAAACAGATCAGGCTCAATGACGTCAACCCCCCACAAATCTCATTTCCCAATCTGCAGTTCCAATGAAACTTAAATTAGTGAGCACTCAAGATGTGAAGTGCACTCAGGGAGAACCAGCAGAGCATTACGTTCTGCTAGAGCATTACAGTCCTAACAGCCCTTTTCTGGATGACCTTCTGCCAAGACCTCGGAAAAGCAATCTACCACCACATGCATTTTGGCTGATTTCCAGCTGGTTTTCCACATCTGTCCAGTTCCACTCTGACAATGCACTTCAGAAGATGCCTTTCTTACAGGATGCAGGAGAAGTGGGTCAGCAATAATATTTATGTGTGGAAGGACAAAGAGCAAGTAATCTTGCGGTGAATAAGAAGCAGCTGGATACATGAATGCTGGCACCTATGCACCAAATAAACTAAGAATAGTTATCACAGAACTTAAGAGGTTTTTTGCTAGAATGTATCCAGAGAAGGGCCATGAGGATGAGCAGAGGGCTGGAGCTCCTCTGCTATGAGGACAGACTGAGAGAGTTGGAGTTGTTCAGTCAGAAGAAGAAAAGGCTCCGAGGAGACCTTCTTGTGGCCTTCCAGTATCTGAAGGGGGCTACAAGAAAGCTGAGGAGGAACTTTTTAGGGTGTCAGGGAGTGATAGGGCTGGGGGGAATGGAGCAAAATTAGAAATTAATAGATTCAGATTGGATGTTAGGAAGAAATTCTTCCCCATGAGGGTGGTGAGACACTGGCACAGGTTGCCCAGGGAGGTGGTGGAAGCCTCATCCCTGGAGGTGTTTTTGCAGCCAGGCTGGATGTGGCTGTGAGCAACCTGCTGTAGTGTGAGGTGTCCCTGCCCATGGCAGGGGGGGGGTTGGAACTGGGTGATCCTTGAGATCCCTTCCAACCCTAACAATTCTACGATTCTAAAGCTGACATAAATTTGAGAATAAACTTTAGACTTGTTAAATCTCATTCAGGCTCTGAGACAGCAATTGTGAATCAGCACAAACTCAAAGAGCAGACTTCTTTTCAGGGCGTGACTGATGAGGGCCTTACAAACCTTCCATAGCATGACCCACTGGTGAGACCCTGGCCTGCAGGACAACAAAGCTGGCTTGGTTCTGAGTGTTGCAGCTGACCTGGTGTGTAGCAGCTATGTCTTCTTTAAAGCAATTTCTGAGAGACAGTCTCTCTTTCAATATTTATTTTAGGATTTCTCCATTTTGTCATTCACTGGGATGCAGCATGTAAGCATGACAAATAGCAGATAATTGTTAGTTTTGGTTTTCATACCCCAAAAGCAAGAGACATCTTGCTCAGAGTCAGCTTTACCCATGTCATCTTCACACTTATCTCCATGCTGCTGTCACTTCCAAGCCTGGATTGCCTCACCTGCTTATCTGAAAGCTGCAGCTAGATGTTGAACCAAAGAGACTGATTTTTTTTTTTTTATAGGACTTGGATTATAATGAAGATCAGAGTTGAAGATGTAGTTTCTCTCATAGGCTGAAATTCATGTATTAAGAATAAACCCCTTAGGGATTCAGAGCAGGCTGATCAAAACCAGTGCTGTGAACTTCCCCAGACACTAGGGGCTATTTATACTTCTTGGTATGAGTTACAACACTAAAAAATAAATAAAACCAAGTGAACTGGGTTAGATCACAGAATCATAGAATCACAGAATGTTAGGGGCTGGAAGGGACCTTGAAAGCTCACCCAGTCCAACCCCCCTGTTGGAGCAGGATCACCTAAAGCAGACCACACAGGAACTCATCCAGGCAGGTCTTGTGTATCTCCAGAGAGGGAGATTTCTGCTATGTTTGGAGCTTGCTGACTTCCAGCAGAGACAGGAACCTTTGTCAGTGAAGCAAATCTTTTCTGTTTGTCACATGGAAACCCATGTGTTGCTCTAACATGGGAAGTGAAAGGATGCTCCCAAATGGGTTTAGTGCACTCAGAGCTGATTCTTCTCACACAGAAGCAGCTCTCTTATCTACAAAATAATAGTATGGACTAAATAAATTAGAACTGTACCTGCCTACATAATATAGAGTTATAGAATCATAGAATTGGTAGGGTTGGAAGGGACCTCAAGGATCATCCAGTTCCAAACCCCCTGCCATGGGCAGGGACACCTCATAATACATCAGGTTGATCAGAACCACATCCAGCCTGGACTTAAAAACCTCCAGGGATGAGGCTTCCACCACCTCCCTGGGCAACCTGTGCCAGTGTCTCACCACCCTCATGGGGAAGAATTTCTTCCTCTTTCATGATATCTACATTTCTTGGGAATTTAGGACAACAGAGAAAACACAAAATCACACAGAATCAACCAGGTTGGAAAAGAGCTCAGAGATCATCAAGTCCAACCTATTACCTAACACCTAACACCTCCTGACAACTAAACCATGGCTCCAAGTGCCACATCCAAGCTTTTTTTGAACACCTCCAGGGATGGTGACTCCACCACCTCCCTGGGCAGCACATTCCAATGGCCAATCTCTCTTTCTGGGAAGAACTTTCTCCTCACCTCAAGCTGCAGAGGAAGCAGTGCAAAGTAGGTCCAGAAATACTCCTGAGCATCCAGGCCACAAGTCTGGAGCACCTTGGAATGCAATGGTCCTGACAGGCTTGAGCAGTGTGTGGGTGGACCAAGGATGCTGTATGTGATATCACAGAATTAACCAGAACTTTGAGATCAAGTCCAACCTATCACCCAACACCATCTAATCAAATAAACCAATGGCACTAAGTGCCTCATTCAGTCTTATTTTAAACACTTCCAGGGAAGGTGACTCCACCACTTCCCTGGGCAGCACATTCCAATGGCCAGTCTCTCTGGGAAGAATTTCTTCCTACCATCCAGCCTAAACTTCCCCTGGTGCAGCTTGAGACTGTGTCCTCTTGTTCTGGTGCTGGTTGCCTGGGAGAAGAGACCAATCCCCACCTGGCTACAACCTCCCTTCAGGGAGTTGTAGACAGCAATGAGGTCTCCCCTGAGCCTCCTCTTCTCCAGGCTAAACACCCCCAGCTCCCTCAGCCTCTCCTCACAGGGCTGTGCTCCAGACCCCTCCCCAGCCTTGGTGCCCTTCTCTGGACACCTTCCAGCATCTCAACATCTTTCTTGACTTGAGGAGCCCAGAACTGGACACAGTACTCCACATGTGACCTAACCAGTGCTGAGCACAGGGGTACAATGACTTCCCTGCTCCTGCTGGCCACACTCTTCCTGATGCAGGCCAGGATGCCAGTGGCCTTTTTGGCCACCTGGGCACACTGCTGGCTCCTGTTCAGCTGCTGTCACCCAGCACCCCCAGGTCCCTTTCTGCCTGGCTGCTCTCCAGCCACTCCAACCGCAGCCTGTAGCTCTGCATGGGGTTGTTGTGGCCAAAGTGCAGCACCTGGCACTTGGACTTGTTGAATGCCATCCTGTTGGACTCTGCCCATCTGTCCAGCCTGTCAAGGTCCCTCTGCAGAGCCCTCCTAGCCTCCAACAGATCGACACCTGCTCCCAGCTTGGTGTCCTCTGCAAACAAACAAAGAAAAGAAAAAATCCTGCATAAAAACTTAATCTCAGCTCCTCACTCTCCACTTCCTTCTCTGGCCTTGGAAATTTTTGTAGTACTGATTTGTAGCATTTCCTAAAATATTAGTTCTTTTCTAAAGGTCTTGCTGTCCTGATTTCTTTTTGGAAACTCTTTCATGTTTATTTATTTTATTGATGGGGGAAAAAAATTATAATGAATGATTCATAGCTCCTGCAGATCATCCAGGGACACCATTCATAGTTAATGATTTAAATGCAGTAATAAAACATGAAATGTTTCAAAGTCAACAGTGATGCCTCTGAAGGCAGATCTTTGATAGAAATTGCTGACAGCATCAGAAACTCTCCCTTGTAACAAAATCACAGAATCACAGAATGGTCCAGGGTGGAAGAGACCTCCAAAGCTCATCCAGTCCAACCTCCCTGCAGTCAGCAGGGACATCCCCAACTAGATCAGGCTGCCCAGGGCCTCATTGAGCCTCACCTTTAATACCTCCAGGGAAGAGGCCTCAACCACCTCCCTGGGCAACCTCTTCCAGTGTTCCACCACCCTCATAGTAAAGCACTTCTTCCTGACTTCCAATCTAAATATGCTCTTCTCTAGTTTGAAGCCATTGTCCCTCATCCTGTCCCTGCAGGCCTTTGCAAACAGTCTCTCTCCAGCCTTCCTGTAGCCCCTTTCAGGTCCTGGCAGGCTGCTATTAGGTCTCCCTGGAACCTCCTCTTCTCCTCAGCCTGTCCTCATAGCAGAGCTGCTCCAACCCCCTGATCATTTTCATGGCCCTACTCTGGACCCTCTCCATCAGCTCCATGTCCTCTCTATACTTGAGGGCTCCAGACCTGCACACAATACTCCAGATGAGGTCTCAGCAGAGCAGAGCAAAGTGTCAGAATCACCTCTCTGGCTCTGCTGGCCACATATCTTTGGATGCAGCCCAGGCTGTGATTTGCCTTCTGTGCTGCAAGCTCACACTGCCTGCTCCTGCCCAGCTCCTCCTTCATCAGCACCCCCAAATCCTTTCCCACAGGGCTGCTTCCTAAATAAATACATATTCAAAATACAGATTTCTCTATTTATTTTTCCCCTTCTGCAGGTGTCTGATATATGTGCAGTTCCAGGTCAATATTCTAGCAGGATGGCAGTTTGTCATTTCATTTCATTTCATTTCATTTCATTTCATTTCATTTCATTTCATTTCATTTCATTTCATGTGTTTCTTTCTTAATTTACTTTTTTTTTACTCATTTTTAGCCTACAGTGATTATTTGTGTGGAAAGAAATTGTGTTCAAAGTCTATATTTAGCCTGATATATCGGATTAGAAATGTAAGCCAATCATGCAATGAGGTTAATTTTAAATCCTGTGGAAATTATACCACTCTATTCAGTTTGCTCAGCACTGTGGTACCCATCATGTTTGGAACTTAACTCCCTTGTCAAATGTAATTTCTCACCAAAAGGAGAACCAGCAGTGCCCCTAAAATAGGCATTTTGGGGATTTTTATGGAGGAGAAGCCTGAGCAGAATACTTTTTTTTTTTAAAGCTGATGATCCAAGGGCTGTGATTGTGTTTTAAAATATGCAAAGAATTAATAGGAAAGTCAAGCACACACACACACACACAAAAGGGCAAAACTTTGTGTTTGTTCTCCTTTTCCTACCACAAATAGTAGTCACCAGTTCTCACTTCATAGCCACCCACCAATACTGGTAGACCTGAGTGCTGTATTTATTATATTTAGCCAATGCTAATATCAGTTAATACGATTTTTACATCCTACAGCTGCCTTAACTGCTTTACTCCAACTCAGGTTTTCCCCTCCCCCCAAAAAACGCCCAAACAAAACAAAACAAAGCACCAAACGTTCTTGATTTAACTTTTTAAAAATAATGTTACTGTTTTCTTGGCAGTGACTGTCTAGGGATGACTCTCACATTCATCATCCCCCATCAAATCTATTTATATCTATTGGTTAAAATTCAGCTTGTGCTCACTGAGCTGCAGATGGAGCTCCCTGAACAGCAAAAGGAGTCCACACTTCTGTGCCAGGAACAGTTGGAGCCACAGTGAAGAGGGGGCTGAGGAGGTGTCACAGAAATCACAGAAACATTCAGGTTGGAAAAGACCCTCAGGAGCATCAAGTCCAACCCATAACCCTACTCTACAAGGGGCACCCCTAAACCACAGCCCCAAGCACCACATCCAAACCACCTTCAAACACATCCAGGCTTGGGGACTCCACCACCTCCCTGGGCAGCACATTCTAATGCCTGACTACTCTTTCCTGATAAAATGTTTCCTAATGTTCAGTTTAAACCTACCCAGTGATAGCTGGAGGCCCTTCCCTCTTGTTCTATCACTAATTACGTGTGAGAAGAGACCAGCACCAACCTCTCCACAACCTCCTTTCAGGTAGTTGTAGACAGCAATGCGGTCTCCCCTCAGCCTCCTCTTTTCCAAACTAACCATCCCAAGCTCCTTCAGTTGCTCTTCATCAGATTTATTCTCCAGGCCCCTCCCCAGTTTCCTTGCCCTCCACTGCCCTGGCTCCAGCACCTCACAGTCTCACAGTGTATCAGAGGTTGGAAGGGACCTCCAGAGATCATCAGGTCCAACCCCCCTGCCAGAGCAGCATCACTTAGGGGAGTCTGCACAGGAATGCATCCAGGTGGGGTTGGAAAGTCTCCAGAGAAGGAGATTCCACAACCCCCCTGGGCAGCCTGTTCCAGGGCTCTGTTACCCTCACTGGAAAGAAGTTTCTCCTCATGTTGAGCTGAAATCTTCTCTGTTCAAGTCTGAACCCATTGTTCCTTGTCTTATCACTGTGAACCACCCAAAAGAGCCTGGCCCCCTCCACTTGACACCCACCCCTCAGATATTTATACCTTCCACTAGACCAGCTTGCTCAAGGCCTTGACCAGACACTTGGGAAATGTATTTTCCCCCAAGGCTCTGAGCCATGCAGGAGGCTCCTCATCCCTGTGCCAGGCTGCACTGATTTCACAAGAGCTCCAGATGGACATCAGGGTGTCTCCTCATGGAGCACTGCAGAATTAGGCTAAACCGAACATATTTAATATGATCTGGGGCAGCTAAGCTGCTTATAATTCTGTGTCAGATAATACATTATACAGCTGAGTGGCTAATAGATTAAACAGAGAAAGGCTGACACCAGGGCATTTGCAGTTGCTTTGAATTATATTCTCCCCACTAGAAATGACACTGCAAACTTGGAAGGAGCAGGAATGATTCTCAGCTTCCTGTTTTTGTTTTGTTTTGTTTTGTTTTTTCCAGAAATCCTGCTTAAATATATGTGTAAAGTAAATACTGCCTTCTGTATGCAAAAAAAAAAAAAAAAAATTGAACAATTCTAAAAGTCATCATGTTTTATAACACAAATGTTAGGGACCTATGGAGATCATCAAGCCAACCCCAGAGCAGGAGCATAGAATCCATCACAGGTTACACAGGAACACATTCAGATGGGTCTTGAAAGTCTCCAGAGATGGAGACTCCACAACCTCTCTGGGCAGCCTGCTCCAGTGCTCCAAGACCCCCACAGTAAAGTTCTTCCTCATGTTGAGGTGGAACCTCCTGTGATGTAGTTTCTATCCACTGCCCCTTGTCCTATCACGGGATACAAGTGAGAAGAGCCTGTCCCCTCCCTCTTGATCCCCAGCTGTCAGATATTGATAGACATTTACTAAATGCCCTCTCAGTCTTCTCTTCTCCAGACTAAACAGCCCCAGGACTCTCAGCCTCTCCTTGTAGGGCAGTGCTCCAGTCCCTTCATCCTTGTAGCCCTCCTTTGGACTCTCTCCAGCTCATCCCTGTTCCTCTTGAACTGGGGAGCCCAGAACTGGATGCAGTATTTCAGGTGAGGTCTCACTAGGCCAGAGTAGAGTGGGAGGAGAACCTCCCTGGATCTGCTGGACACACTCTTTTTAATGCACCCCAGGATCCCATTGGCCTTCTTGGCCACAAGGCAGTACCTTGTTAGTGGGTACTAGGTACTCCTGGGGAGAATTCAGTTAGATAAAAGAGGAACATTTTTCACAAGGATATTCAGGTACTGGAATCATCTCCATGGGAAACTGGTGGAGTACTCATTACTGGCCACTTTTAAGGTTCAGCTGGACAAGAGTGCAAGGCCACCTTATCTTGAGCATGTTGGGATCAACCCAGAAAGGTGGGACCAGATGATGATCCTTGAGACCCCTTCCAACCTGATATTCTGTGATTCTATGGTATGACATTCCTGGACATTAGGAAAAGAAATTTCATAGCCAGAGTGGTCAGGCATTGGAATGTGCTGCCCAGGAAAGTGGTTGAGTGCCAAGTCTGGATGTGTTGAAGGGTGGTTTGGAGGTGGTGCTTGGGGCTCTGGTTTAGGGGTGAATCTTGTAGAGGAGGGTTGTGGGTTGGACTTGGTGCTCCTGAGGGGCTTTTCCAACCTGAATGTTTCTGTGATTCTGTGAATTTTAAGAGAAGCTAAACAGGACCAAAAAAAGAGGTTTCCTCTTTAAACACAAGGGTACAGGCCACCGAGCGAGACAGTGCCGAAGGCAATCGTATCGAAGGAACCGGGACGACTTTAAATGAGAACAAAGCTGATGATCCTCACCCCGCCATCGCTTCCAAGGGTTTCTTTCTCCTGCAGCGGCGCGCAGGCCGCTCGCCGCCTCTGCCGGTGCTGAAGCCCCATCTAGAGCCCACCTAGGGCATAGCGGCGACACTGCGCCCGCTCCGCACCGCCCAGCAGCAGCGCTCCGCGACTCCAGGGGTGCTGCAAGGCCCCGTCCGTAACCTATACATCAGTGAAGAAGGGTGAAGAGACTGAGGGAAAACTGATCTGCATAGCAGTCTTCTGCTTCTGCTGCCAGGCTGCTCAGTAGCCGTACTTGGCATCATTGAATTGTTTTGGTTGGGAAAGACCTTTAAGATCATCAAATCCACCCATTCTCTAACTCTACCAAGGCTGGTGCTAAACCCTGCTCCTCGGCACCACATCTCTGCATATTTTAAACACCACCAGGGATGGGGATTCAACCACCTCCCTGGGGAGCCTGTTCCAGAACCCTTTCTGGGAATAAGTTCCCTCTGATATCCAACCTAAATGTTCCCTGGAGCAATTCTCACCCTATCACTCGTTACCAGAAAGAAGAGATCGACCCCACTTCATGACAACCTCCTTTCAGGGAGCTGTAGAGAGCAATGAGGTCTCCCCAGCCTCCTTTTCTCCAGACTAAACAAGCCCACTTCCCACAGTTGCTCCTTACAAGTCTTGTTCTCCAGACCCTTCACCAGCTTCGTTGCCTTCTCTGGACACACTCCAGCAACTCAATGTCTTTCTTGTAGTGAGGGGCCCAAAGTGAACACAGTACTTGAGGTGCAGCTCCACCAATGCTGAGTACATGGACACCATCACTTTCCTGGTCCTGATGGTTACATCCTATCTACCAACACCCACCTTGCTACAACCCCCTTTCAGGTAGTTGTAGTAAATTCAGTTACAATTCAAGCACAGTACAACAGAAATTCAATAACTTGAATTTCAGGCTCTGTATAGCAGATGCTTGTGTTGAACCAGTATTTTGAGAAAACAAATATAATCACTTGGGAAACTAGAGGCAGCTTTAGCTAGCAAGTGTCATCAAGCAAACTAATAGAAATGCTGATACAGTATCCTGATGAAAGAATTAACAGATTACAGGTTTATTAACGTCAGTCGACAGTGGTTTCCCAGGAGCTCAGACTGTCCAATAAATCTGATACTGTTTCAATGAGATTAAGCATTAGAGTGATAATGAACATTGCCTTTACCAAACAGATGCCATAATCTTGCATTAAGAAATAACTCTAAACAAAATCAGTCTAATACATATTAATTTTTTTTCTTTCACTGGTGTCCTGGTTTCACTGGGGCAGAATCCCAGGCCAGCCATGAGCTGCAGGCCATTAGCAGTTCTGAGTCAGCCAGCACAGCTGGGCTGGCTACAGGTGTAACCCAGACCATGAGCATCACATGCAGTATAAAGGAGGAAGTTTGCTTTGGAGAAGCAGGGGAGATAAGTTTGACAAAAAATACCAGATTTACTCCAAAATACCTCAGATACAGCTCTCACCTCATTCTCCAGGCTCTTATAAGAGCAGCCATCAGCTGAGCAGAGCAGACAGCTGGGGGCGATCATGACCTAAAATTCTCACATCTCTTCTGCCCAGCCCATGTGGGTAAAAGCACTTCTCTCAACTGTTAAAAACATGCACTTTCTTGCTTGGAACTAGCTCCAGCTTTGAACCACTAAGGTTCACTGGAGCTGCTAGACTAAAAGCCAGCTACTCTGAGGAACAACGGAACTTAGCAAATGATCTCTCAAACTTTCTTTGCATTGAATCTTCTTTTGGGTGTCTCTCCCAATAAACCTGAGGTTTATGGACCTCTGGTGATTCTTGGAATGTGTTCATAAAGCCTTTCTAGTTTTGCAAAACCTTTCTTCAAGTGTGGACACCAGAAGTGCCTATCTTACTTCAGCTGACAAGTTTCACTTGTGGCACAGAATTATGTGATGCCACTTCCCTCTCCAAAGTGGTTTCCTGGTAGTGTCACACAGAATCACAGAATGTTAGGGGTTGGAAGATCATCTAGTCCAACCCCACTGCCACAGCAGGTCACATGGGAATGCATCCAGAAGGGTTTTGAATGTCTCCAGTGAAGGAGACT
This sequence comes from Indicator indicator, assembly GCF_027791375.1. Classification (NCBI taxonomy): domain Eukaryota; kingdom Metazoa; phylum Chordata; class Aves; order Piciformes; family Indicatoridae; genus Indicator; species Indicator indicator. The sequence goes on along the minus strand of NC_072011.1, from coordinate 3,608,722 downwards.
CCACAACCTCCCTGGGCAGCCTGTTCCAAGGCTCTCTCACAGTGAAAAAGTTTTCCCTTATGTTGACATGGAACCTCCTATGCTCCAGCTTGCACTCATTGCCCCTTGTCCTATCACTGGACATCGAGAAGAGCCTGGATCCATCCTCCTCACACTCACCCTTCACATCTTTACAAACATGAATGAGGTCACCTCCCAGTCTCCTCTACTCCAAGCTAAAGAGCCCCAGCTCCCCCAGACTCTCCTCATAAGGGAGATGTAGTAGCCATGGAATGAACTGCAGTAAGCCTGTACTGATTTATACCTCTTATCATTTTTCAATTGCCTTAACATATTTAAAGCCCCAGTTACACACTGACCCTTTCCCAGCTCTGGAGCTGCAGTAACCTAGTAAGCCTGAAAGGTGCAGGACAGAAAGGAGCAGAATCTGCTCTGTGGTACAGGTGAAACCTACAGCCCTAGATCAAAGCCTTCCTTGAGGAAGCATTCCCCACCATCACCTTTTCCCATCTTCAATTATCTGGCTCACCACATTTCTACTGGTACATCCAGCAGGGAGGCATCTCAGATCACACCATGCTGGGCTACCAGAAAGTTCTCCATGTGGTGACCAGGAGGATATAAACCAAATGAGAGTAAAGCCTACCAGTCCTGCTTTGTTTGGGTGGATATCCCTCCTTTTTTATTGATGATAATGGGCTGTCCAGAGGAATGACTCCTCAAGCATCACATTGGCCTTTGTAGCCATTGGTCTCTTGCAGCCTTTCAACCTCAGGCTCAGGACTTTTCTTTAACTATCTGAAATATCCCTGCCCTTTTTGTTCACCTGCAGTCCAGGCCTGGCTCAGTCCTGTCCTTGCTTTTCCACTAACTACACAGTGATTGATCTCATTATTTGCCGGGTTATAGGAGAGGACTGACAGTTCAAGTTATGAAACCAGAAAGAGAAAAAAAACAACCAGAAAGCAGTCTTCATCAGTCAAAGCATCCTTGAAGCACAGTATGGAGGCACAACATGAATAATAGAATATTCTAACTTTTTCATTGCCAAAAAAAATGTTGAACCACAGCAAATCCTGAGAAGATGAAAAGGATGTTGGTTTAATGTTACTTAATGACAGTAGAGAATTCCTGTAAGCTGATGCATACACTGCAAGAGTTTCTACACTTCAAGCTGTAAAAGCTCAGACTTGCCCTAAATAGGACTTTACCGAATGAAGGTAATTACACAGAAATCACACAGAAACACTCAGGTTGGAAAAGACCCTCAGGAACAACAAGTCCAACACACAGCCCTACTCTACAAAGTTCACCCCTAAATCATATTCCCAAGCACCACATCCAAACCACCTTCAAACACATCCAGGCTTGGGGACTCAACCACCTCCCTGAGCAGCACATTCCAATGCCTGACCACTCTGTTTCCTAATGTGCACTCTAAACCTACCCAGTGATAGCTTGAGGCCCTTCTTTCTTGTTCCATCACTAATTAGCTGTGAGAAGAGACCAGCAGCAGCCTCTCCGCAACCTCCTTTCAGGTAGTTGCAGACAGCAATGAAGTCTCCCCTCAGCCTCCTCTTTTCCAAACTATCCATCCCCAGCTCCTTCAGTTGCTCTTCATCAGATTTATTCTCCTGGCCCTTCACATCTTCCTTGCCCTCCTCTGCACCTCCACATCTCTCTTGTATTGAGGTGCCCAATTAACTCAAGAATGCTGCCTCCAAGTTGCTGTTCTTAGCAGTGGTGCCCCAAATTCCCAAGACACATGTTCTGTTCAGAGGCATCTCAGTGTTCACAGTGATGGGCAGCTTGGGATGCACCTCACGGATAACTTCAGTTTGCCTATGCCCCCTTAATACACTTGACTTACAAGGAACATCCAGAAATCCAAGGACCCAAATTTCAGCTCCCTCCTCTAACTGAGTGGGCACAAATCCCTACCTCCTACCTCCCCAAGGTCTCTGATATGCAAGACTGTGGGCTGAGATGTTGGCACTTCTGCTTTCAAAGACACATTTGACCTTATCTCTCTACAACATAATTTATACTGCTGAACTCTACAGAGACAGAACAAAATCCATTTGCTATCCTAGAGATAGAAATGCATTTTAAAGCCAAAAGAGATGGATGCTCAGAAGCAACACACATTGTTTTTGATTAAAGAATATGTCAAAACTATTTGGCCATCACATTTTTCGTCTCTGTGTGTGTGTGAAAGACTAATATACATGTTGTGAATATGAAATTATAGATCATGCAAAAGCAGTAAAAACAACTACACAGATACCACAGCTGTCCTTCAAAAAGCAGTTCTCTGGAGAAACATTAATATAATCTACTAAGACCAAATGCAGCATTTAACATAAAACTGCCAGATCCTGAACAAATGAAATTTGCTTTCAGTAGTAGATGTCTTCCTGAGAAAGATGTCCTTAACTGATGCTTCCCTCAAAAACCACTTTTTTCCTAATCATTCCATACTTGTTTCCTCAGCATCTTCTCCACATTCCTAGGTTTTTTGGGGCTTTTTTGTTGTTGTTATTTAAATTGTTTTGGGGCTTTTTTGTTGTTGTTATTTAAATTGATTATAAAATACTTGTTGCTACCCCATGAGCAATAATTACCTTGTTTTAATGTGTGACCTTGTTAAAACACACCTATACCCACAACACGAGCACTTAAAGCTTCATATTGTAGTAACGGATCATTTTATTTTATTCTGTGGAATGGAGCATCTTATTTTATCCTGTAGCAGTGTTAATTCATCACACTGTAAATCACATTCCTGTGATCCACTAGCAGCCCCTTTTCTCCACAAGGCAGTCGTGAGATGTGGTAGTTTCATGTTGTGCCTAGCAATTTTTCCACAGATTTTGAACAGAAAGCAGCAGAACATAAATAAATCATCATTGGGTGTAAAAAGGAAAATAATGATAAGGTCTGTCCCATTGGACAGACTACTAACATAAAAGTTAGTTTGGTAAGCTAACTTTCTCTCTTTTTGGCTTCCTTGCTCTGGCAGATACTAACTTGTGCTTTCTGATGGCTTTGCTGACCTTGAACGTGCTCTTGTTGTGGTTAAGTAACTAACAGCAACTCTCTGCTCTTTCTCTTGTACCTTGTACACGGGGGTAGGGAAGCAAGCAGGGAGAGGGAAGCTATTAGTAGCCCCTGGTTTGTCCAGGGGGCTTCTTGTGCTGTTTATAAATTGTAAATACATGTAAATGTTGTATATTTAGTACATATTCATCACATTTCATATTTAGATTGTAGTTTTGCTTGTAAATACAGCTTCATTTACTTTCTAACTGAGCTGGTCCGGGAATTTTATGTTGGGGGGAATTTTCAGCCCACCACATGAGCTCATAATCCAAGCAGGCATCCTAACACAAAGAACTCTGACAAAGGCATCACATCTCTGAAATCAGCTAGTGAAGTATACCTAAATGTTTCTTTCATGGCACTGTATTTTCCCCTTTAATATTTCAACATTCCACAGCCTTGGAAAACTGTATTGCTACCAACAGTTGCCCATGAACAATGCTCAACATGCCTCTTTTCTACATCTTCAAGTTCAGCTGAGTTCACAGAAGCCCCTGTCAGAGACACAAAAGGGGTGTCAGTAACGCCGCAGCAGCTCCAATGCCACCGCAGTCAGAGAGTGCTCAAGAAAATCCCCTTGAGGGGGTCGCAGCTAGACATAGTATAAGAAGTGACACCAATAGCCATTCTCTCAAAGAACTGAAACACTAAATTGTAAAAGGTGAGCGGTCACTTTTCAGCAGATGACTTAGGAGTGCTTGAGAAAAGAAAGTAAAAAGATTTCAGGCCACTTTAGTCTCTAGGGCATGAGAGACAAGCTTTGATAGTGATCTTGGGCTACTCCTTTCCCAAAGCAGGGTGAGCATGCAGTAAGAAAAGCATCTGGGCTCCAACAAAACCACAGCTTATTTTGACAAATGCATTAAAAAGTACTAGCAAACCATGAGGATTTATAGGAAAGAGACTGGCATTTAATTTGATTTGCATTGGAATTTAAAGTGTGTTGATGGTATGACTGCAGGTCACTGAGAGCAAAGGAAAGTACACACTTGTACAAAATATATCTTGTATGCAGAATAGTCCAACATCTGCTGAAGAAAAAGCCCTTCAGCTGGACCCAAACTACATCCGTATTCACACTCCAATACAGAGATCTTACTCACATTGTAGGCAGTGGAGAGAGGGAGCAAAGATCTACCTTGCTACTGGCAACAGCAGCCTGAACCTGCACTCTTGGCTACCCAGATGGGCAAAGAGTCTCGAGCCAAAATCTCTTTAGCATAAATTCCTGGATTTTGAATAAAGCTTTTCTGCAAGTGCAGATGCAGGATACTACCTCTAGTGCCTATGCAGGCAGATGCATGTGAATGTGCATGCACCTGGTCCAATGTGCAAGGCAGGATCATATAGTCTGTTCTCAGGGAAAGCATCAGAAAATGTGAAGGATCTTCTTTAGTATTTCATCCTCAATCTGATGTTTTTCACCAACCTTTGATTTTTGGCAGAAATCGAGTCCCTAGGACTGACTCTCACAGCCACATTCACATCATGCTGTCCTCCTGGTTAAAGCAAGCAACACCTCACTTTAGCTCCCTCGTTTGTATCATCTTGTGTTCTGTGAGGCCCCATTTCCTCGAGAAGTTTGAAGCAACATCACAAAGGGTTTTTTTTTTCCCCTTTGCAGATCTGAACACCGTCTTTTTTTCTGGCAATTCAGGGAATCTGTTTTACCCATCACATTAGATACAGCCATTGTAGCAGTTCCCACCCCTGTATGCCACAACCATTGCTACGGTGCGGTGGAAATCAATAGCACTTTCTCTCTGCATCAGGGGTTTCCCACTGACAAGTCAAAGAGCATGGGGGTTCCACTCATCTGAATAACCCTGGGGCTTTATCCCTGTTGTTACCTCTAGGAATATCAAACTGCATGACATTATGACCCGATTCAGTTTCTGAAGGTTTCCAACCCTCTTTACTGAAGCAGTTAAGCTCTGAGGCTAGGGCCCTTCCTTTCAAGCCTTCCACTTCCCCCTCCAGCTCCTGAATGAAACACTCTGTTTCAACTCTCCTCGCCAAGCAAGCAGTTAAGACATCAGACTTGCCTTACACACACTAAGAAGACTGCAAAACGTTATTTCTCCCTCAGGTGATACATGTATTTGTCCTGTCTGGGGGAATCTGACGCACCAAACCATTTAACTGCGCTGTATCAACTGTTTTGCAGAGCACAATACCTTAAATGCATTGTTTGTCCGTTTTAGATCAACAAACTTCAATCAATTAATCCCTAGGCCCATCCTGCAAAATATCTGAATTTATTCCAGTTCAGCAGCTACTTCCAGTGTATTGGCACTATTCTGGATGGAGCAATTGATGAAGAAGTCTGATGAGAAGTCATTTATTCTGCATAAGAGGCCTGGATTCGGTATAATTCAATACCTGCATTAAATATACATAATGCCTAAATTCAATACCTGTATTTCCTATATTCAATATCTAATGATTAATTAGTTGCTAACCAAGCCCCAAATGGTTAGTCAGGGCAATTAGTCTATAAAATATCAGCACAGAAAAGCCTTTCACATTTTTTTTACTGCTTCCTCTTGGAGGTTTGGAGGGGTTTTTTTAATTGCTTTTTCTGCTTATAATTTTCCTAGCTACAGTGGGCATGGAGACGGATTATGAATCCCTTTCATCCTATTTACAGCAGCAACAGCATTTCAGATTCTGGCCTGGCTTGCTGCCAGATACAAGCAATACATTTCCTCCAGTTGCAAGCAATAAAATTATTCTGTCTTTGTTATTCTGCATTACCCTGGGTCTTTTTGAAGGACATCAATGATTCTCTGCCAGCGCTGCTGTGATGAATTATATGCTTTAGCTGTTTAGCACAAGGGTGAGCTATACAAAGCCACAGGAGGATGAATTCTTAGAAAATGGTCCACTGATTTTTTTTTTAATACCAATTTCATAATAGTCATGCAAATACAGCAAAAATATTAAGTGCAATTAGGGAGACAATGCAAATCAGGAAAGTCACGCACCGGTTTCTGGGGTTTTTTTTGCAAGCTGCGCATCTGGTTTGTGGGATGTTAGGATCAAAAAACTAAGAGCTCAGTTGAGCTCAGGAGACTCCATGTCAGGTCTATGCCTCCCAGGTGCTTTGGTGCTTTTGAAATACCTGATTCCATCTCCTTTTACAGGAGTTTATGCTGACATGTTTATGGTTGCTTTCTAGCCTACTCCTTGAATTACCTTTTCAAGAGATCTAATCAAGCATATTCAGAGTTCTGTACACAATGCCTAAGTCAGTTTTGAGAATCTCCCAATTCTGATTTTCATAACCATGAATTATTTTTTCCGCATTGAAACAGACATCATTTTCCCTCCTAAAACTTATATTCTGGGGGGGGATGTGTATTTTCCTCACATATTTCCTTATATTTTATTAAGAAGGTGAGGGTTTTTCTTTCTGAACACTTTGGTTAATAAAAATTGGTACTTTGTCCTGTTTCCCTCAGGTTTATTTTCATTTAGTGTTCATTAATTTTGTGTATTCATAATCATGGAGAGATGGTTCTGTCAAGTGCAAATCTGTCTCCCTCTCAAGAATGTCCCATTTATGCCTTCCAGTGCAGGTAATTTTTGTATGAAATGTTATGCTTTATCCCACTGCAACCAAATTCTTATGTCACTTTCATCACTGTCCTATCATAAGGTATTCCATCAGTAAGCTTAGTGAGGCAGGCAAAATCTGTTATTTGTTTCTTTTTCTCTGCAGAAAGAAGTTTGTTTGCCTACATTCATCATTAAAGGTTGGCATTAGGAAAACAAACAAACAAGCAAACAAACAAACAAACAAAAGCCACACAAACCCCGAACCAGCAGTAACTTAGAGTAACAGAAGGCAAGGTTTAGGAACCCTGTTGCTGATTTGTGGAAGAAAGCACAACAGCCTTATTAAATTGGGCCTGCCTTTGAATTCAAGCCTATTTGCTAGCTTTAAGCAGTACTTTTATCCTTTTGTCAGTATAATCCATTTGGCTTTAAATTCTGTGGTATTTTACAGTTTGGTACCATTCCTCTTTTTTCCTTTCCTCTTGGTTTCAGGGAATTTTGCTTTTAAACTATATCACAGGCACAGAGTACACATGCAGATATATATATATATAAAAAAATATATATATGTAAGTATATATGCATAAAACCTGTATCTATTGGTTACTCATCTAGCTCCCTTCCAACCTAAGTATTAAAGCAAAGGGTATTTTTTCCTTTTGCACTCATCAGCTAGCCCAAACATCAGTAATGACTGATGATCAGTCATTACTCCAAGATGTTGCTCTGACCGAAAACCTCATTTTCAAATTCCAGGAAACAGTAAATACCCAAGGCCACCCAAACTTTTCCTTGATGCCGCTCATTGAAAAGGTTATGAGAGGCTCATTACCACATGATGGCTGCTACCACAGAGGCAGACTGCTGTCTTCATCCCACATGCTCCTGGGCACTGCATTTCAAGCCTCCTTCAATTACAGAATCATTAAGGCTGGAATAGACCTCTAGTATCATTGAGTTCAACTGTGAACCCAACACTAACCCATGTCCCAAAGTGCTATGTCTGCATGCTTTTTGAACACCTCTAGGGATGGTGACTCCACCACTTCCCCGAGTAGCCTGTCCACAGTATTTGGCCTCACCTGGGCTCCCCAGTTCAAGAGGGACAGGGATCTAATTGAAAGAGTCCAATGGAGGGCTACAAGGATGCTGAAGGGACTGGAGCACTGCAGTATGAGGTAAGGCTGAGAGACCCGGGGCTGTTTAGTCTTGGAAAAGAGAAGACTAAGAGGGGGTCTAATAAATGTATGTAAATATCTGAGGGCTGGGTGTCAAGAAGGAGGGGACAAGCTCTGCTCACTTGCACCCTGTGATAGGACAAAGGGCAATGGATAGAAACTCCAGCACAGGATGTTCCACCTCAACATGAGGAGGAACTTCTTCACTGTGAGGGTCCCAGAGCACTGGAACAGGCTGCCCAGAGAGGTTGTGGAGTCTCCTTCTCTGGAGACTTTCCAGCCCTCTCTGGATGTGTTCCTGTGTGACCTGTGCTGGATTCTCTGGTCCTGCTCTGGCAGGGGGGTTGGCCTGGAAGATCTCCAGAGGTGCCTTCCAACCCCTAACACGCTGTGAGCCTGTGAGTACAGGGACACAAACGCTTTTCTGCACCTGCAGGCCACACTATTCTTGATCCAGGCCGGGATGCTGTTGGCCTTCTTGGCCGCCTGGGCACACCAGTGGCTCATCTTCATCCGGCTGTCAGCCAGCACCCCCAGGTCCTTTTCTGCCGGACAGCTTTCCAGCCACTCTCCCCAAGCCTGTAGCGTTGCAAGGGGTTGTTGTGACCCAAGTAGAGGCCCCAGCGCTTGGCATCGTTAAACTCAAAACCAAGACGATGGTTTCAGAGAAGGGCCTCGGGGCCGCCACTCTCGCTAAAGGCTTCGCGGGAAGAGGTGAGGCGGAACGGCGGCTCAGGCTCAGACGACGCGAGACCCAGCCCTCCCTTCACCGCCCCTTGAGCCGCCGCCAGAGCAACACGGGACGGACACGGAGCCCGAGCCCCGAGCTCCCCCTCACACCTCCCCCTCTCAGCGCCTCAACCAATCAGCAGCTGGGATGTAGCCTCCCACCAATGGAAGAGCACTTTCCCCTCGGGCGCAGCAGGCCGCTTGTTCCAATCAGCTGCCGAGGACCGCGGCGCGCCGTCTAACTGACAGGGCGAGTAGCCAATAGCTGACGACGACAGCCCGCTCCCTCCTGACCCCGTTGCTCGGGCAGCCGCTGTCAATAGCCGCTGTCGCCGCGCCGCGGGCCCTTTAAGCGTAGCGCGGCAACCGCGGGCGCGTCTACCGAGGGGGCGGCAGGTACCGCCGCCGGCGGGGTCGGGTCGGGCTGCAGCGACGAGGGAGGGTATCGCGGGGCGGAGGGAGGAGTCGGGGAAGGGTGAGTGTTTGTGGGGGCTACCAGGGCTGTGAGTGGGCCTAGGCGTAGGCCTAAGCTTATGCTTAGCCTCCGGGGGGTGATGTTTGGATCCACAGAGTGCGGATCTGACTTCCGAACGGACGGTGCGGACCGGGCTGACGGGCTTGGTTCTGGGACAAGGATCGAGGACAGTGGGTGGGCCCCGGGGCTCTCAACCGCGGAGTTCGGGTGCGGGGGAGAGGCTTCGTCCCCTGTCAGCGGCGGGTTTCAGGTAGAAGGCCTTCTGAAAAGCAGGGTACGGTGGGGGGTCTTCACCCTCTCACTCAGTTGTAGTGTGCCGTAGGGTGAGATGGTTGCATTTAAAGTGTACTGTCACGTAGTAAAGTGTAATCTTCGGCTGTTTTAAGAAGTGGTAATGAAAACTAATATTCAGTATGTTCTTTAAGAACTTCTCCCCAGTGAAGCAAAATAGCTTGCTTACACTTTGGGAACTGGAGATCTGCTTTCAGGAATGGCTAAGCTGAGCTGGGTAAGTCTACACATGCCATAGGAATAGGTGGAAATATAAACAATATCATGGCCCTCCTTGACAGGGGATTTAGAAACATAATCTCTTCTCCTGGTCATAGGGCTGGCCTGCCTTTACCTATTTGGACTGCCACTTCCTCATTTCTGACCTGGGGCTTACAGCAACTTTGTCATTTTGAGATCTGCTGATGAATATTAACAGTGTCACTGTCACAGAGTGAGATACGACTGACATTGGCATTTAAACCATATTGCATTTCAATTCACCAAAAGTTGGTAAGCTTAGAAGAAATGCATACAATTAAGTCAACAACTGCAGAAAGCTTCCCAAATAAATGTTTGCTCATTAATGCCTCAACAGTGATTATTTTTTTTTAATATGATACAAGCAAGTTCTTTTACTCTTTGGATGTGAAAAAGATGGGTGGAGGAAGACAACAGAGACAAATTTCTTTTGAAGTTGATCTTCATTGTAGACTATTCTTTGTTCTTAAGCTCAGCACTTTATTAGTTCAGATTGATGGTTTTGTACTTCCCTGAAGCTGGCTCTTGTGCTGTCCCTGTCTCAGAATAGGTGGGGAAACTGAGTGGACCATTAGAGGTCAGCATTTGTACTCAGGAAGCACTGTATGGCAACCAGTAAAAGCATCTCACTTCCTCTAGTCTTAGAAGGGCATTAAGATAGAAAAGGGCTTTAAAAGTTTTGAAAGTCTTGCATTGCAGAGCTAACTTCTGGATGTTCTGTGAGAGAAGAATTACTGAGTAGTTTTACTTTATTGCTTATTATTTGTAATCCATTGATTCGATTTCTGCTTCCTTGATTTAGTGTCAGGGGGACAGTATTCTATCACCCTTGCAGTTGTTTTGTGTCCTTTAGTCTGTCACATCCTTCACAGTGACCTGGAGCTTGACTGGGTTTTGTAGTAATAAGCATGTTTTCATTAAAAAAAAAAAAAAAAAGTTCAGTAATAGCAATAGTAGAAGCTGATGAAGTGAATGATTATGAAATTCTGGAAACAAAACTGTTTCCAAAGTTTATACAAATCCCAGATTTATTGCAGCTACTCTATACTGATCTGATCTGATCTTCAAAAGCATGCATGGAGCTCTTGAGAGGAGGGGGGGGTTGGGTTCTACTGATGGTGAGCTAACCCACAGTGTTCCACTTCTCACAAACTTACTAAATGTACTTGGGGAAAATAGATATCTTTGTGGGTGTTACTCACACAATTTGAACTTATTTTACAATCAGCTCAAGCAAGTTGGTAACAATTGAAAAGTCAATGAACCAAAGTGTTTCTTAATTAGACAGTCCTGAGGCTAACAAGTAAAACTCAAAACAGCCTGGTGATTCATTTGTTCTCCAGATAAAGTGGGTATTCTTTTAGGTTAATCAAATTATAGTATAAACTGGTGGAAAGGGGATCTTGGCAAGACTTGACAGACTGAGTTTTCTTGTTTTGCATGAAAAACATGCTAATGCTACCCACTTATAAAAGTAAAAACTATTTGAAGATTCAGAAAATTATTCTGGCGATTCCTCAAGGGTGCTTTTATTGGTTCACCTTTTCCAACTTCTTTGCAGTCCGTTGCTTTTCAAAGTACTTCCAGAACATGTCAGAAATTACTATTCATTTATGTTGCTGTATGTCAAAATGATGCTTGGCAAAACATTCTCAAAAATGGGGAATATCCAGTACAGAAGTGATGGTTAATTCTAAACCATCCAGTTCTTACAATTTGTCTGCTTTAAATACACCGAGTTATGAAAATCATTCTCCAGAAAGATTATTGCTTCTTCAGTGAACACTTGTGGGACTATAAAACAACTGATCAGCCTTAAGTCAGTAAGTGAAAGTGAGTGTTCTTATTTTATATATATATAATTAGACGTCTTGATGATTGAGCTGCAGGCAGTTATGTTTTCCCTAATTGCAGTCTCATTCATTTTCTTTCACATTTTTTTTTCTTTTCAAGAGAAGTCTGTGCATGATAATTTCTTCTGTCCTTCTGTATCCTGAAGGCAGGCAAAATTTAGACCTATGCCTGTTGTATCTACCCTGTTTTAAGATATTTGCAGCATGGAGTAATCCCTGCCCACACGAAGGGTTAGCTTAACCCCTCTGAATGTAGTGATGCCAGAAATACTGATGTGCCCCCTCCGAGAGTCCATGTGTGCCCCTGTGGCCCTGGAACACACTTGCGTCCAGGTTGCTTGAATTCTCAGCAGTTTGTTTTATACAGCACTTTGTTAGGAGCAAAACAAGGGAACATGACTGTAGATGCAGAGCAAACAATTGTTAGTCTAATTAAAATCTTAGTCGAAGACTTATTAGTGCAGCTGCTAACACAGTTCAAGTTATATAGGTTACAGTGATATAGACACAAACTCCAGTACCAAACCTTTTGTCTGGTGTTATCTTTGCCCACCTACCCTCCCTCTGGGAGATGACTGGCTTCCACTGGGAATTCTTTACAGCAAGTCATCAGCATCCCAAATCTTTCCCTGTCAGGAGGAGGATGGTGATGGTTTCTTCCTTGGGTCCATTTCAATATGCTTATTAACACACTGTTCACCTTGCTCTTTATCCTCCTCCTCATTATGGATTGATGATTCCACATTACATCTGAATTTACTACCTGGTGTATGTTTTACACATTAAGTATTTTTTCTTTTGTTCTAGATGTTGCACATGAAACTGGTTCACCCATCTCTCAAGACTGCATCCCACTGATGATCAGTAGCTGAGCACAGGTGAGCTCTTGCAGCTTAGGGGCCCAGTGTTGTCCTGTGTTTGTGCTTTCAGTCACCCCATGCCTGCAGTCCCTTATGCTGCCTTGCAAGGGCTGTAGATAGTTGGGTCTCAACAAAGTATTTGTTGTTGCTATCTGTTGCTTATGTAGATGTAACAAGAGGTGCTAGACAATTGCACAGAGCTAAGGAAAAAGTTAAACCAAGTGAGACAAGTTCCCTGGCAGGTAAGTAATTTTGTTGCAGCTAAAGAAGACTCCAGGCTGCCAAGATGAGTTCAGATAAGTGACAAGTTGTGTGGCCCATCTTGTTAGCCTTTGTCTTCCATGACAACACCACATTTTGTGTGGGCTACAAATGCAAACTAATAGTTTTAATGTTTTTTTCCAGTCAGGATGACAGAAATAACATGAGGCCTGTGTTACAGCCCTCCAGAGTACTATTTTTGTACTTTATATTGTTTTAGTGTGTTCATAGAAATATATTAGGTTTTATTTTATTTTATTTTATTTTATTTTATTTTATTTTATTTTATTTTATTTTATTTTATTTTATTTTATTTTATTTTATTTTTGCATTCCCTGAGATTCTGTCTTGTGGAGACAGAATTGATGCAGTCTTGGTTGTACCACCCTCTAGAGAACAGGTTGTTCTCCAAACTCTGATTGTTCTTCAGTTTGGGCATGGTTTGCCTGTCAAGGAGCAAAATAGCATCCATTCTGCATAGGTGTTTGTGAAGGCAGGACAGGAGCTGTTTGGGAGTAAAGATGCATCCTGCTGTATTCTAATGTTCTTAGATAATCTTAACTCTCTACTCATGAGCATGCCTGAGGGTCTTCATTGCACTTTAAGAGAAGATAACACAGTTATGGTTAGGTATATACTTTTGCAACATCTTTGACTGTAGTATCTCAGAAGAAAAAAAGAGTCATTACAGATCATTTATATGTTTGCAATAACTGATACCTTCCATGTGCTTTGCAGTTTCTAGGACAAGGATCTCAAGCATAGCTTGTCTTCTTTCTGGGCTTTGCAGAGCAGTTTTGGTTTCATCAGAATCCTCTCTGGCATAATTTTTGGGCATGCGATTTACTTGGACCACTTTGGAAATATTTAGGTACTTATAAAACATAGTAAAGAAAATGATGCTCTTCCAAAAAAAAAAAATCAGTATTAATTTCCCAGAAAACTGGCAGTTTAGAAATCCATTTGAATATTTATTCCTTTGATTCCTTCTGTATAGATTATGAAGGCAACTGGATTCCAGATGCAGGAGATAGAGTTGTGTTAACAGTAAACTAGGCTAGAAGGCTTGAATTTGTAATTAATCCTATCTTGACAACTGACATTTCTTTTCTTGGCTGTGCAATTCTAAACATATAGACAGTGGAGTAGAAAGCTGAGAAGCATGCTAAGTTTATTTTATGGGGAAATAATATAATGAAAAACCACAGGATCACAGAATGTTAGGGGGTGGAAGTGACCTCGAAAGCTCATCCAGTCCAACCCCCCTGCCAGAGCAACATCACCTAGAGCAGATCACACAGGAATACATCCAGATGGGTTTTGAATACCTCCAGAGCGGGAGGCTCCACAACCCCCCTGGGCAGCCTCTTACTGTGTTCTGTCAACCTCACAGTGAACAAAGTTTTCCTCATGTTTCCATGGAACTTCCTATGCCTCAACTTCCACCCGTTGCCCCTTGTCCTGTCATTGGGTATCCCTGAGCAGAGCCTGGCTCCAGCCTCTTGGCACTCACCCTGCACATCTTATAAACACCTCCAAGTCTCCTCTTCTCCAAGCTAAAGAGCCCCAGCTCCCTCAGTCTCTTCTCCTAAGGAAGATGTTCCACTCCCTTAATCATTTTGCTCATTTACAGACCTGGTGTATGTCCTGCAGTATAGAAGACTTCTGAATAAAAGCTGCTTAACTTTTTTGTGTGTAGTTGCTTTACCATTTAGAGGCAGAGTTATGTCATTCAATAGGCAGAACGGGTGGGCTCTGATGCCAAGTCCTATTTACTCACCCGTCAGAGGCTTGATCTCCTGAAGTTGAAGTGAGATAGATGGTGCAATAAACTTGAGAGCTGTGAGAAGTGGTGAGAGACAAAAGACATGGGAGGCTGAGCAGAGTTAATAAAATACTTCCTAAATGCATGGAAAGATTCTTTTGACTGAGAAGGTGAGGAAGATTTTGTGTATATTTCCTCCATTATATTCTCGGGAAGCGTCTTCAAAATGCAAAGTAAGATGATTCTACTTTGAGATGGGGGGATTTTTGAGTTTACATCAGAAGACCTGGTGTAGGAGTAGCCTTTATTATTCTATACCTGCTACAGATACATTGTTTACCAGCAGTGTGGTCTCTCTTACAGATACAGGAGCCCCAAAAGGCTACATTTGCATTGTTCTATAAAGCACATGACACAAATGTGTGGGCTCTTGCCAGTTCTTGAAGGCATGGAACACTAGATGTAGGATATGAGAATAGTTTCTTGGGCAAAGACTGTGGCATAGAATCAAAGTAGTCCAGGCTGGAAGGGACCTCCAAAGGTCATCCAGTCTGACCTCCCCACAGTCAGCAAGGACATCTCCAACTAGATCAGGCTGCTCAACGCCTCCCTGGGCAACCTGTTCCAGTGTTCCACCACCCTCCTGCTGCACAACTTCTTCCTCACATCCAATCTCAATCTGCCCTTCTCTAGTTTAAAGCCATTGTCCCTCGTCCTGTCCCTGCAGGCCTTTGCAAACAGTCTCTCTCCAGCCTTCCTGTAGCCCCCTTCAGGTCCTGGCAGGCTGCTATTAGGTCTCCCCAGAGCCTCCTCCAGGATGAACACCCCCAGCTCCCTCAGCCTGTCCTCATAGCAGAGCTGCTCCAACCCCCTGATCATTTTGGTGGCCCTCCTCTGGACCCTCTCCATCAGCTCCATCTCCTTCCTATATTGAGGGCTCCAGACCTGCACACAGTACTCCAGGTGAGGTCTCAGCAGAGCAAAGTGTCAGAATCACCTCTCTGGATCTGCTGGCAACACATCTTTTAATGCAGCCCAGGAAATGATTTGCCTTCTGTGCCACAAACTCATACTACCTGCTGCTGTCCACCTTCTCATCCATCAGCATCCCCAAGTCCTTTTCCTCAGGGTTATTTTCTAACACCTCATCCCCCATCCTGTATTGATAGTGAGCTTTGTTCCAGCCCAGGTGCAGAACCCTGCACTTCCTCTTGTTGAACCTCATGAGGTTTACCTGGGCCATCTCTCCAGCTTGTCCAGGTAAATAAGAAATTACTCCCAGGTTAAATACAAGGGAAAAGAAGTATTTGGGAAACAAAACAGAAGACAAGTGACAGGTTGAAGCTCTTCAGGAAAAGAATTTGAGCATACTTTAAATATTTTTGATAATACGAAACATGTGGCCATGGCACTTTGGAACATGGCTTAATGTCCATGGTGGTCTCAGGTTGGTGGTTGGACTCAATTATCTTAGAGGTCTTTTCCAACTGAAACAATTCTATGATTCTATGACAAATTAACAATTCATTCACATGACTAGAATGGCCCCTTCCCTGGAGATACTCAAGGTGAGGCTTGACAAGTCTCTGGGCAACCTGATCTAGTTGGGGATGTCCCTGCTTGACTGCAGGGAGGTCGGACTGGATGACCTTTGGAGGTTCCTTCCAACCTGGACCAGTCTGTGATTCTATGATTCTAGATTTAGCTGTGTTAATTTTCTGATTTCTCTTTTGGGGATGAGGTGCCTCAAACTACTGGCTCTCATGCTAGTAGCACTCCTAGGGTGATGTCTGTCACATATCAGGTAAATAATAAGGCTAATGTGGCACAGCATGGGGCATGAGGTTATAATCCTGAATAATTTTACTTTTTTATTGTTTATTTTTACCTTTTTCAACTAAACAGCAAAACCACTCCCACTCTTTTCTTCTCTCTAAATTGTTACAGGAAAAAATAATGCATTCTGAATGATAACTCCTGCTTGCTGAGCTGAACTGCAAAGACCTCATGCTTTGGAGAAGAAGATGGAAATCGATCCAAGGAAATAATCCAGCTGCTGCCATTGTGGCAACTGAAAGTTTCTTTGTGTGAAAATGAACAGACTTTGAGAAGGGAAAAAAATAAAAAAGCTGGAGAAACAGTTTAATCTGAAAAATGGGAGAAAGAATAAGGAGCCCAGATTCTGAGTATGACAGGAAATCAGATGGGGATAAAAATAGTGACTCTTACTATTCAGATGAAGAGAATGCATCGCGTTCATCTGGCCAGTCGCCAACGCTAAGCTATCCATCCACAAGCCAAGAAAAGAGAGACCACAAGCAACAAACTTCAACCAGCCTTGTGCACTACCAAGGTAGGTAGAAAGCAGAAAATGCTGCTTTGTGGCTACACTCAAGAGTTAATTCTCTTTGAAAACTGAAATATGAATGGGAAAGTTATCTGTAGATAATGTTCGTGTGAGTTACGCTACAGATGGCAGGTGGACTGTAACTGCTCCACTGAAAACTGTAATTAACTTGTTCCTTCATAAGGAGGATTCTTGGAATTCTTCATGGTTTTTTTTATCAAGTGAACATGGCTCTTACACTAGCCTTTTGTTGCTATGTACTGATACGTGTCAAAGGCAAAAAGACTCAAGGTCAAGGACTCAAGGCAGTCAGTAAAAGAACGATAACTGTTCAAATTTCTCAGACAAAATACCCTAAAGATGTCTCTTGTGGCAGTCTAGCAGCTTTACAGTGTAATGTTGGGTGCTTTTAAAAAACAAAAATTAAAATAAGAATCATAAAATCATAGAACTGTTGAGGTTAGAAGAGACCTTTCAGCTCAGCAAGTCCAGCTGCTCACCTTAAACTCACAATCCCACCACTACTGCTAAACAATTACCACTAATCCATGTCCCTCAGCACCACATCCATGCAACTTTTAAACACCTCCAGGGATGGTGACTCCACCACCTCCCTGGGCAGCCTCTTCCAATGCCTGATAACTCTTTTTGTGAAGAAATTTTTCCTAATATCCAACCTGAACCTTGCTTGGCACAACTTGAAGCTGTTGCCTCTTGTGCTGTCACATGTGAGAAGAGACCAAGCCCCACCTTGCTCCAAACTCCTTTGAAGTAGTTATAGAGGATCATGAGGTCTCTCCTCAGCCTCCTCTTCTGAAGACTAAATATCCCCAGTTCCCTCAGCTGGTTCTCGCAAAACTTGTGCTCAAGGCCTTACACTAGCTTAGTTGCTCCTCTTGATGTGGCAAGAGAGAGGAAATGTGTTTGGTGAAGGGTAGGTGCATGCGGAAATTCCAAAGAAAGTTTTGGCAGCTCCTTCCTTGAGGGTAAAATACTCATTCTGGGATGAAATAGCTCCACTTTGAGCTTCCTCACACACACCTCACCTGCATAAGCTTGAGATTGTGGGGAAGTGAACATCCCTACAAGAAGGGGGAGAATGGTTAGCTAGCTTCGGGGCTGATGCAAGGAGGTGAAGCCTCTCTCCCACACTTTGACAGCCTTGTTCTAAATAATTGCCCACATTTTCTGCTGAAGTCACAGCTTATCCTGCCTTTCTCAAGCACCTGTCCCATTTCATTTGTAAGTGCTTGATCCCATTGGAATCATTTGGTCAACATTTGAGGAGGGTAGATTTAGACTGAATATTGGAAAGTATCTTTACAATAATGGTAGTGAGACACTGGAACAGGTTGCCCAGGGAGGTCGTGGATGCTCCTTCCCTGGCGGTGTTCAAGGCCACATTGCATGAGGTCTTGAGCAACCTGGTCTAGTGGAACGTGTCCCTGCCCATTGTGTGAGGAGTAGGAACTGGATGATCTTTTAAGGACCCTTCCAACCCAAACCATTCTATGAGTCTATGATTATTATCTAGAGTGTGCCAAAAATCTAACCATAAATACTGAAGTTGCTCAGGGACTGTATCTCTTCAGATCCTTGACAGTCTTGGTGCCCTGGTGCAACTGAGCTTCTCTGAGCTCTGCTCAGCGTCTCTGCTGAGCTTCTCTGTTTTCAGAAGTGGTATCTTCTCCCTAGCAGTCATGGTTTCGTTTTCTGAGAAGCAAAAACTGCAGTTCCATTGTGCTGTTTGCTTTGGGTGGGGCAAATGCTTGACTAAGTCCTTGATTACACAGCCAGAACTGAACATAATTATTGCATGAAAGCATTGTGAATGTCATGTTCTTAACAGTGTGCTGGGCCATCTCATTTAAAAGAAATTACTATGTAGAAAGGTTGGTCTAGATCGATCCTTGGGGTCCTTTCCCACCTGGCATCCCAAGCACTGATATAGGTTGGGCAGTGACTGGCTTGAGAGCAGCCCTGAAGAAAAGGACTTGGGGGTGCTGGGGGATGAGAAGCTCAACAGGAGCCAGCAGTGAGCACTTGCAGCCCAGAAAGCCAACCAGAGCCTGGGCTGCATCAGGAGAAGTGTGGCCAGCAGGTTAAAGGTGGTGATTCTCCCCCTCTGCTCCACTCTGGTGAGACCCCACCTGG
Source organism: Indicator indicator (assembly GCF_027791375.1). NCBI lineage: Eukaryota > Metazoa > Chordata > Aves > Piciformes > Indicatoridae > Indicator > Indicator indicator. Next base: position 3,589,906 of record NC_072011.1, on the reverse strand, counting down.
AGCACTGTGTCCAGTTCTGGAGCCCCTATTCCAAGAAGGATCTGGACGTGCTGGAACGTGTCCAGAGAAGGGCCATGAGGATCATCAGAGGTCTGGACCTCCTCTCCTATGGAGAAAGACTGAGAGAGCTGGGGCTATTCAGTCTGGAGAAGAGAAGGCTCCAAGGAGACCTTCTTGTGGCCTTCCAGTATCTGAAGGGGGCTACAAGATCGCTGGGGAGGGACTTATTAGGGTGTCAAGTAATGATAGGACTAGGGGGAAAGGAAAACACTAGAAACGGGTAAATTCAGATTGGATGTTAGGAAGAAGTTTTTCCCCATGAGGGTGGTGAGATACTGGCACAGGTTGCCCAGGGAGGTGGTGGAAACCTCATCCCTGGAGGTTTTTGCAGCCAGGTTGGATGTGGCTGTGAGCAACCTGCTGGAGTGTGAGGTGTCCCTGCCCATGGCAGGAGGCTTGGAACTGGATGATCCTTCAGGTCCCTTTCAACCCTGATAATTCTAAGATTCTATGATTTCTGAAAAATACTGTTCCCCAATTTAGCTACATAGCTGAAAGGGCAAACTTGGGTTGGAATTTTCTTCCCTAAATGTGGAGAACTCCTTGAAGTGGCTGGAATCCTAGGGTTGATGGGAATTCCCCTGATTGGTGACAGGAGTGGCCTCATTCCTACAGTGCATGTGTTAGATAACCTTTTCACACCTGAACATGACATAAATATTCTTTATAAAGGAATAAAAAAAAACAACACAAACCCACTTCTTTTGTTTACCTTAGCCATGGAAAAAATCAGCATCAAACAGAAAATGAATAATTGTGCAAAATGTTCAGAGGAAATGGCAAGAAAATACTGTAAACTTTTTGCTGTAAAATTTTCTCTCTAGAATAGGAGTATGGTGAAAACCTGAGGTGGGGAAGGCAGAAGGGTTTGCTGTCACACACACTCACTGTCTGTACAGAGGTACCTGCACTAGTGCAGTTTGCCAGCTCTCAAGCCTGAATTTCAGGCTGCTGTGCTCCAACACTGCTGCACCTTAATGAAATATGCACTCTCTCTGTGTTCAGCTGTTTTAAGAGAGATTTTTGGTGGAACATATTCCACCACATTCTTTGAGTGTGGCTTGAGAAACAAAATGTTTAGCTTTTGTCAGTGGGGATGATAATAAAATAATAATATCAAATGGGAACGGGAGTGATGCATGCTAGTAATCAAATAAGGATGCTGCATGGAAAATAACTTGTGATACAAGAATAAATAATTCAGGGGAGAACTGAATTTTCCTGGGATTTATAATTTTGCTTTGGAGGCTTTTTTTTTTTTTTTTTTTTTTTTTTTTTTTTTTTGCATTAAGCCTTTGAAATCTGCTGTTTTGTCTGTAAGCATGGCAGCTGGATTTGGAAATACTACTGCATTTGTCTGAGAGAATTACATCTTGCATAATGCATAACTAGCTAAGGCTCAGCTAATTGGTGCCATTTTAAAAGGATTTGATAATATTGTGTGCCTAAGAGCACAGGATTTGTAAAACATTTTAATAAACACCATCAAACATTAACAAAATCTGACTGTCATTCCTGATACGATTTGCAGACGATTACTTTCACAATGCTCCTGTGTTGATGGCTGCAACTATTACCTCTTACAGTGGATCACAGATATAAATCTCCTTTTTTTGTTTGTTGGTTTGGTTTATCAATCAAAAGGAGCAGAAGTCTATCATCTGTATGCCTTTTATTGCCTGATTTGAAAGCTGCCATCTCTGCTGAGCGTTGTAAAATGGTTTTCAGGCAGAGCTTTTATTGCAAGAAGGATGTCTGAACAGACAAACTGCATTGTCTCGTAGTAAACGTGCTATTATTATTGTTATTGTTATATTGTTATTATTGTTATAGTTATATTGTTATTATTGTTATTGTATTATTATTGTTATTGTTATAATTGTTGTTGTTATTATTGTTATTGTTGTTGTTATTATTGTTGTTGTTATTATTGTTATTGTTGTTATTATTATTATTATTATTATTATTATTATTATTATTATTATTATTATTATTATTATTATTATTATTATTATTATTATTTTCTCTCTCTCTTAGCCACAAAGAAATTGGGTTCCAAATATGCCCCGAGCAAGAAAGGGACGCGGTGGGGTTTCCGTTCTCAGAGCCTCTCTAGGGATTCTCCTGCCAAAGATATAGATCTTGTGACAAAAAGAGTTCTTTCTGCTAGGCTGCTGAAAATCAATGAGCTCCGAAACGAACTGACTGAACTCCACATCAAACTCGATGAGCTGCAGAAGGAAAACAGGGCACTGAAGAGGCTTCAGCACCGGCAGGAGAAAGCCTTGAATAAGTTTGAAGATACGGAAAACGAAATCTCCCAGCTCCTGGCCCGGCACAACAATGAGATTAGAATATTGAGGGAGCGCCTGCGAAAATCTCAGGAGAGAGAACGTCTGACCGAGAGGAGGCTGAAAGATTCGGAAGATGAACTCTACAGAACAAAAACTGTCTTGCAGAAGCTGAAAAAGCTGTCTGCAGATAAGCACCTCGCTGAAAGAGAAGACCTGGCAAAGAAACTGGCCTGTGCAGAGAGCAGGCTGGAGGAGAGTGAAAAAAGAATTAAGGTGAGATTACTTCCTTTTTGTAAAGACATTCTGGAAGAGATAGGTCTTACCACAATGAGCTTTGAGAGTTGGATTTTTACATAGTTGTGAAGCAAATAGAAAATAAAAAATAATTATTTTTTCTTTTATTCTATCATTATTACTACTATTATTATTATTAATATTATCATTTATTATTACTTATTGTTATTTATTTTTCTTATTTACTTATTATGCTTATTATTTATGTTTATTACTAATCATTAAAAAATTATTATTTTATTACTAATGACTAAATTAGTAGTAGTAGTAGTAGTAGTAGTAGTAGTAGTAGTAGTAGTAGTAGTAGTATTTTGCACATCAGTAGTGTCAATTAAATTATTTCCAAAGTAATGACATAATTACATACTTACTTGATAAATTTCTGTTTATAAATGAATTCTGTTTTGACAGAATACATGCTGTGGACTTGTGCTTTTCTGTGTTTTTACAACTAGTAATAAAATTTCAGAAATGCATGCAGCTATAATACAGGTTTATGCCATCTAATTTATCCTCTTGGAGGGGATGCATTTGTTAAACATTTTCTAGGTATTTAGGGATCTGTATATTAAAATACTAAAATATATATATATATTAGATATATGAAATGACTAGGAGAGATATGAAATATGGAGATATATATCTAGATTATATATAGATGGGAGAGAGAGATAATTTAGAGAGAGATATATAAAAGAGAGAGATGTAGTATAGATATATATGAGAGATATATAATATAGTTATATACAATATATCTATATTATATCTATATATGAAAAAGAATTACTATTATATAGATATAATTACATAGATTATTATATAGATATAGAATATTATATAGATATAATATCATTATATCTATATAATAGATATAATTATAATTATATAGGTATAATTATAATTATATTGATATATGTCTATATCTATATCTCTATATTCTATATATAATTATTTCTATATACATAATTTTATCTATATAATAGTCATTCTTTTTCAGTTCTGTGGGCTGCATTCATGCAGAGTTTGCTTGTCCACGATTCTAACATCTGGGAGCTGAGCTGAACACCATGACAGCATTAAAACAATTATTAGTATTAATATGAATTATTATTAACACTAATTGTTAGCATTAGTTATTAATTATTAGTATTAATAATAACTAATTATTAATATTAAGTGCTATTACTCCTAAAATTATCTTTAGAACATTTTGTGGGGATCCATTTCAACACTTTTGTACAATATATTTTTATTTTGTACAGGAAAGATGTTTACATTTTTGCAAACTTAATCTAAATTTGTCTACACCGTAAACGTGTCTCAAAACTCATTTCAAAATAACTGTTAGCACTGTTAAACTGTTGGGAGCTGTAGGCAATGCTATTTTAAGCTGAAATTATGTTGGTCATTAAAATGCTAGTAAAGTTCGGTGTCTATATTAGCAATTAAGCCTAAATTTCATTACACAGATAAACAGATCTGGAAATCCAAAGGATTAAGCTGGAAAATAAGCTTTCAGAAAATAAATCCCAATATAGCAAGATATGAAGTACTGAGTTACTCATAAATCACCTCACCCTGTAATGACATCATCTGGCATCTGTTGTTTTATCATCAGGTGTTTCAGCATTTCATAGAATCATAGAATGTTAGAGGTTGGAAGGGATCTCCAGGGATCGAGTCCAGCTCCCCTGCTAAAGCAGCATCACCCAGGGGACTCTGCACAGGAATGCATACAGGTGGATTTGGAAACTCTCCAGAGAAGGAGACTCCACAACCTCTCTGGGCAGCCTGTTCCAGGGCTCTGTCACCCTCACTGGAAAGAAATTTCTCCTCATGTTGAGCTGAAACCTTCTATGTTCAAGCTTGTACCTATTGCTCCTTGTCTTATTGCTGTGCAACACCCAAAAGAGCCTGGCCCCCTACCCTTGATACCTACCCCTCAGATATTGATAGACATTGATCAGATCCCCTCTCAGCCTTCTCTTCTCCAGACTAAACAGCCCCAGGGCTCTCAGTCTCTCTTCATAGGGCAGACGCTCAAGTCCCCTAAGCATCCTCATGGCTCTCCATTGGACTCTCTCCAGCAGGTCTCTGTCATTCTTGAACTGGGGAGCCCAAAACTGGACACAATATTCCAGGTGTGGTCTGAGCAGGGCAGAGTAGAGTGGGAGAAGAACCTCCCTAGCCCTGCTGGCCACACTTCTCTTGCTGCACCCCAGGATCCTGTTGGCTCTCTTGCCCACAAGGGCAAGTAAATTTCCTTACTTTTTAGACTATGATTTTTTTCTTCTACTTTTGTTTTTCTCCACTTATCGTTAAAGGTTTACTTAAAATAGCTATTGCAAGATGAAGGTATGCAAAATAAATCACTACTACAAATTTGGTTCTGGTAGAAAGATTATAAAGGTTAAAAATGATTTAATTTCTTCTTTCTAAACCTGCACTTTCAGGGAGGTATTCTGTTTCTTAACAGAAATGTTGAGAATTTTCTTAGAGATCTGGAGCTCCATTGTGACAAAAGCCTTACAGAAAGCTGTGTGTGTACCCATTATGTCCTCAAACCACCTCTCAATACTCCAGAAGGCTGAGCTGCAGCATCTGCAGGTGCTCTCTCTGCCCCCTCAAAGTTAGGATTAAGGTTTTAAATGTATTCAGTGTTACAGCAATAGTGGAGCAGATATCTGAATGCAAGACACAGGTTTAGTGTAATTTTATTTATGTAATTTGACTATTAAAAAAGTACTTCAGTTATTAAAAAAATATTACTCTGTTTTTATTGAAGGATCTGGAAAAAAATCTTGAATTAAGTGGTAGCAGTTTTCAAAGAGAGTTGCAGTCCAAGAAAAAAAAGATATATGAAGCTCAAGAAGAAAACAGAGTTCTCCAGGACAAGCTTCATGAACTAAACCAGAAGCTGAAGGTAAAATGTGAAGCAGTACAAGCTGCTGACCGTGTTGTGGCATTTTATCTTTGGAAGTATCTGTAATCTGGTTTGAATAGCTTACCAGTGACTGCACTCTCTGCTGTGTGCTTAATTATATACCACATGTGAGTTCTTTTCCTGCTTTAAATTGAAATGTTCTGTGCCCTGACCCTGGTGTTTATAATGGGAATGTCTCTGTGTTAATCATTATTGTTAGCAAGAGTTAAGAAAAGCAAGAGCAAGCATATAGCCAAACACTGCAATTAAACCACAACATCTACTGGAAAATTGAGGTTAGAAGGCTTGAGTTGAAAATTAGATCTGCAGGTATCTGCAGTACTTTATGTTACTAATGGACTTGGCTTTACAGTAGAATTGGGTAAAGATTAATGTCCTGTATTTGTGATATCCACATGTGTCAGTAAATTTGTGCAAAGGGGTTTTTGTGATATCCATCCACCCACCCTAAATTTTGTATTGAAGGATTTAAAATACGATGTTCTACCCAGTCAGTTTATCTTTAGGAGAAAAAAATCCACAATAATAGTTATATAAGACTTGAACTAAAATACTTAGTCTCTAGGAGAATTTCCTTGAAACCCCAAGTCCCAAACATATTTAAATAATGGAGATGCAGCAGTTGATCGCCTCACAGCCGTCAAGCAAGCAGCAGTAATGTTAGCAACTCCAAAATGTACTTGTTTAGAGGGAGTGTTTTCAGCCTCATTTCTTAGTGGAGAGTTGAATGTTTTGGAAATATTTTCATTAGCAGGTGATTTTTTTTTTAATTACTCACTGTTAATTTCTGTATTTTATTCAGTTAACGTCAGGAAAGATTTTTGTCTCTACCTCTCCTTTTTTTTCTCCCTTTTTTTCCTCCTTTTTTTCCCTCATTTTTTCCTCCTTTTTATTCTTCTTCTTTTTTTTTCCTTCTTTTCCTCCTTTTTTTCTCCTTTTTCCCCTCCCTTTTTCCTTTCATTTTTCCTCCTTTTTTCCCTCCTTTTCCCCCCTCATTTTTTCTCCTTTTTTCCTCCTTTTTTTCTTCGTTCTTTTCTCCTTCTTTTTCTTTTTATTCATCCTTTTTTTCTCCTTCTTTTCCCCTCATTTTTTCTTCCTTTTTTCCTCCTTTTTTCATCCTTTTCCCCTCATTTTTTCTCCTTTTTTCCCTCCATTTTTTTCCTCCTTCTTTTCCTCCTTTTTTTATACTTTTTTCCTCCTTCTTTTCCTCCTTTTTTCTCCTTCTTTTCATCCTTTATTTATACTTTTTTCCTCCTTCTTTTCCTCCTTATTTCTCCTTCTTTTCCTCCTTCTTTTCCTCCTTTTTTTCTCCTTTTTCCCCTCCTTTTTTCCCCTCATGTTTTACTCCTTTTTTCCCTCCTTTTCCCCCTTCATTTTTTCCTCCTTTTTCCCTCCTTTTTTCATCCCTTTTCCCTCCTTTTTTCCCCTTTTTCCCTCCTTTTTTTCTCCTTCTTTTCCTCTTTTTTCTCTCCTTTTTCTCCCTTTTTTCTCCTTTTTTCTCTTTTTCCCCTCCTTTTTTCCTCCTTTTTTCCTCCTTTTTTTCCATCCTTTTTTCCATCCTTTTCCCCCCTCCTTTTTTTCCCTACTATTTTTTTTCCAGAATATTTCTCTAATGGGATTCTTTTTTTTAGAGGGAAGTTCAATCTGCTTTCTTACAGCATAAGCAAAGTTAGTAATAGGATTGTTCTCCTTCCAACATCAGATGTAACTGTTGATTGCCTCATTGAAAACATGTATTTTTCATTTCATTTACAGCTTTGCTAAGGACCAATACATGAAATATTGGTAACTCGTGGTTTTATTTCATTCACAGGAAAAAGAAAGAGAACTTGAAGCAAAAAATATCTATGCTAATCGTATGTTGAAGCTATCACCACAAAAAGACACAAATATTATGCAGAGAAAAAAAGGTAATTTCTATAAAGCCACAAAGGCAGAAAAATTATTAGCACCGCTTTTAAATTGCTCTGCTTGATTTATATCTCTATGTATTGTTTGACTCTGCTGCTGCTTGTTCCAGAATGTTTACTTCTTTGCACTTTAAGCACAGTAATAGTTACACCTAAGAGCAGGTTGGTTGGTTGACTGTTCTGTACCTGCCACCTGAACCAACACTGAGAACTCAGCACGCAGCATTCTTAACTCCTTTCAGACCGTGGATTCATAGATTCTTAAGATGGTTTGTGTGGGGAGGGACCTTAAAGATCATCCAGTTCCAGCCCCCACTGTTATGGTCAGGGGCACCTCCCACTAGCCCAAGTTGCTCAAGACCTCATCCAACCTGGCCTTGAACACCTCCAGGGAGGGGGGCATCCACGACCTCCCTGGGCAACCTGTTCCAGTGTCTCACCACACTCACTGTAAAGAATTTCTTCCTATTCTCCAGTCTAAATCTGCCCTCTACCAGCTTCAATCCATTGCCTCTCATCCTATCACTCCATGCCCTTGTAAGAAGTCCCTTCCCACCTTTCTTGTAGGCCACCTTGAGGTGAAGGACATGAGGAAGAGTCTTTAGTTAACTTCTCTAGTTAATTATAGATAATGTCTACATGACAATAAATTACAGAGGCTTTATAAATAAGTAACTTGACTGCTATGAATATTTTGGTGAAGAATTTTATTTACTTTTCACTCATTCAAATTTAGTCTCTCAGATGAGCTGCACTCTTCCTTTTACCTCAAAGAGTACATATGCCCCAGAACATAATCCTCTAAAAGCATGAGTGCAGTGGTTTCTTCTGGTGTGACAAGGCAGGCTCAAGCCTTATGATACCCACATAAGTATGTGTGTGCTTGGACTGTTCTATTTTCACTGGATCAGTAGACTCTACTTGTCAGAAGAAGCAGGAATTTGTGGGACCACTTTAAATAGTCTGGGCCCCTCAATTAAGAAAGAAGTTGAGATGCAGAAAAGGGCAATAAGGCTGCTGAGGGGTCTGGAGCACAGCCCTGTGAGGAGAGGCTGAGGGAGCTGGGGGTGTTTAGCCTGGAGAAGAGGAGGCTCAGGGGAGACCTCATTGCTGTCTACAACTACCTGAAGGGAGGTTGTAGCCAGGTGGGGGTTGGTCTCTTCTCCCAGGCACCCAGCAACAGAAGAAGAGGACACAGTCTCAAGCTGTGTGTGTGGGGGAAGTTTAAGCTTGAGCTTAGAAAGAAATTCATCCCAGAAAGAAAGATTGGCCATTGGGATGTGCTGCCCAGGGAGGTGGTGGAGTCACCTTCCCTGGAGGTGTTTAAAAAGAGACTGGATGTGAGACACTTAGTGCCATGGTTTAGTTGATTAGATGGTGTTGGGTGATAGGTTAGACTTGATGATCTCTGAGGTCTTTTCCAACCTGGTTAGTTCTGTGACTTCATGCCAGTGTTTCAAACAATTCACTGTTCATTTCACAAAATCACAGAATTGTCAGGGTTGGAAGGGACCTCAAGGATCATCCAGTTCCAACCACCCTGCCATGGGCAGGGACACCTTCCACTAGATCAGATTGCCCAGAGCCACATCCAGCCTGGCCTTAAAAACCTCCAGACATGGGGCCTCCACCACCTCCCTGGGCAACCTCTTCCAGTGTCTCACCACCCTCATGGTGAGGAGCTTCCTCCTAACATCCAATCTAAATCTCCCCTCCCTCTAGTTTGGATCCATTCCCAATAGTCCTATCACTACCTGACACATTTCATTATAGATCCTCTATTATTCCATTTTAGGTTCAGATTTTTTAACATATCATTCCATAGAGTTAAGTTTATATGTTTCAAAGATGCAAACAAGTTTGGGTTTTTTTTTTAGTTTACTTCTCTACCCATAGCTTCCATAACAAGCAGTAAGATGAGCAAGATATTTTGTGGGGATTTATAAACAAATACTCAACATGCTGAAATGATTTTATAGGTAGCTTTAAGGTGTTTGGTTTGATTTTTTTTTTTTGCATGCATTTATTTTTTAATTAGCATTTACAGATGATGGTAACACTTGTGTGAAACTTGTCAACACTTTCCACTTTCATTGGCTCCAACACAGCCTTTTAATGTTTGCTGCAAATCATTCAAATTGAGATACAGGTATACAGAGTTCTATTTTCAAGTGAAAATATGATTTAATTACTTTGTCTTTTCTACAGCCAACCACCAAAACACTAAAAAAGGATCACTGCTCACAAAAGGTGTACAGACCAGTGGATACTTCTCACCAGTAGAGTTTGTTCCAGAATCAGAACTTGGCAGTGGTGACACAGTAAACAAGAAAGAACTGATTCTTCCTAAAACAGTGAGTTCCATACCAATTTGAGACTTGCTCCAGTTAACTTGCCTATCAAATTGAATCTTTCATGCAGAGCTTCTATTTTAGAAATTATGTGTAAATATACAAATATAAATACATAAAAAATATAACTTACAGAGCATTCAGATCTTTTAGAGAAACACCATACTCCATTTTTGTGACACTTAGCTCATCATATTCTGTGTTTCACTGATAACCTTTAGCTCAATTTGTTTCTCTTTCTTCCTCTGGCATTTCTTTGAGGTTTTCAAGTCTTCATTTTGGTTTTCTCCCCTTTTCTTCATTTCTAATGCTTATTTGAGCAATCTATTGTAACACTGCTGGGCTGCCTTTGTCTCTCTTTTTGCTTTGGTCTTAGTTATGGTTTCTCTTGCTTTCCAGATTCGTTTCACAATGCATAAATCTAACACTTCCTTTTATTGTCACAGTGCTGGTATTTCTTCTGTCCTTTTTCCAGCTTTGTGAATATGTTTGGGATTGACTTTTTTGTTTGGTTGGTTGGTTTGTTTTTCCATTTCCCTTTTAATTATAAAATAGCAGCACTAGAAGTATTGCCAATACTTCTGTGACCTCAGCCAAAGAGATTTGGAAACTATTACAAATCAGAACGACACAAATTCTAGTTCTGATTACACCAGGTTAGGACTATTTGTCAGAAATAATGCTCTGAGGATGGTCCTGACTGTCTTCCTGATAAGACTGAAGCTTTTTCCTCCATTTTTATTTTCCTCCTTTTTTTCCCCTTTCCTTGCTCTCCCCTTCCTACCCCCCTTCCCCTCTCTTTTTTCCCCTTCTTTCCCCTTTGTTTCCTTTTTCTCCCCTTTCCCCCCCCTCCTTTTTTGCCTTCTTTTTTCCCCCACCTTTTTTTTCCCACCTTGTTTTTTCCTTCTTTTTTTTCCTCCTTTTTCCCCCTCCTTTTTTTTCCCTCCTTTTTTTTCCCTTTTTTCTTCCATTTTTTTCCCCTCCCTTTTTCCCCCTCCTTTTTTCTTTTCCCCTCTTTCCCCCCCCCCGTTTTTTTTTAACCCTCTTGGAAGCTAGTCCTGACTGGCTTCCTAATAGGACGGAAGCTTTTTCATATGTTATTTTTTTTTTCATTGCTATATTGTCTCTTTCTAAATCCTTGCTGTAAGTATGGATGTAGTTTCATGCATGCATTCTTGCTGGTGTGTGAGCTGCAGACCACACAATTGGTATGAATGCATCTCTTGGAGTCCAGCTACAATCCTCTCTCATTTGTGTATATGGCTGTTGCTGTTAAGTACCATAAATAAGGTTTGACTAGGCTGTGCTTTCATCATGGAGACAATCCAACAGAGAGCCACAAGGATGATCAGGGGATGTGAGCATCTCCCCTATGAAGAGATAGGGGAGAGCCCTGGGGCTGTTTAGTGTGGAGAAGAGAAGGCTGAGAGAAGATCTGATCAATGTCTCTCAATAGCTGAGGGGTGGGTGTCAAGTGGAGGGGGCCAGGCTCTTTTGGGTGGTGCACACTGATAAGACAAGGAACAATGGGTTCAAACTAGAACACAGAAGATTTCAGCTCAACATGAGGAGAAATTTCTTTACAGTGAGGGTGACAGAGCCCTGGAACAGGCTGCCCAGGAGGGTTGTGGAGTCTCCTTCTCTGGAGACTTTCCAAACCTCCCTGGATGCATTCCTGTGTGGAGTACCCTAAGTGCTCCTGCTGACATTAAAATCTTTTCTGCAGGTTCCTTCCTTATAAGTGTGCCTGCTCACTCACTAGCTGAATTTTTCAGCCAAGTGTAAACCTTTCACTTTTACTGTTTGCTAAATACTCCATTACTTTGAAGTACTGCTGGGAAATTGTCTCAATTTACAACCTACTTGTGTTAAAAAATAAATAAAATTGTGACAGTAGAGGATAACAAATTGCTTGCTTGTTAAAAGTAAGGTGGTGGGGTCTGGCCTTCTGTTGAAGTCCTTGAAAAAAGACAACTTCTGACTTCTAAAGAGAACTCCTCTAACACAGGGGTAATTTTGCTTTATGATACTGGAGCTGCACATTTCCAGAAATGTGTGATACAGAATAGAGTTGATGGTCTATTCTTTGTTTCAGGTGCATGAAACTATGCTAGAGGTGACAAGATTTTTAAGGCCAAACCCCTGGATTGTCAAAGCTGGTTTGCTCTGTTTAACTTGCTCATTTTTTTTTTTTTTATGCTCAGCATTAAGACTGTAATTGCAGAATTACCTAGAAATTCACTGGATTTTGCTTGGTTGGTTTGTTGATTATGTTTTTTTCCCATCAGTTCCCCATTTTGTATTAATTTCAGGAAAAAGAAACTCAAGACAAAGGATGGAAAGAGCAAGCAGAGCTTACAAGACAAGATGAAGACAGGGAAAGGCAAGAGAAGCTGAAACGTTTTCACGAAATTCAGGCTTTAGAGGAGAGAGTTCAAAAACTTCCTGACGGTAAGGGAAGGGGCAGCTGAAGGCTGAAAGATGCTCCATGGAATACTAATCAAGTGAGGCTGATGGCTTCTTGTGAGAAGAGCAAAATTTATTTTGCAGAGATCAGTACAGTGGAAAATTATTTTCAGTTGTATTATGCAAAGAGAATCAGAAAGAAATCCGGGATATAGAATAATCTGGGCCCTCTACTCAGCTGTGATTAAGCTTGCAGCAGCAAAAAAATGCTGTCCACCAAAAAATATTGAAGCCTGAGAGGTTTTGCTTTACAAAACAAGGATGACATAGCAGGTAAATGCTGATGTTATCTCAGGCTTGCTAGATTTTATTGAGGTGAGCAGTAAGTTCTTACTATCGCAAAACAAATCTACAATCAATGGCCTGTTTTTTCAGTACTTCCCTTTTATCATTGGTTTGTTTTCTCTTGTGGTTATCTGAATCATTTGGGTGGCTGTTTGAAAAGTGTGTTTCCATTGTTATATTTTTATATTGTATGGGGGTTTTGTAAATCATTTGGTTTGCACGACGTCTTAATCTAAAGTATTTCAGATGGACTGCATCCTGAGGTGTTAAAATACTCTTTCAGTGATGAGAGTTAATGAGCAGTAACAATTATTCTAGATGGCAAGGAGAAATTCTAAAAGTCTGCAGCTGCTTTCAGAGCAAAATTCTGTGTAAATCTTCCACCTCCACTGGCAGCAGTGCACAACTTACATAAGCCAAGAGCCTGCTCTGTTGCGTCTCCAAGTAGGGTAATTTGACCTCCCTTACCCACAGCATAACAGAATCACAGAATCAACCAGGTTGGAAAAGACCTCAGAGATCATCAAGTCCAACCTATTACCTAACACCTAACATCTCCTGACAACTAACCCATGGATCCAAGCTTTTTTTGAACACCTCCAGGGACAGTGACTCCACCACCTCCTTGGGCAGCACATTCCAATGGCCAATCTCTCTTTCTGGGAAGAACTTTCTCCTCACCTGGAGCCTAAAGTTCCCCCTGCACAGCTTGAGACTGTGTCCTCTTGTTCTGTTGCTGGTTGCCTGGGAGAACAGCCCAACCCCCACATGGCTACAACCTCCTTTCTGGTAGCTGTAGAGAGCAATAAGGTCTCCCCTGAGCCTCCTCTTCTCCAGGCTAAACAACCCCAGATCCCACCTTGCAGTATAAGCTGAGGTTTTCCCCACCTTCCAGACAGAAAGGTAGCTCCTCACTGAACTTGCTATGCAGATAAAATAAATATGTTAACTGAGCTGTTGCAGTTTCTTATGTAGGCTTCATCTGAAGTACAACAGAGAACTTGGAACTTTGTGAGAACATCAGCTAGAAATTTGCACAAAGTATTCAAAGGGCAGCACCAGTGCATTGAAGGGGCCAGGTGGTCAGTCAACTTTCTTGGTAGAAAAATACTTTGAAGAGAGAAATATTGGAGGAGCCTCCTTTTTCTTGTACACAGAAGTGTTTTCAGGCTCTCTCTATTGCAACTTTGGTGTCCCTTTGTAAGTGTGCAAACTGTCATTTGGTATTTGCATGAGCACTGTCAGTGTGTTCAGGACACTCATGTAAAGGTGTTTTCTGTATGTGTATTGTAAATAACATACTACTTGAAACCAGTAGTGACCCCTATGACTTTGTGGCCTGAGAGCTTCAGCAGTAATTCCCTTTATGGAAAAAAAAAGAGAAAAGCCCCAAATAAATATCCCAGAACTGTTCTAGTGTCAGTGGTGCTGACAAAGAAAAATGCCATGCAAGTCAGAACTATTAAAATCAATGATGTTGCATTAATTTTCATTCAAACCCAGGAAATGGAAAAGCAGGTGGCAAAAAGGAAATGCTTCTGGAAATTATAAAACATGGACAATGTCCTAATCCCTCTGGAAGATGTCAGTGGGCTTCTATATCTTAGCAGAGGACTTGGTGTAGAATCATAGAATCATAGAATTAGTCAGGGTTGGAAGGGACCACAAGGATCATCCAGTTCCAACCCCCTGCCATGGGCAGGGACACCTCACACTAGATCATGCTGGCCAGAGCCTCATCCAGCCTGGCCTTAAACACCTCCAGGGCTGGGACCTCAGCCACCTCCCTGGACAACCCATTCCAGGCTCTCACCACTCTCATGGGAAGAACTTCTTCCTCACGTCCAGCTTCATTCCATTTCCCCCAGTCCTATCACTCCCTGACACCCTAAAAAGTCCCTCCCCAGCTTTCTTGTAGCCCCCTTCAGATACTGGAAGGCCACAATCAGGTCTCCTGGGAGCCTTCTCTTCTCCAGACTGAACAGCCCCAACTCTTTCAGTCTGTCCTCACAGGAGAGCAGCTCCAGCCCTCTGCTCATCCTGGTGGCCCTTCTCTGGACACCTTCCAGCATGTCCATGTCCCTCTTGTAGTAGAGGCTCCAGAACTGGATGCAGTACTCCAGGTGGGGTCTCACCAGAGCTGAGTAGGGGGGGAGAATCACCTCCCTTGACCTAGTGTGAATGTAGTTGTAGTTTTGGAAGGCTTTCTTTTTGCAGTAAGAAAACCAGGTCATGCCTACAGGAGCTTGTTAAAAACCCAATGGCTTTGGCTTGCATTATTTTCAAAATGAGCTTCTTTCTTTTTTTAAAGTAATTTTTAACACTAAAACATCTTAAATAATAATTCTGAACCTTTCCTTCAGAGCCAGAAAGGGAAGAATATGTCAAAATGAAAAAAGAAAGCAGCTTCCTACTGGATAAAGAAGAGAAAACAAAGATGGAGACAGAAATCCACAAACCTGGAGTAGAGAAAGCAAGCACTGAAATGCTGGAAGAGCGGCGAAAAAGAGAGTTCCTGCTTGCCAAAATGCAAGAAATTGACAGAGAAACTCAAAATGCAACAAACATGAAACCTCCTTCCCCAGCACCACACATAAATACAGCAAGGAAATCTGATTCCCTGGAGAAAAAAGAGAAAACTAATCAATTCTTTGATACTCCTGGGAAGGTTACTAATGGATTTCCTGTAGATGAGAGTCAGGATGAGGCTTCAAGAGCACAAGGGCAGAAGCAACGAAGTGTGAGGACCTCAGATTTAAGCAGTGAGTTAACATTTGGTAGTTATGTACCTTCCTTTGGGAAGGGGTCAGGGAGACCCAGCTGGCTCACTCAGAAAAGTGACAACTTAGAAGAAAACGTTAAGGAAAATGCAGAATTCAATAGCAAGAAGGAAAAAAAGTCCAATTTAATGGAGCAGCTCTTTGGAAGCAGTGCCAGTGCCATCCTTCTTTCTAAAACTAACAATCCAGCACCTTTTGACCTAGATTGGAACTCAGGTGATACCATTTTTGCCAATAAAACCAGCAATGTCAAAGTGAAAGAAGACAATGAGCTTCTTGGTGAAGGAAGGAACCTACACAGGCACCGCATGCAACACACTACAACCAAGCTAGGAGTGAAGACCCTTGGTTCTTTAGAAGATGAAATTGAAGAAGTAATCCTCAAATGATCATATTTTTATATGGTTCCTATGTAAATACTGAAAAAAAAAAACCCACCTACCTGTTTTTTCCTGTAATATTTATTAGAGGATGTGTTCAGATGTGTTGTAAAGCCTTATGAAGGAATCATCTGCATAAATGAGTTTATGTAAAGAAGAAAGATGCACTTTGATAGAGCAGCCTAACGTGTATGCAGGGAATCTCTTCTGAAATGGAATGTCCAAACACAGACCTTGCAGATGTGGCAGTGACTCTGTTGGTAGAAAGACAGAGAAGGTGTCCTGAAGGACTTTGCTAGATGAGGTAGGTGCTGGCTGGTCAGTTGGAGAAGACACATTTGCCCTGACTTGTGCTCAAGATGGACTGTCACTGTTGCCATGTGGCACCATCTGGCTTGTGCAGCTGTGGCTTGGGGCCCCAGAGGCTTGGTAAGCACAGAGCTGGTAAGGATGCCACAGGAGGGGGAGGACTTGCACTCAGTTGTGTCCTTACCTGTGCTCTCTCTCACACCCTTCATGCTCCCTCTCACTCTCTTGTGCTCTCACTCTCTTCCCCCTCATTCTTCTCTCACTCTCACTGCTGCCCTTAGGTTGTTCTCACTCTTGTCTCTCTTTCCATCACTCTAAATGGTTGTGACTTACTGGTGTGTGATGGTGTGGTAAGTAAAATGGCACCCTCCCAAGGGAACATTTATTTATTGCAGAGTGAGTTGGCTAAGAAAGGTGGCAAGATTTTATGTGGCAGCCTTGGGACTTGGGCTGCTAGAAGGGCATCTCTGGCAGGCCAGCTTCAGAAGTGTTGGGATTTTTTTTTTTTACCTGTAGGCTGCTGACAGTACAGTGCTTTTGATATGGAGAATTTCTTCTAGGCCTCAGATATTTCCTTTCTCAGGCATTTCAAGAGCCTCTTAACTGTGGCAAGAGAAGGCATGTGTAACATCAGTGTCATGAAATGGATAGAAGAGCCATACCTAGCACAAAGGCTCATGTAGAAAGAGAATAGTTTACACTGCAGTTGTCTTACCTTAGGAGAACATCAACAAGAACACAATTAACTCAGGAACAGCTGATCTCTTTGCTGCATAGGTTTCCTGTAGACCTTACTACCAAATTTGTCTGACTCTTCTCATCTCTCCAGGTTATATTTATTATATAATGCCATTTTTTCAGGGTTTGGGTTTTTTTTGTAATTTCTGGGGTTTCTATGTAAAATTCCAATCGTTACTAAGTGGAGGTTTTTTTAACAAAATTGTTTTATTAAATGACTTGAGTAAAGTTTTTGTGTGTAGATCATCTTTAACACAAAATTCTGACTTCTTCTGTCATGCTACTGGGGGGAGGGGAGGAAAGGGAGGGTTGGTAGCAACACTGCCAGTGATGCTCTTCCCTGCCTGGTGATGCCATGTACACAAATTAAAAAGGTAGGCAGTGAAGGATTTAGCAGAGGCATTGCAGAAAATAAGCTGAAGGTCATTCATTACTGAAACAACAGGTTTTGAAATGCCTCTCTGATGGGCTCCTTATGGGCCTAATTCAAAACACAGTAAAACAGAGAGAAGAATGCTCATGGTTTCAAGATGCTTGGAGTCAAGATTTCTCTGAACACAATGGCTCTTCTGAAAAGAAAGGCTGGCATCTCCCTCGTGCAATAACTTTGTTTGCTCTCCCATTCAGAAGGAAAATTGGTCACAGAACCAGACCCAGTGTGAGGGACCATTCTCACTTGGTACCCTGGAGTGAGGAGCAGCTCATGTTCACCTGCTGGTTTCCTGTGCTGAGTCTATTCATTGTCATATTGCAGAATTCAGATGATTCATTTCTGCTTGCAGATGGTCAGAATATTGGAACAGTTCTGAGCAGCAACAGTGAACTGAACTCTCTGATACTCTTCTGCAAGGACTTCTGTGGGAGAGTACTGTGGTGCAAGAAGTAGAAGAGGAGGTTCAGGGGAGACTTTTACTGCTGTCTACAACTCCCTGAAGGGAGGTTGTAGCCAGGTGGGGGTTGGTCTCTTCTCCCAGGCAACCAGCACCAGAACAAGAGGACACAGTCTCAAGCTGCACCAGGGGAAGTTTAGGCTTGATCTTAGAAAGAAATTCTTCCCAGAAAGAGAGATTGGCCATGGGAATGTGCTGCCCAGGGAGGTGGTGGACTCATCAGCCCTGGAGGTGTTTAAGCAAAGCCTGGATGAGGCACTTAGTGCCATGGTCTGGTTGATTAGTTAGGGTTGGGTGATCAGTTGGACTTGATGATCTTGGAGGTCTCTTCCAACCTGGTTGATTCTGTGATTCTGTGAAGTGTGTGGGCAAGCACTGAGGGTGTTTGTGAGTGGATGGTTGGGAGTTTTGGTGGACAACAGGAGGGCCATGAGCCAGCAATGTGCCTTTGTGGCCAAGAAGGCTGATGGCATCCTGGGATGGATTGGAAGTGCTGTGGTTAGTAGGTTGAGAGAGGTCCTCCTCCCCTTCTCCTCTGCCCTGGTGAGGCTGCATCTGCAGTATTGTGTCCAGTTCTGGGCCCCTCACTTCAAGAAGGACCTCAGGGAACTGCTTGAAAGAGTCCAGCACAGAGCCACAAAGATGCTGAAGAGAGTGGAACATCTCCCTGCTGAGGAGAGGCTGAGGGAGCTGAGGGAGCTGGGGCTCTTTAGCTTGGAGAAGAGCAGACTGAGGGAGGGCTGACCTCATTAATGCTTATCAATGTGTAAGGGGGGAGTGTCAGGAGGATGTAGCCAGGCTCTGCTGGGTGATATCCAATGACAGGATAAGGGGCAATGGGTGCAAGCTGGAGCATAGGAGGCTCCACATGAACATAAGGAAAACTTTTTCACTGTGAGGGTGACAGAGCCCTGGAACAGGCTGCCCAGGGAAGTTGTGGAGTCTCCCTCTCTGGAGACATTTGAAACCCATCTGGCTGTGTTCCTGTGTGACCTGCCCTAGGTGATGCTGCTCTGGCCTGGGGGTTGGACTGGATGATCTTTTAAGGTCCCTTCCATCCCCTAATATTCTGTGATTCTGTGATCTTGTTCTCTTTGTGGGTGACTGCTGCTCTTCCAGAAGATGACTCTTTGTTCCTGAAGATACTGCTGCAATGGGTTATTTTTCTTTCCTTGTGGTTGGGGATTCTAAGGCATAAAACAATGATGCAGCTGCTGTGGTTGTTAAAGATCATGTAATGTATGGAAAGATGCTTTTTTTGTTTCTTTGCAAGTCAACCCATTAACATCTGGCAGGTTCTAACTGTGGTGCTGAGCTGATGTGCCCTGCTGTTTCAATTACAAAGTTAGTTCCTAAGCTGTTTCGTATTATGGACCTCTTCTTAAGTTCATAAATGTTCACCTCTTGTTACCAGACTCTTCCTGAAGCAAACTCTGTGGTGACTTGCACAAAACTAAAAGGTCTGTCTGCATTAGGAAGGTGAAAACAAATTAATCTGCTGGGAGTGGTGTCAGAAGTACAGTTTCCCTTTTCCCCTCACTGCTGTCTGGCTCTACAGCTTATTCTCTTCTCTTACTGCATTTTCCACTCTCAGAGTTTGTTGTGCCAGGAGTTTGAGAGTTAGACTTTGAGGAAGGTGGAGGAACGTTTGAGTCCTAACATCAGTAATCCATGTGTCATCACTAATCCCTGGAGATATTCAAGGTGAGGCTCAGCAGGGCTCTGGGCAACCCGATCTAGTTGAGGATGTTCCTGCTGACTGCAGAGGGGGTTGGCCTGGATGAGCTTTGGAGGTCCAACCCAGACCATTCTATGATTCTGCTTTGAGTACAGTTTTCTACTGATTAGAAACAACTCTTGCAAGGTCTAAAAAGGATCTGTGGACCTTATGATTGGGCACACTGATCCCCTTTAGTCCTCTTGACCTCTTATCCAGATAGTCTGCGTGTTGCTTTTAGTGCTGGCAGCGTTTAAGAGCACTTGGCTAACCACAGAAGTATCCATCTTTTGTGGTTCAAAAGTAGACCACAAGTGCTTTGATGATGATTTGTGTATGATTTGTTGTTTATGTCCAGTGGTGGATTCTGTTTGTTTGCTATTCAAATGGTGGTGCTGTTAGATCTGTTCTGTTTTGCTTTCATGAAATCACAGAATGGTCCAGGCTGGAAGGGACCTCCAAAGCTCATCCAGTCCAACCTCCCTGCAGTCAGCAGGGACATCCCCAACTAGATCAGGTTGCCCACAGCCCTGTCCAGCCTCACCTTGAATATCTCCAGGGATGAGGCCTCAACCACCTCCCTGGGCAACGTGATCCAGTGTTCCACCACCCTCATAGTGAAAAACTTCTTCCTGACTTCCAATCTCAATCTGCTCTTCTCTGGTTTGAAGCCATTGTCCCTCATCCTGTCCCTGCAGGCCTTTGCAAACAGTCTCTCTGCAGCCTTCCTGTAGCTCCCTTCAGGCACTGGCAGGCTGCTATTAGGTCTCCCTGAAGCCTCCTCTGGACTGAACACCCCCAGCTCCCTCAGCCTGTCCTCCTAGCAGAGCTACTCCAACCCCCTGAGCATTTTCATGGCCCTCCTCTGGACCCTCTCCATCAGCTCCATGTCCTTCCTATATTGAGGGCTCCAGACCTGCACACAGCACTCCAGGTGAGGTCTCAGCAGAGCAGAGCAAAGTGTCAGAATCACCTCTCTGGTTCTGCTGGCCACACATCTTTGGCTGCAGCCCAGGCTGTGATTTGCCTTCTGTGCTGCAAGCTCACACTGCCTGCTCCTGTTCCTTCTGAACCACCAAAAGAAATTCCTCCATTCTAACAAGAAAAGGACATTCAAGCTTGATTAATTATTTCAGTGGAATATTCAGGGAAATGGCTGATTAATCTTCCAGTTCTGATCCTTAGGAGAGTAGTCATCAAACAAAAGTATCTGAGAAGCATCTGATGAGGATGGTCAGGTGTCAAAGCTCACCTGACAGAGAAAACAGCAAGTTTTAAGAATAAAGATTTTTCTTATGGTGGGAGATCTGTGGTTGAGTGTGGAGGTCCTGCAGCAGACCATGTCTAATTCAGGAGAAGAGATGTAGACTATAGGATGAGAACTTGGGATGCCCTTCACAACTCTGAGGTGAAGCCTGAAGAACACTGCCTTGGTAAGAAAAGTGAACTGGGAAATGTTTATACCTCGTGAATATTTTAATCAGACCTGTGGTGTCTTTGGACTAGCTAAAAAGTAATTTTTATAAAAAGAGTGATTTTTGAGAACCCAAATGAATCCTGTGCTTCTGATTTTGCTTTGCCTGTTCCATACATGCCTGAAGATCACAGGCTCACAGGATGTTAGGGGTTAGAAGGGACCTCTGAAGATCATCAGAGCAGGACCATAGAATCCAGCACAGGTCACACAGGAACACATCCAGAGAGGGCTGGAAAGTCTCCAGAGAAGGAGACTCCACAACCTCTCTGGGCAGCCTGTTCCAGTGCTCTGTGACCCTCACAGTAAAGAAGTTCCTCCTCATGTTGAGGTGGAACCTCCTGTGCTGGAGTTTCTATCCATTGCCCCTTGTCATATCCCAGGGGTCTGTTCCTCCCTCTTGACCCCCAGCCCTCAGATATTGAGAGATATTTATTAAATCCCCTCTCCAGACTAACCAGCCCCGGGGCTCTCAGCCTCTCCACATCAGGCAGTGCTCCAGTCCCTTCATCATCCTTGTAGCTCTCTATTGAACTCTCTCCAGCAGATCTCTGTCCCTCTTGAACTGGGGAGCCCAGAACTGGATGCAATATTCCAGGTGAGGCCTCACCAGTGCAGAGTAGAGGGGGAGGAGAACCTGCCTTGATCTGCTGGACACACTCTTCTTAATGCACCCCAGGATCCCATTGGCCCTCTTGGCCACCAGGGCACATTGCTGACCCATGCAGAACTTGTTATCCACCAGGTCCTCCCAGTGCTCTAAAGTGCAGACCAGCAAAACTTGAGATGGCAGAAGCAGGTGCCTGCAGGAGACTTGTGCTGCCAGTTGCAGGAAGGGAGGTTTTGTTCCCATGGCTTCACTAAGCCTGACCTACTCTTGTTCCAGGACAAACTTTAAGCATCAGAGATGCCCTGGGTGACATTGCTCATTTATAAAACTCCCTTTTGTTGGATCAGATTTAACGTGGTCTCCCTGGTTCGAATTATCTCTTTGATTAGCTGCAAAGTTTTGCTGTCTGCAGGAGGAGAACAATTGCAGCAGTGTGCACTGTCAGCCAGGACTTGTGGCTGCTGGGGAGTTGCTAGGATACCTCTCTAAAAGGTAGGATTCACTTGATTAGCCACCAACCCCCTTTGCATGATGAATATTTTTTTCCTGTCTTTGTTTTGTGCTGCCATCAGCTGTGCATCAGATGTTCATATGTGCTTAGAGCATGCTACAGGTTGATTGTCATCTGTGTCTTCTTGCCTGCTTTTTGATATGCAGCAAACCTCATGTGCCTGATGAGGAGAGGCTGAGAGCCCTGGGGCTGCTTAGTCTGGAGAGGAGAAGACTGAGAGGGGATCTAATAAATGTCTATAAATATCTGAGGGCTGGGTGTCAGGAAAGGATAGCCTCTGCTCACTTGTGTCCTGTGATAGGACAAAGGGTAATGGATATGAACCACAGCACAGGGAGTTCCACCTCAGCATGAGGAGGAACTTCACTGTGAGGTCCCAGAGTGCTGGAAGAGGCTCCCCAGACAGGTTGTGGAGTCTCCTTCTCTGGAAATTTTCAAGCCCTGTCTG
The DNA here is from genome assembly GCF_027791375.1 of Indicator indicator. Lineage (NCBI taxonomy): Eukaryota > Metazoa > Chordata > Aves > Piciformes > Indicatoridae > Indicator > Indicator indicator. The sequence goes on along the minus strand of NC_072011.1, from coordinate 3,567,445 downwards.
GATGTGTTCCTGTGTGACCTGTGCTAGATTCTATGGTCCTGCTCTGGCAGGGGGTTTGGACCAGAGGTCTCGAGAGGTCCCTTCCAACCCGTGATCCACAGCAAAGAGTCCAGAGCAATCAAAGCAGCAATTCCAGTGATCTCTAAAATCAGCATTGCTTCCAGAGGAGAGCATCAACCATAGAGAACCAAGGGAAGGTTTGGCTTTGGATGCACATTTCTGGCATAGAGCTCAGGCTTAAGTTTATACCTGTGAAGGTGCAAGGGAATTGTTCACCTATGTGTCATTTTCTTTCCCTGCTCTGAGCAGGGGACTGGACCAGGTGACTCAAAAAGGTCTCAACCAAAGCTATTCTATGATTCTGTCATCCTTGCCACATCCCACTGCTATTATTGCTCCCTTCCAGCAGAAATCTTCTGCACAAAGCTCATTCTTGCTGCTTGCACAAAGTTGCTTCAGACACCTCCTGTGTCCCCATCTGTTGTTGAATATGACAGTGTAGTAGTCAGGACATGGATCCTAACCCAACTCTCTCTCCACAATAGCTGCTTTGTGCATGCTCATCCTCCCAATACCCTTTTCTCTCTGTCTCTAATGCTTCCTGAAATGTTTTGTTCAAACTTTGTCTTCAGGACCTTTTGCTATCACTTCTGTGAATCTCCCCTTCTCCCACAATCCTCTTTCTTCCCTTTACTCCTCTTGCTGCTTCTACTGTGTCTTTCCTCTTGAGGGACCATCCTTCATTCATTCTGTCTGAACAGTCTTCTGCTTTTCATCTGCTAAGCACCACAGATAATCTTCTCCTTAAATTCTCTTCCCACAGTTTCTTTCCTCACTCTGGAGGTCCCTACCAACCATGTTTTGCTGAGTTTCTTCTCATCTGAATTACAGAATCACAGAACATCAGGGGTTAGAAGGGTCCTTGAAAGATCATTTAGTCCAACCCCCCTGCCAGAGCAGGATCACCTAGAGCAGGTCACACAGGAACACATCCAGGTGGGTTGCAGGAGGGTAGAAAAGGCCTCACAGGAAGGGGAGATGATCTTACATGGATTTCACTTGTGCTCACACATTCACATATGAGCACCAAGATGTCTGACCAGTGGCCAGGCACCAGGATGCTTGTACCCAGTGTCCTTACAGCCACCCAGAGAACAAGACTTGCATGCTCTGATTCTATGGTCCTGCTCTGGCAGGGGGGTTGGACTCAATGACCTCCAGAGGTCCCTTCCAACCCCTGACATCCTGTGAGCCTGAAGTCCTCTTTATGTCTGCTGGTCACTGCTTTGGCTGGGGAGGGTGGCTGGCTTTGCAAGCTCCCTTTGGGAGCTGCCCATGGTTTCTGTATCTGTCCTGTCCCACCTCTGTGAGTCATTAAGATCTCCTCACTGCCCTTTCTCCTGCCCTCTCAGCTGCCAAGGGCTCCAGCCTATTCTTTATCTTCCCACCATCACCTGAAGGGTCAAACCCCAAAACATGCCCTAACTCAGACAATGGGCTAAGCAGCTGTGAAAGGATATGGAGGTTACAATAAGTATTATATATTAATTTACACATTTATTTTAGAGATATATATTTACATATCTCTAAAATATATCTATTTATATATATTTCTATATCTCTAAAA